>NW_024070185.1:99592548-99950537 GCF_014754425.2 Oryx dammah | reverse complement strand
CCCCCGAGAGTAACTTCTGAACAAAGCAAAAAGGATTCACAACACCTTTGTCTGTAAACATTCCTCCTGGTCAAGGTTGAATTTAAAAATCTGTAAAAAGTTTTGATAAAATAATGTGTCCAAAGAAGCCCCAATTAATTGCCACGTTTCAAATACATAATCCTGTGGGAAAATTGAAACCCTGTGCACTGTTGGTAGAAATGTAAAATGTGTGCAGCCACAATGGAAAATACTAGGGAAGTTTCTCAAAAAACTAAAAATGGGGGCTTCCCTGATGGCCCAGTGGCTCAGACTCCATGCCCCCAGTACAGGGGCCCTGGGTTCAATCACCCTGGCTGCAATAGGCTGCACCCTGGCTTCCTGGTTGGGAAGGTAGATTTCCATATGCGGCAACTAAGACCTGGCGCAACCAAATAAATACAAGATACACAAAAAGGAACTTACCAAAAAAAAAAAAAAAAAAACAAAGACGAAAAACTAAAAATGTAATTACTATGTGAACCAGAATTCCCCACCTCTGGGTGTATATTCAAAAGAATTTGAAGCAAGACCTTGAAGAGGTATTTGCAACCCATGTTCACTGCAGCATTATTCACAACAGCCCAGAGATAGAAGCAGCCCAAATATCCATGGATGGATGAATGGGTAAACAAAATGTGGCATATGCATATGGAAGAGTATTATTCCGGAGAAGGCAACAGCACCGCACTCCAGTCCTCTTGCCTGGAAAATACCATGGACGGAGGAGCCTGGTAGGCTGCAGTCCATGGGATCGCTAAGTTGGATGACTGAGCGACTTCACTTTCACGCACTGGAGAAGGAAATGGCAACCCACTCCAGCGTTCTTGCCTGGAGAATCCCAGGGATGGCGGAGCCTGGTGGGCTGCCGTCTATAGAGTCGGACACGACTGAAGCGACTTAGCAGCAGCAGCGAATATTATTCAGCCTTAAAAAAGAAATCCTGTCACGTGCTACAGCATAGATGAACCTTGAGGACACTAAACCAAATGAAATAAACCAGTCACGAAAAGGACAAATACTTTATGACTTCACTTGTATAAGGTACCTGGAGTTGTCAAAATCATGGAAACAGAGTATTATGGTGGTTGCCAGAGACCAGGGATGAGAATGTGAAAAGTTACTGTTCCATGTATAGTTTTAGTTTTGCAAGATGAAAAAGTTCTAGAAATCTGTTATACAACAGTGTAAAATATAATTAAACCACTGAACTGTACACTTAAAATTGTTAAAAGAATAAATTTTATATTATTTGTTTTTATCACAATGAACTTTTTAAGTGCAGTCCCACTTGTTTCAAGGATATTTCCATCTTGATGAGTTTTTTTAAATAATGCAGGCTTCCAGCTATGATGAGGTACTTGGTTGAACCAAGTAACTCTCCCACAAAAATACTATAAAATGTGCATTAAAAAAAAAAAGGCTGTATAAATCTGTTATATAGCAACCACCCAGGCAGCCAAGGGTTGAGAGTCCCAAGAACCCAGCAAGAAGGGAAACACACTGAAGTGACTACTCCATCCTCAGCTACCTTTCCTTCTCAGAGCTTTGTTGATTTGTGTTGGGGGCCAGAGTGAGGAACTCTGCCCATGGCAAAGGTCATGAGGAAGGAGGCTTGGCATACGCAAAGGCGTGATCAAGCCTCAGGAAACCCCCTGTTCCCGAGCATCTACCCCCAAAACCAGAGTCTGTTTTATGCTCTCACCCACACCTCTGACTTTACGGGGGGCTCTCCCCCATCACCATTTCTCTCAGAGAAGGAGTAAACGTGCAGCTCCAAGTCAATAAAAATTCCTGGGCGTGACAAGAGTGTTTCAGCTTACGGACTCCTCTGAAGGTTATCTGGCCCGCCTGTATAGGTTCGTCTGGCCACATGTGATTGTTTACAGCCTCCCAACCTGAGAGGCACGAGATGTTTTAGACTTACTAAAGGCAAATTATTTTGGGAAGTTAGAAATTATTAGTATAGTGGGTTGGTTAGGAATTATATTGGTGAAGGGTTTTTTTCATTTGTTGTGTCAATAATTGCTGCTAATTCCCTCCCCTGGGTGGGACAAGGGTGTCTCAGGTCAAACCTCTCTGCTAGCAAACTAGCTTGTGTGACAGGATTATCCATACTCCTGCCATGGGATTGTTTACTACCTCTCAACCATAAACAGCACAGAGAGTTTTGGAGTATTTTGAGAGTCGTAATTAGCATAGGGCTTTTCTCATTGTTGAGTCAATGATTGCCACCAGGCCTCCATATCCTTAGGCACCTGGGAATATATTAATCAATGTATTTGGAATATAGAAAAGGAAATATAGTAATTTTTAAGGTTAGCAATACTAGACTTTTTGAATTAATGAATTTTCTCTTTTGTAATAGATCACTGTACTTTGTTATAAATCACTGTCTTTGCTATGTAAAAATGTAACTTTATCACTATCTTAAGACTAAATAGATCTTAAGGGGAGCATTGGTGAAAGGATTTTCATTTGTTGGGCTGATGTTTGCTGCTAAATCTCCATATTCCCTGCCCTTATAATGAATATAACTAACATATAGGAGAAATAAGTATTAACCTTTAAGCATACAGGAGAAATAAGTATTAACCTTTAAGATTAATCATGTTAACCTTGGGTTAAATAAATTCCTTTCTTGATTGTAACTCACTACACCCTCACCCTATGGGAATGCAACTTTATTTGGAGGGTGGTGCCTGGTTCCCTTGGAAAAAATAAAGTTTTTTGGTTATCAGAAAGAAAGGATCATAAAATGTCAGCAGGTCTCATGGCCAGAAGATGATGTAAAATCCCTAAGACCCTTTTTTTATGTAAAGCACCTGATTTTGATAAAGGTCAGGACTGCTGACCCCCATGTGACTCTGTATTCATCCCTATGTGTAACAAAAGGTATAGAAGCAAACCCCAAAATAAAGAAATGAGATCAGTTTCCGGAAAGACTGATTCCCCCATGTCGCTTCTTGCTCCCCGTTTCTCTGGCTGAATTCCCATCTGGAGCATGGATGCCATTCCACGTAAACCAAGTTATTCAGCCTCTTTTTCTCCACTAATTTTCCTACTACACTATCCGGTTCTAGTATCTCTATATATCTGTAATTAAATATGTATTTTTCCAAGGACGCCGACTCCGTCCCCACCTTCGAATCACCCTGGATCCAGGCTGGACCCCGGCAGATTTGTGTCTAGAAGTATAGAAACCACACAGAAGCACCCTAGTGCTTTCAACAGTCTGATTGGGCTGGAGATACAAATTTTGGAGATCAGGTCTATCAGGGCAGCTTAGACTTGACAGGCTAAGATTCCAGAAGAAAGGCAATCACAGTAAAAGGAGTCAATCATTGTACATACCATTTCACCTCAAAGTATTTGCTGATTCCTAACCTGTTCATGGAAGAGTCAAGAAGTTAGGAAATAAAGCAGAAAGCAGTTTGTTGAGAAAAAAAAAATCTAAGAAATCTTTGGCCATCTCATGGTGGTTGTATCACTGGTAAGAGAATAAAAAAACAAGTTATTGAAAGGGCAACAGTATTTGCAAATACCTGAAAATGACATATATCCTGAAAATAGTTCAGTTCAGTCACTCAGTCATGTCTCTTTGCAGCCCCATGGACTGCAGCACGCCAGGCTTCCCTGTCCATCACCAACTCCCGGAGCTTACTCAAACTCATGTCCATCGAGTCAGTGATGCCATCCAACCATCTCATCTTCTGTTGTCCCTTTCTCCTCCCGCCTTCAATCTTTCTCAGCATCAGGGTCTTTTCCAATGAGTCAGTTCTTCACATATATAGAGAGCTCCCAAAATTCAATAATAAAAACAAACAATGGAATATAATGTGGGCAAAGATTTGAGCAGACACTTCATCAAGATATACACATGTTAAATAAGCACATGTAAACTGGCTCAGATGGTAAAGAATCTCTGATATGTGGGAGACCTGGGTTCAATCCCTGGGTTGGGAAAATCCCCTGGGGGAGGGCATGGCAACCCACTCCAGTATTCTTGCCTGGAGAATCCCCATGGCAGAGGAGCCTGGTGGGCTACAGTCCATGGGGTCGCAAAGAGTCCAACACGACAGAGCAACTAAGCACAGCAAAGATGCTCAATTGCATCAGATTTGGAAGTTAAAATACAATGAGATACCAATACATACTTATTAGAATGGCTAAAATTTTAAAGACTGAATATATCAAGTGTTAATGAGCATGTGGAGAAATGAAATCCTATACATTATTAATGAAATGTAAAAATAGTACAACTGATTTGGAAAAAAGTCTGCAATTTCTTAGAAAGTTAAATATACAGCCATATATGATCCAGCCATTTCATACCCAAGAGAATACAAGGACTCGGTACATGAATATTCATATCAGCTTTATTTTTAATAGCTAAAAGCTGGAAACTACCCAAATGTCTATTGTGGTATTTTCCTATAATAACAAACTACTCGGCAGTAATAAGGAATTAACTATTGATATAGATAATGACAAGAATAAATCTCAAAAGTAATTGTGCAGATTGAAAGAAGTCAAACAGAAAAGAATATATACTATATGATTCCATTAAAATAAAATTCAAGAAAATGCAAACACTTGTTGTGTCCTCACTTGGCGAAAGGGATCAGCTAACTCTCTGGGGTCTCTTTTATAAGGGCACTAATCTTTATCATGAGGACTCCCACCCTTGTAACCTAGGTGGCACTAGTGGTGAAGAAACCCACGTGCCAGTGCAGGAGACATGAGACATGGGTTCAATCCCTCCATCAAGGATCACTGAAAAAGACCCTGATGCTGGGAAAGATTGAGGGCAGGAGGAGAAGGGGACAGCAGAGGATGAGATGGTTGGATGGGCATCATTGACTCAACGGATATGAGTTTGAGCAAACTCTGGAGATAGTGAAGGACAGGGAAGCCTGGCATGCTGCAGTCCACAGCACACAGTCACAAAGAGTCACGACTCAAGAATCTGAACAGTGAACACCAACACAAAGTAGGAGCATTTAAAAAAATTTTTGCTTTTTTAAAGAAAGAAATGAAACAAAGCATGACTTTATGTGACTGTCCCAGGTACAAAACCTTCCTGGGTTCTGTAGGCTTCATTCAGCCTCCTTGACCTTTACTTAATTACAAAGGGCAGATTCAAACAGCCGCTAATCAGAGAACGGAGGGGAGGCGAGGAGAGGCGAGGCGCAATAATCAAGAAACACTAGTGCCTGTTGGTCCAGTGGTTAGGACTTCAACTTCCAATGCAGGGAGTTCAGGTTTGATCCCTGGTTGGGGTGCTAAGATCCCGTATTCCTGGAGGTAAAAAAACTAAAACATATAACAGAAGCAATATTATATCAAATTCAATAAAGACTTTAAAAATGGTCCACATCAAAAAAAAAAATCTTAAATAAGCAATAGTGCAAGCTTTGGGGCAGGGTCCTGGTTCCTCCTCAAGGGATACATATATAACAGTACCTGTGATTTTACTGCAGGAACTAAGGCTCCCCTTCTCAGGTGGAGAATGGTTAACTTCAGGCTGAGATCGATTCCTGAAACACCTCCCTGTTACCTCACTACCAACTAATCAGAATAAAGTCACACATCCTGCAGCCCTCACCCCAAAGTTTGCCTATTAAAAACTTCCCCTGAAAATAATCGGGAGCTTGGGTTTTCTGAGCATGAGCCACCCATTCTCCTTGTTTGGTTGGCCCTGTTATAAACCTTTTTCTTCTCCAAACTCCAATGTTTCAGTTTGTTTGGCCTCCACTGTGTGTCAGGCACAGGAACTTGTGTTTGTAACATAAATATAAATGAATTATTGTATTACTTTGCTAGAACTACGATAACAAAATGCCACAAACTGGGTGGTAAAGCAACAGAAATTTCTTCCACTTCTGGAGGCTCGTCTGAGATCAAGGTGTCAGTAGGTTCGGTTTCCTCCGAGGCCTCTCTCCTTGGCTTGCCGGTGACTGCCATCTTGCTCGTCACACATGGTCATTCTCTGTGCCGCCTTGGTTTCGGTGTTGTGTCCAAATTTCCTCTTACAAGGATACTAGTCAGAATGGATTATGCTGCTGCTGCTAAGTTGCTTCAGTCGTGTCCGGCTCTAGCGACCCCATGGACTTCAGCCCACCAGGCTCCTCCATCCATGGGATTTTCCAGGCAAAAGTACTGGAGTGGG
Organism: Oryx dammah; assembly: GCF_014754425.2. NCBI lineage: Eukaryota > Metazoa > Chordata > Mammalia > Artiodactyla > Bovidae > Oryx > Oryx dammah. The sequence goes on along the minus strand of NW_024070185.1, from coordinate 99,944,347 downwards.
GAGACATTGCCTTCTCCGAGAATGGATTATGACCCACCCTAAAAGCCTGGTTTTAACTTAATCACTTGTTTAAATGCCTCCAAACACAGTCACATTCTAAGATTCTCAGGGTTAGGACTTTAGTATTTGAAGGGGGCATACCATTCAGCCCATAACCATCTATTTTAATATTATCATTTCAAAACACTGTGACCAAGTGCATGCTTCTGAAAAGAAATTATTTTATTTTAGGATATCTTTACATAATTTAAAATAGGATCTATACTGCAATTAGTTGAATTATATCAATAATATTTTCCTATAGGTAACTTACATTTAGAAAGGTAGTCAACAAAATGAAAAAATGTTTTTGTTTAATTCATATTCACAAAGTATTTATTAAGTAGTCTATTATATGATTTCTCTGAAAATGCAGTATAAAAGATCTTTCTTAAAACAAATTTTTAAACCTAAAATATCATTAGTATACAATCCTAAACTGAAAATTTTAAAACAGACTAGTCTCATTTTACATGGGAAGAAGATATGAAAAGAGTTATTGTTACTGCCTGACCCTAACTGATCACCAATAATACTTTTCCTAGAAGATGATGGTATATGAGATACAGGACCACTTAATGATGCTTATGTTTGGTTGGATAGCTGTTTTAATTACAATTTCAAATCTTATAGATACAGAAATTCTATTTTTTTTTCCAGAACAAGCATATCCTTGTAATATAATGGGGGTGAAAAGAAACATTCAATTTTAACTGTTGAGCCCTTTTACTTTTTGAGCTTAGTAGTCAACATATTTTCTTTTCCCTTTATAGCTTGGAGTTCATCTGATTCATTAGCTTCTCCAATTTGATTGCCAGGGCCATGTTTCCTTTAATCTTCAATTTTCCTGACATGAATGCCATTGTTGGTTTTAGTTTCCCTAAAATGAGAAAATGAGAGAAGAAAAAGCAGCATTAATGCCCTTAGGGATATACCACTTCAAGAACATGCATTATAAAAAAGAATTTCTGAGTTCTATAAACCTCTGAAGCACAGAAATTTCTTTTATACCAATTTTTTTATCAGTGTCTTGGGAATCCCAACTCCTTGATTTAGATTTTAACAGTATCTTATAAGAGATAATATAAAAACAACAATCAACAAAAGATGTCAAAAAGCTGAAGATGCAACATGTATATGTTAGTTACACAACACTAAAGAATAGATGGCCCTCAAATGAGTTGTAGTAAACAGATACTATTTTAATTAATTTTTCAACCTTTGTAGTTCATTAAAACTCTTAATATTTCAAGTTTAGATTCAAAAACTCAAATGGCATAAATGAGTATAATCTTTTTAAGAAATGACAGTAAAAGTATAGATACAAAGTATGTCTCAACAGTATTTTAACCACAGAAATGCCAGAATATACAATGGTGAGCACTGAAACAGAATTGTAGCTAATAATAACATAATAAATAGGAGCTCCTGGAGGGAGAGAACTTTGTTTTTGTTTGCTGCTTTCACTTCCCGGTCTTTTCACTGTTAGGCTTCAGCTAAAAAACTGCGCCTTGCTCTCTCACTCTCTAGCAAAACCCACCATAGTGCACAGCCCCACTCATGCATATACAGCTTCCAATCAGCTTTACAGAGCTTTGCCTGTGAAGATGAATGGACATCAAATGGGGACAAATATCTTTGATATATATATATAGATCACTCCAAACCAAAACCAGATGAAAGCAATTTGGGGGAAACAGAGACTGCAGGCGCAGGAAAAATGGAAAAGAAGTAAATAAACAAAATTCATGTCCTCATTGATGATAAGAGAAGCTGTAACAATGTATCAAGAACTGGATGCTGGAAAAAAGGGTCGGGGAGGAGGAGAAGCCCTGGAAAGGGAGAAAAAGAGGAGGCGATGAAATGCAGGAGAGAAAAGAGGAAACAAAGGAAAGGGGAGAAGCAGGTGAAAGGGAACAGAATGGGGTAGAGTGAGGAAGAAGGGGACAGTAAGAACAAGAAAGAAACTGAGAAAACGTGAGTGAACGCTTGGAAATTAAGATTTGATATATCAACAATACTAAAATATAACAGAAAGGAGACACTTGCAATCTTCTGGTCACAGCAGTCAGTCTCTTTACTGCAATACTCCTCCCACTACTAAATAAGCCTCTCTCCACAAACTAGTCCCCCCCATACACACAATAATCTTTTCAAATGAAGTCTCTCCTTACTGTATACATATATATGTAAAGTGAAAGTCACTCAGTCGTGTACAGCTCTTTGCGACCCCACGGACTATGCAGTCCAAGGAATTCTCTAGGCTAGAATACTGGAGTGGGTAGCCTTTCCCTTTTCCAGGGGATCTTCCCAACCCAGGGATCGAAAGCAGGTCGACCGCATTGCAGGCTGATTCTCTACCAGCTGAGCCACAAGGGAAGCCCAAGAAGACTGGAGTGGGTAGCCTATCCCTTCTCCAGTGGATCTTCCCAACCCAGGAATCGAACTAGGGTCTTCTGCATTGCAGGCGGATTCTTTACCAACTGAGCTATCTACAGATATATATGTATATGTATGTAAAGGAATACAAAGGAAAGTATAAGAAGGCCCTAAATGTGAGGTGATTACATCGGAGATTTAATATTTCCTTCAGAATGTGAGAAGTGAGAAAACTGAGAACTAACAAAGAAATAAGATACATTCCCAAAGAGCCCATCAACTATCCAGGAAGATTAATGAAAAATGACCAGACCACCCAGGATCATTGTGAAGTTTCAGAACACTACAGAGAAAGAGACTGTTTTGATTCCAAAACTTTCAGAAAGAGGAGGCGTCGATACAAAAGATTAAGAATAAAGAATAATAACAAATCCTCCATGGTAATCTTAGAAAATGGAGCAATGACTTCAAAATTCTAAGAGAAGATGAATTTCAAACAGGAAATCTCTACCCAGAAAATAATCAATTCCACTCTTAGGAGTCAACCCAACAGAAATGAAAATATGTATCTATACAAATATATGTATGAAAATATTCACAGCAGCATTATTCATAATAGCCAAAAACTGTTTGAAAGTGAAAGTCGCTCAGTCTTGTCTGACTCTTTGTGACCCCATGGATTATACAGTCCATGGAATTCTCCAAGCCAGAATACTGGAGTGGGTAACCTTTTCCTTCTCCAGGGGAATCTTCCCAATCCAGGGATCAAACTCAGGTCTCCCGCATTGCAGGCTGATTCTTTACCAGCTGAGCCACAAGGGAAGCCCAAGAATACTGGAGTGGGTGGCCTATCCCTTCTCCAGCAGATCTCCCCGAACCAGGAATAGAACTGGGGTCTCCTGTATTGCTGGCAGATTCTTTACCAACTGAGCTATGAGGGAAGCTATTTAAAACAACCCAAATGCCTGTCAGCCGGTGAGTGGATAAGTATGAGCTATACCCTATAACGGAATATTATTTAGCAACGAAAACGAACTGAACTATTGATACATGCTACAACATGATGGATGAAGTAAAAGAAAATGAAAGACTATATTGTTTAATTTCATTTATATGAAATGGTCAGAAACAGCAAATCTATAAACAGCAAGTCAGTGTGGGCTGGCTGGGCAGTAAAGAGGAACTGACTGCAAAGAGACAGACAATTTTGGAGGGAGTTATAGAAATGTTCTCAAACTGGATTATAAGTGATGTTGTACAACCCTATAAATTTACTAAAAATCATATACACTTACAGTGAGTGGATTTTATGGTGTGTAAGTTATACTTTAACAAAACTGTTCTGAAAAATACTGCTGCTGCTGCTGCTGCTAAGTCGCATCAGTCATGTCCGACTCTGTGCGACCCCATAGACGGAGCCCACAAAGCTCCCCCGTCCCTGGGATTCTCCAAGCAAGAACACTGGAGTGGGTTGCCATTTCCTTCTCCAATGCATGAAAGTGAAAAGGGAAAGTGAAGTCGCTCGGTCGTGTCCGACCCTCAGCGGCCCCATGGACTACAGCCCACCAGGCTCCTCCACCCATGGGATTTGCCAGGCAAGAGTACTGGAGTGGGCTGCCATTGCCTTCTCCAGAAAAATACTGGTAGTAAGCACAATTTTATATGTATGCATGTGTGTGTGTGTGTATTTCTCCTCCCAAAATACTAATCAGGTAAATCTTGTACAGTTTATTTTCTTTCTGTTATAATGTTTTGGAGAAGGCAATGGCACCCCACTCCAGTACTCTTGCCTGGCAAATCCCATGGGTGGAGGAGCCTGGTAGGCTGCAGTCCATGGGGTCGCCGAGGGTCGGACACGACTGAGCGACTTCACTTTCACTTTCCACTTTCATGCATTGGAGAAGGAAATGGCAGCCCACTCCAGTGTTCTTGCTTGGAGAATCCCAGGGACGGGGGAGTGTGGTGGGCTGCCGTCTATGGGGTCGCACAGAGTCGGACACGACTGAAGTGACTTAGCAGCAGCAGCAGCAGTATAATGTTTTGCCACACAGTGGCCTCTACTGGCCAAAAGGAGAGATTTTTTATATTAATAACACATTCACTATATAGATTAGGTCACAGACATGCTATGGTTTCTTAAAGGAGAATGCTTAGGACATGAGAACTAAATTGCACCAGTTCAAAGAGAGTAGGTGGGATAAAGAGTAAGAATGAAAAGACATAAGAAACAGAAACAAAGCTTATCTGTTCCCAATCTGAACTGCTGCTATAAATCTTGTAAGAAAAAAAAAAAAAAATATATATATATATATAAATTACTCATTTAGCTGACTGACCTCCCCCAGTCAATCCAGGGGCACATTCACAGAAAGACATAAATGTAAAGTTCATTGTTACAAGTTTATTCTACATAAAGAAAATGTAAATTAAAGAGGTCACTGGACTCTTTCTCCTCCGAAGGGCAAAATACCATGATTTAGAAGAGCAAGAGCTTGGGAGTTAGCTTGGATTCTAATCCTAACTCCAACACTGACTCACCCACCAAGTGACTCTGTATTTATTATTTAATTCATCAATACCTCAGTCTTTCTTTTTATAAAATGGAGAAAATCTTTTATCTCAAGCCATTATTGGGATCATTGCTTAACTCAACAGTAATCATATATATGTGAACTATAACTACTTGTGAAATGACAATATTTTTTTAAATTTTAAAGATTTTTAAGTTCAAAATATTATATATTTATAAGGTTCAAAATCTCCAAACATTTATTGAGCATCCAAAGCCCTGTGTTTAAGCCCTACAGGGAAACAGATTTTGAAATACTAAACAAACACTAAAGAAACCATTAAAAATGATTACAAAGATAACTCTTTGTTAACATTAAAAGATGTTATAATGTAATAAGTGAAAAAGGTTACCAAACAATGCTATACTCATGTTTTTATAAGCACATATACATATTTATATACATTCAATATATATATATATATAGGCTTCCCTGGTGGCTCTGCCTCTAATGCAGGAGACCTGGGTTCGATCCCTGGGTCGGGAAGATCCACTGGAGAAGGAAATGGCAACCCACTCCAGGATTCTTGCCTGGAGAATCCCATGGATGGAGGAGCCTGGTGGGCTACGTACAGTCCATGGGGTTGCAAAGAGTCGGACACGACTGAGCAACTTAACTTCTAACTTCTAATATATATATATATATATATTATATTTCTAACATATCCACTATACAGACGTGGCTATGGTTTCTTAAAGGAGAATGCATTTAAACCAAACATATTTTGTTTAAACTTTAAACTAAAAATCAACTGATGAAAAAAAAAAATCAACTGATGGTCATTCTTCAGTAGTACAATAAAAATATTTTTATTTACTTTCCTTATTCCTAAGCATATTTTCTAATTTTTGAACCATGAATATTTAGCATTACTGTTTAAAAAATGGGGGGCGGGGAGCAGATGTTGAAGAAACCTCAGTCATTAGTAACATCATACACATCAAACACAAACTGGCTCTGATAGTATGCAGGCCATGAGCATCCCGGGCTAGAAATGGAAAACGAGACTTATACAGCACAGAGTACATTCTGACTGATCTTCAATTTATGAAGGTTAAAAGAGAACAAAGAATAACATTCATAACGCAAATGATCTTTAGGATCTTGAGGTTAAAATGTTATAATACTTTTGTTTAAAGTGCTACTATTTCAGTATTTGAGCTGGTGGCTCAGATGGTAAAGAGTCTGCCTGAAATACAGGAGACCCAGGTTCAATCCCTGGGACTTCCTAGGTTCAAACCCGGGAAGATCCCCTGGAGAAATGGCAACCCACTCCAGTATTCTTGCCTGGAAAATCCCATGGATGGAGCAGCCTGGCAGGCTACGTACCATGGGGTTGCAAAGAGTAAGACACAACTGAGCAACTTCACTCTACAAGTACACGTGTTAATTAACTACCCATCTGGAGTTGTGTTGCAGAGTAGAAAACAGAAAAGATTACCCTAACATTTTTCTAGTACAATTAAAGATACATAGGCAGAATAGAAAATGATGTACAAGCTTCTCTTGGTTATGGATTCCTCAGAAACAGGGTCACTGGGCCATGGGATATGGCTACAGTTTCCTATTACAGTAGCTGGCAAGATTGAAGCATGATCTTCTCTCTATAGATGAGCTGCAGTTAAGTTCAGTACCTCCAGTTTCCAAGATGTTATTAGAAATGATACCTTAGTCCAAATGGCAGAAATGAAGTCTACCTAGGAGTTCTTCTGATTTATCTATCAGTTCCCAATACTGTCTTATTAGCTTTTCAGCCATGCAAAAACAGTATTTTGACATCTGTGCCCCATTGTTTGATGAAGTTGAAGGGTCAGTATAGGTAACGATAAGAATCACCGTTTCAAAACTATGTACTCTTCAAATCAACATAAATAGTCACTAAGACTGCACTGCTACAACATGTTTGAGTCTTGATTATTTGAAAAGGGATAAAGCAAAATGTAAAGCAGAATATTAAAAAGCAGAGACATTACTTTATTGACAAAGCTCCGTATAGTCAAAGCTATGGTCTTTCCAGTAGTCATGTATGGATGTGAGAGTTGGATTATAAAGAAAGCTGATCACCAAAGAATCGATGCTTTTGAACTGTGGTTTTGGAGAAGACTCTCGAGAGAGTCCCTTGGACTACAAAGAGATCAAACCAATCAATCATAAAGGAAAGCAGTGCTGAATATTCTTTGGAAGGACTGATGCTGAAGCTGAAACTCCAATACTTTGGCCACCTGATGTGAAGAACTGACTCATCAGAAAAGACCTTGATGCTGGGAAAGATTGAAGGCAGGAGGAGAAGGGGACAACAGAGGATGAGATGGTTGGATGGCATCACCGACTTGATGGACATGAGTTTGAGCAAGCTCCAGGAGCTGGCAATGGACAGGGAAGCCTGGCATGCTGCAGTCCATGGGGTCGCAAAGAGTTGGACATGACTGACTCAACTGAAAGCAAGATGTTAGAACAAAATTTTTCTTGAGCAGTCAACTAGTAAAATTTAAAAACTCACCTGAAAACATTTTTACAAAATCATCAGCAGACATACTCATTACTACATCTGCCTGATCAGAAGGCTCTCCATATCCAACATTACCACCCTTGCTTTTAAGATCAAGAAACCATGTTCCACCATCTTCACCTGCACAGAAACAAAGATAGAAATAAATGTCAATGAAGCTCTGTTCTTAATAACTGCACAATTAGAATAATCATACATAATGCTGTTACCCAGGCTGAAATTCCCAGGCCTCTATAAAATTCAATATTTAAGAACTTATTATGTGCCAGGCACTAGGCTAGGCTCTGAAGACTCTGCAATAACATGGTTCATACAAAAGACAAAATGGAGGGCAATGTGGAGTCAGGAAAGTCCAGCCAAAGCAGAGATTTAAAAGTTAGGTAAGAATTTGCTAGAAGAGGAACTAAAAAAGTACAGAAGATAGAAAGAGAATGGATGGTGGCCTCAGATGAACTCATGAGGCAGTCCCTGTCTTTATTCTACAGGATATGCCATGGAAGGAGAATGGCATTAGGTTTGCACTTTACATAGATCACCCTAACAGCAGTGTAGAGAATACTATGTTGGAGAGGGATAAAGAGGATGCAGAGGGACTTCCCCGATGGTCCAGTGGTAAAGAATCTGCCTGCCAAGGCAGGGGACACGGGTTCAATCCCTGGTCTGGGAAGATTCCATGTGCTGCAGGGCAACTAAGCCCATGAGCCGCGACTACTGAAGCCTGCCTGCCCTAGAGCCCATGCTCCACAACCAGAGAAGCCATCGCAGCCAGAAGCCCATGGGCCGTAACTAGAGGAGAGCCCCCACTCGGCGCAACTGGAGAAAGGCCGTGTGCGACAGCGAAGACCCAGTGCAGTCATACATGAATAAAGAGAGGATGCAGAGGACAATTTAGGAAGGGACTGGGGTTGTTCAGGAGCTTGAGGATCTATGCCTGGGTCAGGATCACAGCAGTGAACATGGGTAAAAGTTGGCATATGTGAGTGAGAACTTACCAAAGCAGGACCACAGAATTAGGTAACGGATTGCATATGAAGAGGGAAAGGTAGGGAGGGTGCAGAAGAATGATGTACTTTGCTAGATTTTGGCTTTGGAAGCTGGATAAATAATGGTGGTGTTGTTTTTTTTTTCTGAGAGAGGACTATTGAAGAGTAGATTTAACAAGTAGTGCCAAAGGCGGGCACTGGGAATAATGAATTATTACAAACATTTTCAGACTGAGGCATCTTTGTGATAGCTGGGTGAAAATGTCACATGAAGTTTGACCAGGCTAGAAAGAGAGATACAAAGGAACCAGCTCTGATGGTCACAGAAGCCATGTGAGTGCTTGGGGTTTTCCTAGACAGAGTCTGTAGAATACAAAGAGTTCCAAGACAGTGACCTGAAGAACATCAACATTTAAGAAAAGGATGGAGAAGCATCTAGCACAGGAGATGGACAAGGCATGATGACAGATAGAGAAGAAAAGCAAACGGACATTTCCAGAAGGAAAGTGTGGTCAACAGTATCCAATGTTGCAGAGTGGTGACAAGGCAAGAATGGCAAATGCCCACTGGTGACACAGAAGTCACTGAGGACTCTGGTGAGAGCAAATTCAGTGGGATGGAGGAAAATGACACTAGAGCAGAGAGAACTGTACATGAAAATAAGTTTGGCTCTGAAAGGGAGAAGAAAGACGGAGGTGGGCAGTGTGATTGGGAAGGGTTGTTACTGCTGTATTTTTTTTAAAGATAGAATAGACTTTGGGAATGTTAAGAAGCCACTGGGAAGGAGGATTCAGGACAAATAGGTGGAAGAGACAGCACATATTCCCTAAGGAGGCCAGAGAAAATGGGATCTAGAATTTTGCTACTCAAAGTGTGATCCATGAACTGCAATACTGTCATCACGTCAGAAATGCAGACTTCAGACCCTACCTCATACCTACTGAATCAGATTCTGCATTTTAGCATGCCCTGCGGGAAGATCAGTATGGACCTTAAAGCTTAAGATGCACACATCTGGAGCTGAGCTCAGCCTGCTGGGAGGGGAAGATGAGAGGTTTATCGGTTTGGTGTCAGATGGCAGGAAGCTAAATAAATTCCTATCTGTTGGCTTCCCTTATCTCTGTGAAAGAGGAGGTGGGATTATCTGCAGAAATGTGCAGGAAAGTGGTAAAGGGAGAGATAGGAGATTTGAGGAGCACTGAAAGGTTTAAAACAGTCACTGTGGAAAATGAGGCAAGAAGCTGACTACGGAAACGATGAATTCTGATGTGCTGCTTAGACCCCAGGTGGAGAGGGCCAGTGATGAATTTTTACTGGTACAGGTCCATTGGTGGTGTGACTCCCCTCCCCACATTTTCCCAGCAAGACTTGGCAGCCTGGACTCAAGTGCGGAGCAGGTAGACAGTCTGATCACCCAGGACTAGGATTTTGACAGTCAGTGACACAAGCAGTAGGTGAGGAGGTTTAGGATATAGGCAAGACAGTGACTGAAGCAATGGACTATGGGTTCTAGGGAAAGGAAGTAAAAACAAGAAGATGCAGATGGATTAAGATAAAGTAGAAGTGATATAGGATAAAAGAATTGGTAATGTCAAAGTTTGTGTGCAATGGGGCTGTGGTAGCTAATTCTTAAAACTATCATTAACATGTATTAAAACTGTACTGAGAAGAAAAATATTGAGAGATTTTAAAAGCTGACTGCATTCAGACTGATCAGAATAATCTCAATGATTAAAAAATAGCAAGAGAGTTCCCTGGCAGTCCAGTGGTTAGGACTCAGTGCTTATCACTGCTGTGGGCTCAGGTTAAGTCCTTTGTCAGGAAAGTAAAATCCCACAAGCCGTATGTGGTGCAGCCAAAAAGAAAAAAAAAAGGAAAAAAAAAAGGCAAGGTGTCCATGGTTAATAAATTACTGTATTATACTACCTGTCTTCTAAATAAGATTTTCTCTCAATATCATACACCAAGACATTAACACTGGAAGTATCTATAAGGAAATTTTATTTTACATATGTCCATATACACTGATATTAACTTAAAAATACAAATCAGAAGAACTACAAAAACACGTAGAAAACAAGTGTATCACTTATATGTGGAACTACCAGTTTAAAACAAGTAGATATAATTATAGGTTGACATATAGGAACCCCAACATAACCACAAATCCAAAGCTTTGATGTTGGTGGTTTAGTTGCCAAGTCATGTCAGATTCTTGCAATCCCATGGACTGTGCCTGCCAGGCTCCTCTGCCCATGGGGTTCTCCAGGCAAAAATACTGGAGTGGGTTGCCATTTCTTTCCCCAGGGGATCTTCCCAACCCAGAAATCGAACCCGGGCCTCCTGCATTGCAGGCAGATGATTTACCAACTGAGCTTTGACAAACGCACAAAATCCGAAAAGAAAACACAAAAATACAAATCAGCAGTTATCTGCTCTTCTTAAACGTCTACATTCTAGGGTAAAGGTTCTGGATATAGCCATCTATCCAGGTGATTACTACTGGAAGCTGATATACTTTTATAGAAAACACCCTACTTTGTTTCAATAAAAGCTACAGGTTACCAGAAGTAACCCTTACCTGAGAGTTCAAACTGATAGATGGCTTGAGTGGCTTTAACAACATCCTCACTGAGTGAGTCCTTAACAATTCTGAATGTTTCTTCCACAGCTCCAGAACGTGGCTTTGGTGGTGGCTGCGTCTTCTCTTCTTTCAATTCTGGAACAGCACCTATAAAATGTTACTGATGCAAGTGCTTTAAGGCCCAGGCAATGTAAGGTCCCACACAAAATTAATTGATTAGCAGAACAGACTTGCTAACATTTGACCAAAATGACCTTAAATATGTTCAGTGGCGTCTTAAAAGCACAAATCAAACATATGGAATAACAACCAAACACATCAGTTATGATCGCAAATGTAAATGGTTTATACTCTTCAAGTAAAAAGCTCTCAAGATTAGGTTAAAAAAATTCCAAACAATACAGTGTTTATAGTAAATAGATCTAAACAAACTACTGGAGTTTTAGTGGTAACAATCACTCCTTTATCATCGCCTCTGAGTGCTAAAACCAAATAAGCAAAGAACACCATGGAGTCAGAAAGATGGAGATCAGAATATCACTATACAAATCAGTGGAACTGAACTGGAAACTGCAGCTTGAATCAACAGCCAAGTGAACTCAACAATTTTACCTCTAAATTAAACGTATACACCTAGTCTCTTCATCGCTGGGTTGGGAAGATCCCCTGGAGAAGGGAAAGGCTACCCACTCCAGTACTCTGGCCTGGAGAATTCCATGGACTGTATAGTCCATGGGGTAGCAAAGAGTCAGACATGACTGATCAACTTTCACTTTCACTTCATCCCTGGATTGAACCTGCCTCCTCCTTTCAGGGAATGGAAATGCCTCTTTAAGTAAAAATCATGTAAAGACTGAGAATAGCCTACTCTGAAAGAAAGAAGGCTCAAAATGTCTTAAGTCACACAAACTCATTACTTTTCCCAATTTCATTCCAATTGGTCCCTCCCACTTGATGAAGAGAGAGATCAAACCACGTATAAGTTTCACGAAGGCCCCACTGCCTAGAAACCGAGGCCACGGGAATGAATACGGGTTGCAACACTTTGTATTCACTTAAACCACTGGCCATGACCATTCAGCATATGATGGACCAGGGGAGCAGATCTGCAGTGCACAGGACTGTTCAGATCCCTTAGTATGAAGCTGTCCGTCAATACGAACACATCTTTATTTATCCTCTTGGAATCATTTGTGGGCAGTTTGGCTGCACCCAGAAACAGGTGACAGTAATTTGTTATTTAACTCAAAGGACAATCTGTACTTTAGGCTGAAGATCAGTTCTTTATCTATTTCCCAACTCAAATTATACCCAGTCATATTGACCAATCGGAGAAGGCAATGGCAACCCACTCCAGCACTCTTGCCTGGAAAATCCTATGGATGGAGGAGCCTGGTAGGCTGCAGTCCATGGGGTCGAAAAGAGTCGGACACGACTTCACTTTCACTTTTCACTTTCATGCACTGAAGAAGGAAATGGCAACCCACTCAAGCGTTCTTGCCTGGAGAATCCCAGGGATAGGGGAACCTGGTGGGCTGCCGACAATGGGGTTGCACAGAGTCGGACACGACTGAAGTGATGCAGCAGCAGCAGCATATTGCCCAATATAACTCACCAAAGGCTATTAAATAAAATCTAATCAGCAGCACAAAGATCTACCTAGGACAATATAATCAATTAAAAGTATCTCAAATTTGTTGAATACAAATTACCTTCCATTATGGTTCCACAGACAAATTAAAAAAACAGTAAAAGCCTTCTCCTTTTCTAAAGTCCAGCAGATATTAAAGGTGAAATACTTAAGATCCAATGACTATGGAATTATTATTTAGAAGCCAATTTAAAAATTCAGATATATATTTCAATATTTAATGCTGACAGTGCAGTGAGGGAGATACTCATATACAGCCAGTATTTATAATTCTGGAAGGAAACTTGGTAATATGTGTCAGGAATTCTCTCATTGCCTGATCATCCACTTTTAGTGATCTACTAAAAGAAAATGCTGTAACATTTATACAATGGTCAGGGGCAGTGGCCTAGAGTGCCAGGCTGCGATGGCGCAGGAACGGCCGAGAGGAGCTACCCTGCGTCCGAGGTCAGGGCGGCAGCCGGGTGGAGCTACCCTGCCTCTGAGGTCAGGGGCGGCAGCTGGGAAGAGCCACTCACGCCCGAGGCCAGGGCCGGTGACCGGGAGGAGCAACCCGAGGATTGGTGGCTGCCCAGGCACAGGAGGGCCTAGAGGAGCTATCCCACACTGAAGGTCAGGAACAGCGGCGGTAAGGAGATACCCCTGGTCCAAGGTAAGGAGCAGCAGCTGTGCCTTGCTGGAGCAGCCGTGAAGAGATACCCCATGCCCAAGGTAAGAGAAACCCAAGTAAGATGGTAGGTGTTGCAAGAGGGCATCAGAGGGCAGACACACTGAAACCATACTCACAGAAAACTAGTCAATCTAATCACACTAGGACCAGAGCCTTGAAACCAAGCCATGCCTGCGGGGCAACCCAAGACGTGTGGAGAGGTCTGACAGAGCCTGGTCCACTGGAGAAGGGAATGGCAAGCCACTTCAGTATTCTTGCCTTGAGAACCCCATGAACAGTATGAAAAGGCAAAATGATAGGATACCAAAAGAGGAACTCCCCAGGTCATTAGGTGCCCAATATGCTACTGGAGATGAGTGGAGAAATAACTCCAGAAAGAATGAAGGCTTGGAGCCAAAGCAAAAACAATACCCAGTTGTGGATGGGACTGGTGATAGAAGCAAGATCCGATGCTGTAAAGAGCAATATTGCATAGGAACCTGGAATGTCAGGTCTATGAATCAAGGCAAATTGGACGTGGTCAAACAAGAGATGGCAAGGGTGAACGTTGACATTCTAGGTATCAGCGAACTAAAATGGACTGGAATGGGTGAATTTAACTCAGATGACCATTACATCTACTACTGCAGGCAGGAATCCCTCAGAAGAAATGGAGTAGCCATCATGGTCAACAGAAGAGTCTGATATGCAGTACTTGGATGCAATCTCAAAAACGACAGAATGATCTCTGTTCGTCTCCAAGGCAAACCATTCAATATCACGGTAATCCAAGTCTATGCCCCAACCAGTAACACTGAAGAAACTGAAGTTGAATGGTTTTATAAAGACCTACAAGATCTTTTAGAACTAACACCCAAAAAGGATCTCCTTTTCATTACAGGGGACTGGAATGCAAAAGTAGGAAGTCAAGAAACACCTGGAGTAACAGGCAAATTTGGCCTTGGAATACAGAATGAAGCAGGGGAAAGGCTAACAGAGTTCTGCCAAGAGAATGCACTGGTCATAGCAAACACCCTCCTCCAACAACACAAGAGAAGACTCTACACATGGACATCACAGATGGTCAACACCGAAATCAGATTGATTATATTCTTTGCAGCCAAAGATGGAGAAGCTCTATACAGTCAACAAAAACAAGACGAGGAGCTGACTGTGGCTCAGATCATGAACTCCTTATTGCCAAATTCAGACTCAAATTGAAGAAAGTAGGGAAAACCGCTAGACCATTCAGGTATGACCTAAATCAAATCCCTTATGATTATACAGTGGAAGTGAGAAATAGCTTTAAGGGCCTAGATCTGATAGAGTGCCTGATGAACTATGGAATGAGGTTCGTGACATTGTACAGGAGACAGGGATCAAGACCATCCCCATGGAAAAGAAATGCAAAAAAGCAAAATGGCTATCTGGGGAGGCCTTACAAATAGCTGTGAAAAGAAGAGCGGTGAAAAGCAAAGGAGAAAAGGAAAGATATAAGCATCTGAATGCAGAGTTTCAAAGAATAGCAAGAAGAAATAAGAAAGCCTTCTTCAGCGATCAATGCAAAGAAATAGAGGAAAACAACAGAATGGGAAAGACTAGAGATCTCTTCAATAAAATTAGAGATACCAAGGGAACATTTCATGCAAAGATGGGCTCAATAAAGGACAGAAATGGTATGGACCTAACAGAAGCCGAAGATATTAAGAAGAGGTGGCAAGAATACACGGAAGAACTGTACAAAAAAGATCTTCATGACCCAGATAATCATGATGATGTGATCACTGATCTAGAGCCAGACATCCTGGAATGTGAAGTCAAGTGGGCCTTAGAAAGCATCACACGAACAAAGCTATTGGAGGTGATGTAATTCCAGTTGAGCTGTTTCAAATCCTGAAAGATGATGCTGTGAAAGTGCTGCACTCAATATGCCAGCAAATTTGGAAAACTCAGCAGTGGCCACAGGACTGGAAAAGGTCAGTTTTCATTCCAATTCCAAAGAAAGGCACTGCCAAAGAATGCTCAAACTACTGCACAATTGCATTCATCTCACATGCTAGTAAAGTAATGCTCAAAATTCTCCAAGCCAGGCTTCAGCAAGACGTGAACCGTGAACTTCCAGATGTTCAAGCTGGTTTTAGAAAAGGCAGAGGAACCAGAGATCAAATTGCCAACATCTGCTGGATCATGGAAAAAGCAAGAGAGTTCCAGAAAAACATCTATTTCTGCTTTCTTGACTATGCCAAAGCCTTTGACTGTGTGGATCACAATAAACTGTGGACAATTCTGAGAGAGATGGGAATACCAGACCACCTAACCTGCCTCTTGAGAAATCTGTATGCAGGTCAGGAAGCAACAGTTAGAACTGGACATGGAACAACAGACTGGTTCCAAATAGGAAAAGGAGTCCGTCAAGGCTGTGTATTGTCACCCTGCTTATTTAACTTATATGCAGAGTACATCATGAGAAATGCTGGACTGGAAGAAACACAAGCTGGAATCAAGATTGCCGGGAGAAATATCAATCACCTCAGATATGCAGATGACACCACCCTTATGGCAGAAAGTGAAGAGGAACTAAAAAGCCTCTTGATGAAAGTGAAAGAGGAGAGCGAAAAAGTTGGCTTAAAGCTCCACATTCAGAAAACGAAGATCATGGCATCTGGTCCCATCACTTCATGGGAAATAGATGGGGAAACAGTGGAAACAGTGTCAGACTTTATTTTGGGGGGCTCCAAAATAACTGCAGATGGTGACTGCAGCCATGAAATTAAAAGACGCTTACTCCTTGGAAGAAAAGTTATGACCAACCTAGATAGTATATTCAAAAGCAGAGACATTACTTTGCCGACTAAGGTCCCTCTAGTCAAGGCTATGGTTTTTCCTGTGGTCATGTATGGATGTGAGAGTTGGACTGTGAAGAAGGCTGAGCGCAGAAGAACTGATGCTTTTGAACTGTGGTGTTGGAGAAGACTCTTGAGAGTCCCTTGGACTGCAAGGAGATCCAACCAGTCCATTCTGAAGGAGATCAGCCCTGGGATTTCTTTGGAAGGAATGATGCTGAAGCTGAAGCTCCAGTACTTTGGCCACCTCATGTGAAGAGTTGACTTATTGGAAAAGACTCTGATGCTGGGAGGGATTGGGGGCAAGAGGAGAAGGGGACGACAGAGGATGAGATGGCTGAATGGCATCACGGACTCAATGGACGTGAGTCTGAGTGAATTCCAGGAGATGGTGATGGACAGGGAGGCCTAGTGTGCTGCGATTCATGGGGTCGCAAAGAGTCGGACACGACTGAGCAACTGAACTGAATTGTATATTCACTCAACATTCACTCAACATTAAGTTGCCATTTCAAAAATTTGTTTTTGAAGACATGGATAATAGGATATAATATTAAGTAAAATGAAGCATATACAATTAAATACAATATGATCCAATCAGGTGAAATATATATTTGTGGGTATGAATTTTAAGTTACATTTGCAGAAAATTTAAGTGACTGGAAAGAAATAAACCAAGACAAAAACAGTATTTATATTTGGATGGCAGGTTACACACGGTTTTTAAATTTTTCTGTATTCTCTCTATACTAAGCTTTTTATATATAAATGAATTTTTAAAACATCAAAATTGATTAAAGTACATTACAAAATCTATTAGATGTGGACAAAGTTATATTAAAGGGGTAAATGCACAGTCAAAATTATTTTATTATTTTTAAAGAAATAAAAAGAAAGTATTAGCCTAGCAAGCAAAGAAAGAACAAAAATATGCAATCTCAAAAAGAAAACAGAAAAGAAAGAAATAAAGCAAGAAAATTTTAAATTAATGAATCAAATGGTTGCATTTTTGTAAATATATTAAAATTACTTAACTACATACTTTAAAATGGTGAGTCTGGGGTATATGTAGATCATGCCTTAAAGCTGCAATAGAAGTAATGAATCAGTAAAGAAAAAAGCAGAAGTATGAAAAATGAAATAAAATTTAAAACCTGGTTCTTAAGAGCAAAAAATAATAAAATACACTAAAATTGAAAACTTTCTAGAAAACTAATCCAAAAAAAGGAGGGAAAAATAAACTCTAAAGAGGGATAAAATACACAAAAAACTTAAATTATAAATGAATACTATATGACAACACTTAAATAAATTTTAAAATTTTAAATGGCTGGTTCTGGATTTTTTTATTTTAGAAAAAATCGTTAATTGACTGAGAAAGAAAAGATATTTTCAAAGAAACAACTTTAGAAAAGACTCAAATGACTTAGTGAGACATTTCAAACCTTCAAGAAAAAGAACATGGAAAAAGAAAGTTACCCAATTGATGCCATATTCAAAACAGAACAAAAAATAAAATATAGGAAGCAATAACAAAAATTTAGACATTAATCTAAACTGATAAAAAAATCTTAACCAACATCTAACATCTTACTTATGGATAAACTCTAAAGATTTTTCTCAATAAAATTAAGAATAAAAGAAGAATACCTAAAACAAATAATTTCAATAAATATTTCCAAATGCTTCTGGAAGTTTGAGTCAGTATATTAAGATACATGCCAGAAATAATCCTGTAAGATACTATTATAGGCAGATAATAAGTTTGACCACTTAGGAACTTCAAGAAATTACTCAGTGATAATTATACCAACTTATGTGTATAGACAATTTGCTATATAAAATTCACAACATGATACTCTATCATACCTAATCTCACGATACTTGTATAAGGAAAGTAAGAGATGAGAAAACTGTTTCAGAGAGCTGAAGTGACTTGTTCAAGGTCAGAGACAAAAGTGGCAGGGACAGGACTCATACCCAGATCTTACTCCAAAGTCTATGCTTTCAGTAACTGTCTCTCTATGAGAAACTATTAGAAGTCTAAAACAAAACAAAAACTCATGAAGGTGACCAGATATAAAGTCAATATAAAAAGTTAGTTTCTCCTTATTGTTTCTAACATATCTTGTTTCAGAAAGCACTTTAGTAGGCTTAATAAAATAAATGCAATTCATGATTTAAGTAAAAAGAAGTGAGTGAGGTTCTAAAAATGGCGACTGAAATACCCAACCAAGGTTACACAGCAGTAAGTGGCACAGCAGGAATTCCAGCCCAGGCGGTCTGACTGGGTAATATTCCTCCACATTGTGTTCTATGTCTATGTAATTTTTATATAGCCAATATAGAGGCTGAGCATAGACCACTAAGACATACACTCAGCAGAACTGCACCCAGCAGAGGCTGCTAAAACTGCAGAAGGCAAAGACATAGGCTTGCTTCATGTTTCTGGAGGCAGGAAACATATAGGGATGTATTTGGTTTTAGAAGGCACATCAGACAGAACTAAGTTTATCATACAATAACTGTTGGAACACCTCTCTTACTAATAGGTGACTAATTTGGGTGACTTGTCCATTAATCAAGATATATCATCTGTATCATCTGAGGTGCCAAGGAGATGGCAATGAAAACTTCAGTGCAGTCTTGAAAGACACTTGCCAAGGGATAAACTGCACCATTTATCACCTAGACTATGATGACTGCACAAGAGAATAAACTATAGGAGACAAACAAACCAGTAGTATATTTCAAAGGGACAGGCAGTAGACAACAAATATGGAAACTTTGGGGAAGGAAATGAAATCAAGTTCTCCCAAAATGAGTTTAGTAAGTTTATGATTAACCTCTACATCCAAAACTTCATTCCTTGGCTTGTTTCCTCTGATCTCAATTCTGTGCTAACTGAATACCAATTAACTAGAGTCGACTAAAATTCCTGTTGTTGGTAACATCACTGATGTATTAAAAATGCTGCTGTAGATATCATTAACACATGAGATGAGCCAACAGGCCTCTGAGCCATGGACCACCTGGCCAGAGAATCCTAAACCAGAGACATCCTGACTCCCCAAACTACAACCTAGAAATGTCACAGAGGACTTCCCTAGTAGTCCAGTGGTTGAGAGTCCACCTGCCAATTTGGAGGACACAGGTTTGATCTCTCGTCTGGGAAGATCCCACATGCCAGGGGCAACTAAGCCGGTGTGCCACAACTCCACTTTCTAGAGCCCATATGCTGCCACAAGAGAAGTCACTGGAATGGGAAGTCCATGCACTGCCATGAAGAGTAGCCCCACTCACCGCAGTTACAGAAAACCCAAGAGCAGCAACGAAGACCCAGTGCAGCCAGAAATATTATCTAACTTAATAAAAAGATTAAGCTGGAAATAAGGTTTGGGACTAAAACGCATTGCAGTAAGGTTCTATAGGTTTGCTAAAGGCACAGAAGAAACGTTTTCAACTTTCTAACCGCCATCTAAAAAAAGTCACTAAAATTCACAGAGTCTATAATATAAAAATAAGGTGAGGGTCCAGAGGAAGCACTGCTATTCTTGTTAATAAACTATGAGAGAAATTCTAATGGATTTTCACTAAAGAGTGTTTCTTCTGATACCTTTCAGTAAGTTAGTGGCATAATGCCAGAACACAAAGATTAAAATGTAAACTCTGGATCAATTTAAGGGAGCTGTTGTTTCTAAATTACAAAAATGAAACAAAGAAACCCAAACCTCCTTTGAAGTTAATTGCATAGCACAAACTCTGTGAATGGTGTCAGATGTACTATAACATGACACATTTTTCCTCAAAATAAAATATCAACACAAAACACCTAAAAATGGTGCCAAGGAAAAGAAATAAAACCGTTAAAAAGGTGCATTTTAAAGATAACTTTTTTTCTCCTTAAATGAAAAGAATATACTGAAAACTTCTTACCAGTAGAAGGAAAAAAAAAAAAAAACTCCTTTGCTAGAATTAACTATAACATTACTTGTCTAGTTTAAATTACAAAAATAGGGAATTCCCTGGTGATCCAGTACTTAGGACTTGGCACTAAGATCCCTTAAGCAGTACAGCGCTGCCCCCCACTTCTTGCCAAATACAAAATAGTTTAAAAGCAGAAATGTACAATTCTACATTTTGGAAGATATACGTTAAGTTAGTAACTTTATTTTCCCACAGAAAATACAGTCTACATCTTACCATATGAGTCTGCTTTCTTTGTAACTATAGCTGGCTGTTCATCCAAGAAGAAATCTGGTAACAAAGGATGGCCTGAAAAATTGATCCCCAAACAATTAGGTTAATGGAACAACTTCTGCATTCAGATTTTAACATCTGTTTAAGAAATATTATATGTTTTTATTATACTGATCATTCTGGAGCTGTGGAAAAGACTCCCAGGAGAAGTATCAAACTCTGACCTTCATTAAGCTAAAATGCTTTTCCAGTAACCTAGTTATCCTCCTCTCCTATGGAAAATTTCATCTTTAAGATCCAACCGAAGAGTTGTTAAGCCCTCAACTGCTCTCCCCAGAGCTTTCTACCCCTTCTCATCCACCCATGCAACCCTTCTGTCCTACCTCCCTCCAAAACACTCAGGGCTCATTTCTTACCTGGCCCCCTTAAGACAAGGGGGTTCCTCATTAAGAACTTGTTTTCCATCTCTGTCAATGTGTGTCTGTCTTTCCCTCCCAGAAGATTAAAAAACTGGAGGGCAGGGATGCACCAGTCCTTGCTGTATTGTAACACTTAATTGTAGTAGATAATCACATTGTTTTCAATACAATATGATAGAATTTTTAATTTAAATTGAATTTAAAATTTTGTGTACAATGACACTATTTTTAAAACCTAAAGTGACAGTTTCACGATACCAGAATTCAGAAGACCTGGGTATGGTTCAGCTTCTGACACTTATTAGCTGACTGCTCTTAGGCAAAGTCTTAATCTCTTTGGAACCTCCTTCCACTACAAATATTAACTCCTGAATACTCTGATTGTACCACAAGCCAGGCACTGTGCCAAGCATATGATATACATTTTTGCATTTAGTTCTTACAAAAATCCTGTGTAGAAGCTATCTTTCCCGTATTTTAATCAATAAAGAAAGTGAGGCTCAGAGGAAACAGGTGACCTGCCTAAGGCCGCCCCGCTAGTGAGCAGCTAAACAGAAGTGGGAACTGGGTTGTCTCCTCCCAAACTCCACAATTGCTAATCACTGTACGATACTGCTTCCTTCACAGGACTGCTGTGAAAGTTAAATAGATGCTACATATAAAAATGTTTTGTTAAACTCTATAGAGCTACTTCATTCTTTCAGACTGAAGAGACAGGGACGATACAGATAGAAACACGTGGTTTCTGTCACCAAGGAGCTCAACTTAATTACTAACATTTAAAATACACTTCTGCACAAATACAATTCCCATTTGGGACTATGGTTGTCTATTATACATTATATTTTATATGTAAAGTAAAAATCCATTAACATCACTATCATCCCCTGCAGTTACAACAGGAAGAATTATTTTTGAACAAGGGGTCTTCTGAGAACTCAAATCCCTGCCTTGTATGTGAGGCAGACCCTGTTCAGTGATCTTCACCATTCATCATGAAGCTACACTCAGACTGCACTTTAAGAGATAACATTTGGAAAGAGACAACAAAGTTTTTGTAAGAAACTTATCACTGAATCATCTGTACCATGTGCTTGAACAAAATCTCTACTATGTTATTTTAAGACCAGTTTCAGAAGCTTCACGATTTAGAAAAGGTTAGAAGCTGATGGGACCTTTTCTGTATATCAGTTAAAAAGTCTTCGGGCTCACTTCTTTGAAGTTGTGTTAGTCTGGGTCTTTCCCTTCCTGGGAAGACAGTTTTTAAAAAGGGTGTATCAATGTTATAATCACATAAACACGTACACAAAACAGCCATCGCAGACAACGTGGACAAACACATCACTACTTTTTAAAACGAAATGCATTACCTGGTGTGATGGCATAGGCATCAAAATTTTTTATTCCTTCTTCTTTTAAGATATTTTCATCAATAATAAAGTTTCCCGTAAAACTTTTTGGCTTTTTGAAAATGCAATATGCAGCATCTGCAATGATGTCAACTTTTCTACACTGGCTTTCGATACCAGATCCTCCCAGCATATCCATAGCAGCAGTGTGGATGGCTGTAGAGAAAACACACACACACATCCCTAACTTTAAACTGAGTAACAGAACTATGTGAGGAACAAGCAAGACAACTTATCTCTTTATACCTCAGGTGATGAAAACTCAGTCCAGAGAGCTTAAAGGATTTGCCAAATGTTTTACGGACATAACTGGGTAGACAACACATGTTCCTCACTCTACACAATGCTTCCATATATAGGACTCCTTCATGAGACTCACAGCGAAATTAGATTGCTGATTAAAAATGCTCAAAGAATTTGCATACCATTCTTGAGAGACAAGAAAGCCGGTGAGGAATACTAACAAGAGCATTGAACTGTAAATCAGGTCAGTGATATTTTTATGCCAACTATGCTGAGATTTTTGGCAGGCCACTTTAACATCTTTTGGCTTCAGTTTCCTGTCTCTAAAATATGGAGTCCCTTTCCTAAGCTTATTTTCTCTTTTCCCTCTACCAGAATAAAGAAACATTGTCTTTCCTGTTCATCACTGTATCCCTAGTGCCTAAAACAATGACAAGTATACCATAAACATTTGATAAATACTGATTGGACTTGAGGGCCCTTTTACATCCAGATACTATTTTCATTTATGAAATACTAGAAAATAAAGGGAAGGAAATAGAAAAAAAAAAACAAAACGTGGTTTTTGGTTTTTTTGGACTGCACCTCACCTCACAGTTTTGTTCCCTGACCAGGGATGATGAATCCATGTCCCATCCAGGGGAAGCTCCGAGTCTTAACCACTGGACCACCAGGGAAGTCCCAAGGAAGAATTTTTAAATTATCTATAATTCTTCTCCCCAGAGAAAATTACTATTAATGTTTGCATATAATTTCCACTGTTCTAGGTGCATATGATTTTTAGTTAGTTAATTAATTTTGGGTTGCACTGAGTCTCATTGCTTTGAGCACCTTTCTCTAGTTGTGGCAAGTGGAGGCTACTCCTCCTTGAGGTGCCAGGGCTTCTCACTGCGGCGTCTTCTCTGGTTGTGGAACACAGGTTCTAGGGCTCGCAGGCTCAGTAGCTGTGGCCCTCAGGCTTAGTTGCTCTGAGGCACGTGGGATCTTCCTGGACCAGGGGTTGAACCCGTATCTCCTGCACTGGCAGGTGGGTAGTTATACACTGTGGCATCAGGGAAGTCCCATACATACAGTTTTTAAATTATGTTTTTGTGAAGTAACCTGAAACTCTACCATTAATACTACATCATTAATTATGTGCTGTCAAAGTGGTGAATAGTAACTTATCTCAATTTACATTTAAAGCAACGAAAATCGATTTGTTTAAATGTATTTTAGGCTTCAGTTTCTAGTAATTTAGATAAACGCCTCTCCATTCTACTGTTAAACCACCATTTGAAATCATTACTTACTGAAATAACCTATGTAATTCAGTCCACAAGATGAAAAGTTTGTAGTTTTTAAGAGCCATTGACTCATTCTCATTCAACAAACAGTTATTGAATGTTATATAAAAAAGTCAGGCACTACTGGAGGTACTGGGGACAGATGAGTGGACAAAACAGACAAGGACCCCACTTTCATGGCAATTACCTCCTAGCACGCTTCCCTCTTTCAGAGCGTACACGTGAACTTGGGCAATTTCTCAAGTGCCCTGAATTAGAAGATACTTCTCCACATTGTAACTAAAATTCCTTTTCTAGGAATATATTTTTTAACTTTACCAATAGCTCAAGAGCTCTGGCCTCACTCTTGAAGTGGTACCTTATGAATAAAAAATAGCAGCTAACATTTATTAAGTGTCCCCTGCGCTGGGCATGCCGCTACATACTCTACATACACTTCCTGAATTAAGTCCACAAGGGATGTACCATTATTATCCTCACTTCACAGATGACAGTACTCAGGCACAGAGGGGTTAAGTAACTGTCCAAGGTTACAGGAGCTAGGATTCAAATAGCTGGCAGCTTGACTTCAGAGACAGGCCCTTAGCCTGTGTGATTAATGGGTCATACTTTGTTAATCAACATTTGTAGAGTTCAGTTATCATTGTACTCCTATAAACTGAAGAATTTTTCTATAAATATTTCAATACAGACAATGAGACCGTATGCATACATACACCACTCTCACTGTATACTATATGAATGGTATGCAAAGTCTTAAAAATTATTAAGAATATGTCATGTAAGTGTATACATGTCATGTACATGCACACGCAATATAAGAATAAGGGATGGTTTCCCAAACAACCTATCATTACTTTAACGACTTTTCTACGGAAGATACAAACAAGGCATGAATAAACCCCCTAAATCAGCAAGTGAGCCACGCAGTTACTCTCAGCAAAAGTTTTGCAATGTCAACAGGCCAACCCAACAGGTTATACAACTGACAATAAAAACAGATTAATAACAGGATGAATCAAATCAAATTCCCTAATGATTTCCAGCAAAAAAAAAAAAAAATCAAGATTTATAATGAAAGCTGATATGCCTTAAAGCAACCCTGAAACTTAAGTCTTATTAAGCAATAACTGGAAAGTATGGCTCTCCTGATTACAGCTTGGTATATGAAAAAAATTTCTGTCTTCTAAGCACAAGAAATAATTTTAGTTTTTCTTTTTTTAAAAAAATACTTTACTGAAGAGATGAATACATATTTTAACCATTTTCAATCATATGTGTATATATTTTAACCAGTTTTTTGCTGGAGTACATGCAAAGTCACTTCAGTTGTGTCTGACTCTTTGCAACCCTACGGACTGTAGCCTGCCAGGCTCCTTTGTCCATGGGATTCTTTAGGCAAGAATCTAGAATGGGTTGCCATGCCCTTCTCCAGGGGATCTTCCTGACCCAGGGATTGAACCCACATCTCTTACATCTCCTGCATTGGCAGGCAGGGTCTATACCACTAGCACCACCAGAGAAGCCCTTTTGATGGCGTAGGTGCATGTTATTGGTTTTCTTTCAGATTAATCTTTTTTAAAAAATTTTATTTATTTATTTTAATTGGAGGCTAATTACTTTACAATATTGTAGTGGTTTTTGCCATACATTGACATGAATCAGCCACAGGCGCACATGTGTTCCCCATCCAGAACCCCGCTCCCACCTCCCTCCCCATCCCCTCAGTGTCATCTCTTGGCAGCAGCCCTGAGCATCCTGTATCATGTATCGAACCAGGACCGACAATCTGCTTCACATATAATATACACGTTTCAATGCTACCCTCTCAAATCATCCAACCCTTCTCCCACAGAGTCCAAAAGACTGTTTTTTACATCTGTGCCTCTTTTGTTGTCTTGCATACCAGGTTATCGTTACCATCCTTCTAAATTCCATATATATGTGTTAGTATACTGTATTGGTGTTTTTCTTTCTGACTTACTTCACTCTGTATAATAGGCTCCAGTTTCATCCACCTCATCAGAACTGATTCAAATGTATTCTTTTTAATGGCTGAGTAATATTCCATTGTGTATATGCACCACAGCTTTCTTATCCATTCATCTGCTGATGGACATCTAGGTTGCTTCCATGTCCTGGCTATTATAAACAGTGCTGCGATGAACATTGGGGTACACGTGTCTCTTTCAATTCTGGTTTCCTTGGTGTGTATGCCCAGCAGTGGGATTGCTGGGTCATAAGGCAATTCTATTTCCAGTTTTTTAAAGAATCTCCACACTGTTCTCCATAGTGGCTGTACTAGTTTGCATTCCCATGAACAGTGTAAGAGGGTTCCCTTTTCTCCACACCCTTTCCAGCATTTATTGTTTGTAGACCCTTTGATAGCAGCCATTCTGACTGGCATGTGGTGGTACTTCATTGTGGTTTTGATTTGCATTTCTCTGATAATAAGTGATATTGAGCATCTTTTCATGTATTTGTTAGCCATATGTATGTCTTCTCTGGAGAAAAGTCTGTTTAGTCCTTTGGCCCATTTTTTGATTGGGTCATTTATTTTTCTGGAATTGAGTTGCAGGAGCTGCTTGTATATTTTTGAGATTGATTCTTTGTCAGTTGCTTCATTTGCTGATATTTTCTCCCATTCTGAAGGCTCTTTTCACCTTGCTTATAGCTTCCTTCGTTGTGCAAAAGCTTTTAAGCTTCATTAGGTCCCATTTGTTTATTTTCAGTTTTATTTCAGATTAACCACTTTTAAGTGTACAGTTTTTTGGCAGTAAGTACATTCACAATGCTGTGCCACTATCACTGCCATCCATTCCCAAAACTTTTCAAAATATCTTTTTAAAAATTATCTCAATAAATTGGTTTATAATAGTATAGATGTTTCAGGTGTTTATATCTTGACTTCTGTACACACTACAGCATGCTAGCCCCCAAAAGCTTAGCTTCCATCCATTACCATACAGTTAATCCTCTTTACCTATTTCCCCCTGCCCCTCCCCTTCCCCTCTGGTACCCGCTACACTCTGTTCTCTGTATCTACACATACACATATATTCTTCTATGTGCTCACTGAACCAAAGATATACCATTGATTATAAAGTGTAACCACCAAGGCAAAAAAACCTGCCAATTAAACTATAATACATCAACTATATATGAGCAACCCGGTATCAAAGATGTAAACGTGAAAACATGGGCATCTCAGAATCAATGAAACATGGTATAAACTGCTTGACCTAGTTGATAAGTAGGTCCCTTGAAAATGGAAACTAGTTTTGGTTTTGGTTTCTAGTACCATAGAGGCCGGCTGCCACCTTGACCTCCCTGGTTAGCTGACTTTTCATGTCTGGACCACGCTATATGGTCCAGAAAGAAAAGATGTGTCTTTTAAATAGAGGCCTCAGAAACAGCGAGGAGCCTGAACACTCTCTCAAATCCATTTTCATTGCCTCCATCATAAATAATGCAAAATCTAGCTAGGTTTCCTGCCTCCTCTTTCCACAGTCTTACAAGTCAGCCTGTTCAGATGCCAAATTAAACTTCCTAAACCTCGCCAACAAACCACTGCTCCTCTTTGTCTTCTGCTGATTATTGCTCTCCTGCCTCTAAAATTCTAAAGTGACTCTCTACTGAATACAGGTTAAAATTCAAGCTCCTAAACTTGGCAACCAAAACCCTTGGACCTAGTCTATCCATCTCACCCACAACCTCACACCCACCCAACATTCAGGCCTATCCAAACTATTCGCAGTTGCTCCAGTTCAGAGGGAAATAAAAAGTCCACACCCCATCACAGATACACCATAACGATTTCTTGCAGTTCCACCAAACACCCAGTATCTTCCCATACTTCAGACTCGTTGTTCCCTCTGCCAAGAATGCCTTGTTTAGTTCTCCTTGTTAATTCCAACATCCTCAGTCTCATTTCAATTGTTTCATTAAAAGACCTCCCTTTCTGACTTTTAATCTGAGCTACATGGTCCTCTTGCTATGTTTCAAAAGTACCCTGTATGTAATTCATCATGCCATGTATCATAAGGAGCATGACTGGAAATTCAATTCACTATGCTATACAAGTCTAGGACCCAAATGATACCAATGGTTCCAAGATGTCAAGTAAACCTTCTATTAATAAAATGAACATCTCAACTAAAGCAAAGATCTAGGCAGTGAGCTGATTTCTCCTGCCAATCTTGATAATGTTCTTCACATTCCTAGTCATACAATATTCTTCCCCTTTCTTATATACACCTTTTATTTGGAATGTCTATTATGGACCTACATGGAAGCTCATCATACTGCATTCATTCATTCATCAAATATTAATACTTGAATGTCTGCAATGATGATAATAAAATGGACAAAACAGATACTATATCTTTTTTTTCAGATACTATATCTTTAAGAAGCTTTTCTAGCAAGAAAGACATTAAACAACTGTTGTTATTGTTACCAGTAATTTAAATTCAAATGCTGTAAGTGATGTAAAGGAGATGTACAGATACTAACTTTCTGACTCTATCAACTTTAACAACAGCAGTGATTAAGGCAGGGAGAGGAGGCTGAGAAAGGATGAGAGAAGGAAAAGAAGCTGGAAAAAGGAGGCAAAGAAAAGTCCAAGTTTTAAACTGTTTTACTGTGATTCAGAATAAGTAACAGTTCTTATGAGCAAGACTAAAAACACATAATACCTACACATAAACATATGCATATTTCTTTTCTATATGATATTCATATATAAGTTTTAAAGTTTACCAAACAACACTATTACAATATGCAATGCTCTCTAATATTCTCTATTTCATTCAATTAAAAATAAAATGAAACAATAACAAAATTCTGGCTGCTATCTACTTAATCAATTTCACAATCCACCAAATTGATTTCATGCCTCACTAAATTGATTTCATGACTCACCAGTGAGTCTTGACATGTAGTTTGAAAATACCGTAGAAGCAGTTTTTTCACTCTCATCTTTTGCCACATTGCAACAAATACCACACTCCAGAAAATCTTAAAAGAATTTTGTCTGCTAGAGTAACATAAGGGAAACAAAGAAGCAATAAATCATGGTTCTGATACCCTGGTAGATCAGGAAATAAAGGAATCTTAGTCAAACTGCAGATGGAATATTTTTAAAAACTGATTCCTCATAAAAAAGTTAAAAATAGAACCGCCACATGATCCAGCAATTTCACTTCTGGGTATTTACCCAAAGAAAATGAAAACACCAATTCAAAAATATATATGCATACCCATGTTCACTGCAGCATTACTTACAATAACCCAGATACGGAAGCAACCTAAAAGGCCATCAATGGATAAATAAGATGTGGTGACATATAATACATACACACACAATGGAACATTACTCAGCCATTAAAAAAATGAAATCTTGCTACCTGTGACAGCATGGATGGATTTAGAGCATATTATGCTAAATGAAATGTCAGACAGAGAAAGACAGATATCATATGGTTTCACTTATGTGTGGAATCTGAAAAACAAAATAAATGAACAAAACAAAATGAAACCAGACTGACAGAGAACAAACAGGTGGCTGCCAGAGGAGAGTGGGGTACAGGGCGGGCCAAAATAGCTGAAAGCGATGAAGAGACACAGACCTCCAGTTACAAAATGAATAAACCACAGGAATACAGCATGTAGCACGAGGAATACGGCCAATATTAGTGGAGTAACTTTGCATGGGGACAGATGGTTACTAGACTTATCATAGTGATCAGTTCACTATGTATGCAAGTATCAAGTGACAAGGGAGTACCCCTGCAACTAACATAAATCAACCATGTTGCTGCTTTCTAGTCACTAGGCTGTGTCTGACTTTTTTGCAACCCCATGGACTGTGTAGCCCACCAGGCTCCTCTATCCATGGGATTTCCCAGACAAGAATACTGGAGTGGGTTGCCATTTCCTTCTCCAGGGTATCTTCCCAACCCAGGGATCAAACCCTCATCTCGTGCATTGGCAGGCGGATTTTTTACCACTGAACCACCAGGGAAGTCCTATATCAACTATACTTCACATAAAAGCCATTTTTTTTTAAATTCCTGGAGTTCTTATTAGAAAACAAAGATGGTGATTAGAGAGCTGGGTGCAATGGCTAAATTTTCCTAACAGTTACATTAGCAACATATCCCAGGACTCCATAAATTCTGCCCCACAGCCTCCTGTTCTCTCAGCTTCAATACCATAGACCATTAGGCCTGGGGCTGAAGAAATCTCCTCACCTAGCACACAGCAGATGGGAAGTGAAAGAAACCCCTCCTTTGTTCCTAAGCTACAACTCTGGGTCATTCCACACTGCTAAACATGGCAGTTCCATTCAAGAGTACCTCTAGGGCTATTATAATTTGCCAAAATACTGAATTAAATGTTCTTTTGCAGACAGCTCTACCAACCGACTCATTTACGAGGTGAAAAGGCCAAAGAGGTGAACCCTGAACCCTGCACAATGTCTGCCCCATGGCAACTGTCTACTAGGTATTTGTTGAATGATGAATGAACAAAGAAAACAATGCCAGAAAGAAGAAGAAGGGGAATAAACAATACCAAGGTCTTTAGAAGATATAGGAATACATTAAATTACCCAATGGGGAGAATCAGGAAAATCCTGTATTGACCCTAAGGAGCTTCCCTGGAAAGGGGTCACACTAACTTACATGTTGGAGTCCTGATGTTAGTGTAACAAAGATTCTGTTCATTTTTTTTAAGTGAAATGAAAAAGTGGTTCCCACTGTGTTTTCTCTTTTTCATACTTTTGTAGGGTAGGATTGTCATTTAGAGTGAGGAAAATAAAAGAAGTTAAGGTTTTCATAGGCACTATTAAATATATGAAAAAAGGGTATAAGAAGAATAGTTTGTTTTTTCTTTTTCCTCCTTTAAGCTGTTCTGATATATAAGTGGAGGATAAGTAGGAGGATAAGCCTTCCCTTTCAGTCATTTCCCTCCCCTCATGTTTATACAACAGATTCCCTAACCTGCAAGCCATCAGCTTCCACTGTACATTTAACTCAAAAGCTGCATACAAAGCCCAGCCATAAGCAGGTTACCCTGTTGCCTAAAGGGGATCCAGACACTCTGTGAACTCAGAACTTATGCGAAAGTACAGAAAAGTCAGCTTTTCATAAAGAAAAAAGACAAATTACTAACAGTACAAGAAAGTAAAGAAGCATTTGCTGGGATGTGTGAAGAAAAAATAAAAGTAACTGCAAGAGAATCTGCAGAATTTAAGGTACCAAAGAAAAGAGTGGAAAAAAGGTTAGGGAAGCACAGCTGGCTTCCTATTGGCTTTTATGAGACTCTTCCAGTGTTAGTGTTTCTAAGGGTCTTTCATATACAATAAAAAGCTGAACTTATTTCCAAACAGACATACTGAGGTTTCCTTTTGATGGTCTACTCATTTGTACCCACCCCACCCACCCAAGAGTGTCTAAGACAATAAATGAGAATCCAACAAATGGATTTCTTTTATAAGTACATACCTGTTTTAGGCCACAATGCATTGACTGCAATTTCACCTTTAAATTCTTCTGCCATTCCAAGCACACACATAGACATACCATATTTAGCAATAGTGTAAGCTGAAAGAAACCATCAAGAATTTAATTAAGAAACAAATTAATTTGTGAGTATAAATAACCAATTTCCTTCTATTACTGTTTTTCCTTGATACATTTTTCAGAATTATTTAATATTTATATTAGTACAAAAATTTTGGGCTTTTCTGGTAGCTCAGATGGTAAAGCGTCTGCCTACAATGCAGGAGACCTGGGTTTGATCCCTGGGTTGGGAAGATCCCCTGGAGAAGGAAATAGCACCCCACTCCAGTATTCACGCCTGGAAAATCCCATGGACTGAGGAGCCTGGTGAGCTACAATCCATGGGGTCGCAAAGAGACGGACACGACAGAGAAACTTCACTTCTTCACTTCACAAAAACTTTTAATGTACTATTTTCAAAAGAACAATTTTCTATGTGAACAATTTTATATATATCAGGGATGAACTACTTTAACATATTTCCATCCTAGTAATCGTTTAAAAGAACAGAGACAGTAATAAACTTTTATTCCTCTGAATATCATGGGGATAAATTACATTATTCTTTTTTTGTCCTTTTTTCTATGAAACTGGCCATTTAAAGGAACACTACTTCTAGAAAAACAGAAACAAAAGGTTGCAAATTCATTTAACTGAGTCAATTAAAACAGAACTTGTTTTAGCTTTGTTCTATGGGTTCTTATTCCGAATGTCCTCCTTTCCAAATTTTATGGAATTATGTTGAAATAAGGAGTAAGTATCTGATACAATAATCTCAGAGGCGGCACCTACACATAAATCTTGTCATTTAGCATGTGCTTGTCTGCTCAGTCACTTCAGTCGTGTCCGACTCTTTGCAACCCTATGGACTATAACCGGCCAGGCTCCTATGTCCATGCGATTCTCCAGGCAAGAATACTGGAGTGGGCTGCCCCCCCTCCTCCAGGGGACCTTCCTGACCCAGGGATCGAACCTATGTCTCCTATATTTCCTGTATTGCCGGTGGATTCTTTACCCCTGAGATACTGGGGAAGGCCTGTTATTTAGCATACTCATCTTACATCATTAGTTAGGTGTGAAAAGTAAAGTATTTCATGGACAGTTTTTTTTAAAATTTTTATTTTATATGAGTTTATCAACAATGCTGTGCTAGTTTCAGGTATACGGCAAAGTGATTCGGTTCTGCATACACACATATCCACGCCCTTCCAAATTCCTTCCCCATTGAGGCTGTCACGTAATACTGAGCAGAGTTCCCTGATCCAGACAGCAGGTTGCTGTTGGCTATCCATTTTAAACATAGCAATGCATACATGTTAATTATGGTAGTCCTAATCAACTTTATTGAAGAATAAGTTACATACAGTAAAACACACCCACTGGTACTTGAGGGAGCTTTCCAGGATGGTGGATATCCATATCTTCATTTGAGTATTGGTTATTCAGGTGTATCTATTTGTCAAAACTCATCAGACTCAACCATTAACAACTATGCATTTTATTTAATGTAAATTATACCTCCATTTAAAATATGACAGATAAAAGATTAAGAATCTACTTACCAAAATACTACCAACTTCTGCAGAGAAAATTTAATGTTAACACTATGTACAAACTGTGATTACATCATTGATACACTGATTTAATGTAAAACAGATTGACTAAACAAGTCATCCCCTCACCTACCACCTACCACAGTGCTGTTTGAACCACAGTGGATTCAGGTTCAGAGGTGGGCTGAGATTGAGGATATGAGCAATTTTACTCTTTTTCAAATAAGGAATGCATGCTTTAGATCTGAAAGCAAAAGAAAACACAAGTCAAACTGCTAGCTTTCTAACAGCTTCATTACTTTTTAAAATTATATGTTAAACTACTTCTACAGAGCAACTGAACTTGTTCAGTAACTTATAGGATACTTTTGTTGGTTTTTTTTCCATTTATCGAGAATGAAGATAGCAAAAGCAACTAATATTCATCCTTTGAAACTTTATTGGCCTGACAATATGATCTGCCTGATGAAAACAATCAAGTAAGTAAGTAGCACATTAGCCTTAAATCCAACTTAGATTATCTTCAACTACATCATTCCAAGTCAGACAGACCTGGGTTCAGAGTCTCCTTCTGCCCTTCATTGTGTGATCTGCAACAAATATAGATTGTATTCTGATTCTCAGTTTTCTCATTTGCAAATGCTGGTAATACTTGCTACTATCTAGGACTGACCAAGGGGTTAAAATGAGACAATATATATGAGGTACTTAGAACAGTACATATATTAAACATGAAATAAACCACTGAAATTATTAGTATTCACATTCTGATTTTTTTCATCTTAGTAAGTATGGTATTCCTACCACAAAGGAACTGTAAGTTAATAACATTAACTCCCAACACATTACCAAACTTAATCTGTGCCAACACGCAATGCAATATTCCTTTGGGGGCAATTTTAGTTGTTTTTTTAAAATCCCATTCAAAAGGTAGGTATTTTACAAAAGACACAGGTCCAATATTTTTAAATATTTAACCATTAAGCTATAATACACAGCTTAATAACATATTGTAGCTTACTAACTTCATAGTGTTTAGTTTTATTTCACATTCAATAACTTCTAGGACTTGAAACTAGTCCATTCTTCTTAAGTTAGTTTCTTTCTTATCAATGTACAAAATTCTTGTTACCATCTGCAATGTCATTTTAAGTTTATAAACCAAATACAATTAGTATCACCAAAGTAAAGGGTTTTTGTACATATTGTTTTTCCATTCCAGAGGTACTTCACATTTATGGGGGTGAGAAAGAAGGACAAACAATATTACAGCTGATAGTCATTAGAACAGTGAAGCCGGACCTCAAAACATCAATAGGAAACAAACAACCTATTCCAAGCAGTATGACCATATTTCACACTCAAAGGAAAGAGTTCATTTCATTTACATTATAAACATGAGCTTCTCCTTTGATCTATTAGACAAAACCTTTCCACCAGCACTTTGCTTGCCTAACCCTCAGCATCACTAACCCTAACCAGGTACATTTTCCATGGCAACATGCCCTATCTTACTCATTATACTGAAAACTCTTAGTGCCACACTTAGATACTAGTATCTTGAGCTTAATAAAGCAGCTAAGTTCACTGTGTGCTAGACACTGATTCTTAGCTTTCACATGAATCATGTTACTTTGAGTGCTGTAAGCTCAAAGGCCTACAGGGCATTTGAGTAAATGAATAAGGTGAGCTGGGTATAAGATCAACTGTTCAAAAATACAGTTGAGCCTTATTACAGAATTTCTATAAGCATGCATTTAACATGATACAAACACATATAATACTGGAGATGATAAGTTAAGTGTTAGTTGCTCAGTCTGACTCTTTGCGACCCCATGGACTATAGCCCTCCAGGCTTCTCAGCCCATGGAATTTTCCAGGCAAGAATACTGGAGTGGGTAGCCATTTCCTTCTCCAAGGGATTTTCCCAACCTAGGGATCAAATCCAGGTCTTCTATACTGCAGGTGGATTCTTTACCATCTGAACCATGAGGGAAGCCCATTGGAGATGATCTGTTTAATTAAAACTTAGAAATACAAATATGGATTGACTAGATTTCAAACTGATTGCTAACCTATTCAAATATGTTCACAACTAGTTCTCTGACAAAGCACTGCAACACTCATAGCTATTTTTTTCTTTTAAGTATTTATTTATTTGGCTACTCCAGGTATTAGCTGTATCACATGGCATCTAGTTCCTGACCAGGGATCGAACCTGGGCCTCTTGCATTAGGAACAAGGAATCTTAGCTATTGGACCACCAGGAAAGTCTCTCCCACAGCTCTTCAACTTACGTAAGATAGGTGCCTCTCGTGTTGACGTTCATCATCAAATCCACTTTCTTCGTAGGTGTTTCCAATGTGTTGGTCAAGCTAATTGCACTGGCATTATTCACCAAAATATCAATTCCTGTTTTCAAATAATCAACTTCTTAGTAATGTCATTTAGACTTTACAACAGAAAGAAATAAACAATATTTATATAGTTGAAATCTGAGTTCACAAACACTCTTTTAGATAATATGACTGACCAATTTACCAGTGTAGGACTCAATAGCTATGTCGAAACAGTACGCAAATGATTTTCACTGGCACTATGAAGACAGCCCATTATCAGGGTTCCACAGGAAAGTACAAGGACGCTTAGTCCTCTCTAGCTTCTGTCCTTATCTGTTCTCTTAATTCCTCTTTGTCTCCAAGAACCTTGGGTCAACTTCCTTAAAGTTTTCCCTCCTCTCCAGCATCTTTTCAAGGTCTGCCTTCCTTCCAAGGACACCGGTCTCCCTTCCCCCTTGAAGGCCCTTACTTAAATGAAAGAGCTCCTTTCTGGTCTTGGAACTGAGAAAATAGAAATGACTCAGAGTTTCAATTCTAGGCAAATCATCAAAGTAGATAAACTTATACACAAAATAAACTAAATCTAGAATCATAATTATTTATGCATATTCTATCTAGTCCTTATCCATATGTAACATTTATGACTACAAGCTTAAATAATATTAAATGAAAATGGTAAAATACAAAAGCATCCCAACACATTTTTGCACTTCTACATGGCCTTCATAATTCATTTTTTCCAAACTAAACTACAGTTGATTTGCAACGTCAATTTCTGATAGACAGTAAAGTGACTCAGCTTTACATATATAGACATTCTTTTTTATATTCTTTTCCATTATGCTTTATCTCAGGATGTTGAATATAGCTCCCTGAACCATATAGTTGGATCTCGTTGCTCGTCCATTCTATATGTAATGGTCTGTACCTGCTGAGACCAAACTCCCAGCCCTTCCCTCCCCACCCCTCTCCCACCTGGCAACCACAGGTCTGTTCTCTGTGTCTGTGAGTCTGTTTCTGTTTCATAGATAAGTTCATTTATATCATATTTTAGATCCCACATATAAGTAGTACTATAGGGTATGTCTCTTTCTGACTTATTTCATTTAGTATGATCATCTCTAGCTGCATCCACGTTGCTGCCAAAATTCTTTTTAAAGAACATCTAATATTCTGTCAAATAGATATATGACAATTTCTATTGCTGGGGTAAGACTGTGGCCATAAACGTCTTTTACTATTCTCTTGACTTTGCTTTGCTCCTCTCTCACATTGTGCGAATAATGGTTTAAATGAGGTTATTATGAGTGAGTGCGTGAGTGATAGTTGCTCAGTCATGTTTGACTCTTTGCGACCCCATGGACTGTAGCCTGCCAGGCTCCTCTGCCCGTGGAATTCTCCAGGCAGATTTTTTTTTCCTCTCCAGGGGATCTTCCCAACCCAGGAATAGAACATGGGTCTCTGAATTGCAAGCAGATTCTTTATCATCTGGACCACAAGAAAAGCCTACTATTAAGAGGCATTTCTAAGTTTAAAGATAGGCCTTTAACTTTTAACTTCTAAAACAGGTCTCTTATTTTTACTTGAAAAGTATTAGCAGATACATGCTTGACTTTATCTTATAATCCACAGATAATACATTAGAATATGTAATGAATCCATACACCTTTTCCAAAGGAATACCCGAGACTGAAGTAGCAATTAAGTTATAAATGATAATCAACAATCAGATAAAATAATTTAGATGAAGCTTTAGCTCACGAAGAGACACGGGGACTGGCAAGTGGTCAGAAAGGAGATACAATGTGCTTTTAACTTTATATGAAAAATAATGTTCAGTTCCATGTTGCTGAATATAGTTCTGTTTTTGCCAAATAAATCCTTTAGTGAGCCCCAAAGCAAATGAAAGTAGATGAGGACTGAAGCTTCAGATTGTGCAAACTGGATCTGACTTGTCAATGATAAAGGAAAAAAAACTGGGTCCAATTAAGAGGTAACAAAATTTTTAGACTCAGATGAGCCAATTAAAAATATTAGGTTGGTGCAAAAGTAATTTAGGTTTTGCATTGTTGAACTTTGCCATTTGATATTGAAATACATTCTTAAGTAAATGTGGTTATGTTATACATCATTTTAATGCACATTTCTTGCTAATGAATTATTACTTGCTGCTTATTTTATATGTATTTTAGACTATGGAAATACTGTTAGACAAAAAGCAAAACTCAAGAGATTTTCTTATGTCAGTTCAAAATGGGTCATAAAGCAGCAGAGACAAGTCACAACATCAACAATGCATTTGGCCCAGGAACTACTAATGAACGTTCAGTGCAGTGGTGGTTCAAGAAGTTTTGCAAAGGAGATGAGAGCCTTGAAGATGAGGAGAGTAGTGGCCAACCATCAGAAGCTGACAATGACCAATTGAGAGGATAATTGAAGCTGGTCCTCTTACAACTACACGAGAAGTTGCCCAAGAACTCAACATAGACCATTCTGTGGTCATTTGGCAGTTGAAGCAAATTGGAAATGTGAAAATGAAAAAGCCTGATAAGCGGGTGCCTCATGAGCTGATAGCAAATCAAAAAAAATCATGTAAGTGCTGTCTTCTCTTATTGTATGCAACAACAACAAACCATTTCTTGATTGGATTGTGACGTGACAAAAAGTGGATTTTATACAACTGGCCATGACCAGCTCAGTGGCTGAACCAAAAAGCAGCTCCAAAGCTTCTTCCCAAAGCCAAACCTGCACCAGAAAAAGGGTCACAGTCACTGTTTGGTGGTCTGCTACGAGCCTGGTTCACTACAGCTTTCTGAATCCCAGCAAAACCACTACATCTGAGAAACATGCTTAGCAATCAATGAGATGCACAGAAAGCTGCAATGCCTGCAGCCAGCACAGGTCAACAGAAAGGGCCCGATTTTTCTTTACAACGCCTGACTCCACGTAGCACAACCAGTGTTTGAAAAGTTGAGTGAACTGGGCTACAAAGCTTTGCCTCATCTGCCATATTACTTGTCCTCTAGCCGACTATCACTTCTTCAAGCATCTCAACCACATTTTGCTGGGGAAATGCTTCTACAACCAGCAAGATGAAGAAAATGCTTTCCCAGAGTTCGTTGAAGCCCGAAGCATGGATTTTTATACTACAGGAATAAACAAACTTATTTCTTGTTGGCAAAATTGTGTTGACTGTAATGGTTCCTATTTTGATTAATAAAGATTCAGGCTCTGAAACCATAATTACTTCTGCACCAACCTAACAGATCAGGGACGGGACTTCCCTGGTGGTTCAGTGGTTAAGGTTCCAGGCTTCCAATGCAAAGGGCACAGGTTCAGTCCCTGGTTGGGGAACTAAGATTCCACATGCCACGTGGTACAGCCAAAAAAATTGTTTTTCAATGAATCAGGGCACAATGGTGGGAAATGATACAGAAGAAAAGGCATGTATGTATGCCTGCTGCAGAAAAAAAGATGGCAGGAAACATTATATCTGTGGTTTATGAAACAGCATAATCTACTCAAGGCCTAAAAACTCTGAAGATGAAGGAAGGCAAGGTGATAGGCAGTACTATGTGGCAGAGGTCCCCGAGGGGCACAGGGAAAGCAGCATCCATTGCTCAGGACTTTGTTAAGGATAATTCCCTGGCAGAGAGAAAAGTTAGGAGAAAGGTAAAGTCTTCTCTAAAAGGCAGACTTCAAAGGCCTACAAAACTCCAGACCACACCATAACAGCAGCAACCACAGTATGGAACTGAAACCAAACAAACAAAAAATAAAGGCTTGGAAGATCTAGGGGAAAAAAGTACAGAGAGAAGAAAAGAGCAGGCCATGAATCATCTCACACATGTGACATCCATCCTGATTAGGAGGTAGCAGCAGCTGAGCTGCGGAGCAGAGCTCATCAAAGAATTAAGATTCTGCATCGTTATGCCAGAAAAGCAGAAGTTCATGGGCAAATGGAAAACAAAATATTTTAAATACATCAACGTGTACTGGAGGAGGGAAAGAAATGTTAGGGGAGATTCCAAAAGAGAGGCAACTCCACCACCAATTTGCACGTTAGCAAGAAAACACAAGTGTTTCAGATTCCCATTTCAACCACAGGTAGGAAAATACATTGGCAGATTTTCTTCCCCCAAAGATGTGAAGAGTATATCTTCTCTCTTTTTAAAGTCTTAACTGAACTTCTTACCATACCGCTTGATTATGTTTTGGTTTTGTGGCTGCGAGGCATATGGAACCGTCGCTCCCTGACCAGGGATTGAACCTGCACTCCCTGCACTGGAAGGCAAAGTCCTAACCACTGGACCACCAGGGAAGTCCAAAGCGTATCTTCTTGACTGAAGATTTCTACCAACTCAGCTAAGTTCCAGGACATGAATGCCAGATCAATTAATATGGATCAACTGGTTTCTGAAGAAACAAAAAACAAGATCTGCTTTTGTCCCTTTCATTTTCTCTGTCTGTTCCTGGGAAAGTAGATCACATGATAGACAAAGCTGGATCAATCCCACACTGAAGATGCTGAAGGAATGATGCCAGGTTCAGTGGAAGACAGTCTAAGCCACAGTGGCTAAACCAATCGAGACCATCCATGCATCTGAGTGAAACTTCCTTGGCTGGGACAAAACAGAGTTAGGAAACTGGAGAGGAGAGATTTCTGGGCTTTAATTCTTCCAAGAAAGAGATTTCAGTTTGGCTCTTTCAATTCTCTGTGGCAGCAACAGGAGAAGAAACAAACTTGTGAGATGCCAGCTACTCTGCAAGAGCCCCAGCCTGGAAAGGGGAGGTCTTCACGTTTTGACACTCAGGTGCATAGTTTCAGACTATGCCGTCACTAATACACAATGTGTAACTCCTTCTGGTGAAGCAGATCAGACAACACAGCTAGAATTCAAGATGGGAAGCTAAAAACGAGGTGAATTCTGGGCTTATATAGTATGGCCTTCAGTATTTATAATTAATGTCCCTCTTGACCCATTTCAGAGGTTTCCTGGGACAACACCAGACAACAACTGAACTGGTCATGTTCTCTAACAGAATTAGAGGCAGAAACTAAGACCAAGAAAGGGTACAGACCAAGGCGGTAGCAGTCCTCCCGTAAATTCCTGTGGTCTCGCCTCCAGACAGGGTAAACTCACTCTCAGCTGGCAGAACCAGTGGATCAATGCAAAGAACTAACCCTGGATGCATACAGAGAAAGGAAAAGCTCTGTTCTTCTACCCTCACCACCTTATGCCTTAGTTCCTCCCTAAAAAGAAGTGGCTAAACTAATTAGGTTAAATCCTAATTGGCACTAACTGGTCACTTTTCCTAGTAGGTAGAAGTCTCACTTTCAAAGTAATTAGGTCACTTTTCTGAGTAGGTAGAAGTCATTTTAGATAAAGGTCCCCCATGTGAATGTGGCTTCTTCTTCTTCCTTCATATTTGGGGCCCTAAGAGTAAGAAGAAGAAGAAAAAAAACACCCAGTAATTTTGCATTCTCTCTCGTCTTCTCTCAGGGGCATTCACATTACTTTGGGAAAGGTTGCCAGTCAGGGGTAATATTTTGAATTTAAAGGACGAGATCCCATTTGAGTCAAAGTTTTGTGCTCCAGTCCAGAAGAACATAGCACTCTGCATTGGGGGTTATAAGCATGAGATTTGCTAATAAAGCATTACCTTGTTCCCCAATATCCTCTGCATATACACAGAGTCTCTGGAATATTATAAGAAGAGAATGGTAATAGTTTGGACAGGATTTGGACACAGATAAATTCCATGCTATAATACCATCAAAGTCTTAGTTCAACTCCGATACTTGCCTTCTAGAAGATTATGAATTAATTGGAGGAAAAGAAAAAAACACTAAGATCTGAAGTTTTACAAGAAGAGGACCAAAGGAATGTTTTAGGAGTTCAGAGAAAGAAAAATGTACATTTCTGATTACTTGGCACATAGTCGGGAAATTGGCTTTGCGAAGTAGATGAGATTTAAGCACAAAAATTTCAAAAGCAAAGAAGGGATCATTTCAGGAAGGGTCAGAGGTGGAGGAGTGGGCACTGGAAGAGTTTGAGGAATGGGAAGAGAAAAGGTGAAAAGGCAAAAAAAAAATCAAGGTAAGGAAATGGAAGCAAACTGTTTTGGCTGGATTACGGAGTTTACACAGGCATATAGAAAGAAGATGGGGTCAAAACAAGTCTGTTAACATCAGAATGCAAAATATCTTGAAAGTCAATAGGTAATCTGCACTTTACTCAATAAATATTAAAAAGTCACCAAATGATAGGTTACATGAAGACAAGTGGATGGGTCCTGGTGCATATGTTATGGTCAAGGTCTTAACTCTACCTTGGATGAGAGATTGGTTACATTAAAAATAATTTTTAACAATTATTCAATCACTCATCAGATGGTTTTAAGCTATGCTTCTGTAGGAACAAATATTTATTTCTGGTTATACTCTGAAGACTTAGAGAGTAAAAATATCAAAAGAAAGTTAAAAATTAAAATGATAGCTATACCAATACTTTACAAATATTCAATAATTATCTCAGAATGAAGGCACTACCTCCAAATTTTTCCACTGCCTTCTCCACGGCACTGCTGATTTGCTCTTCATCTCTTACATCAACAATACATGGCAAGGCCTTTCCTCCAGCTGCTTTGACTACAAAGGATAAATAAAGATGCAGTCAAATATTTAAACTTTCATCAACACCAAACCTCTGATATGAGTCAAAAGGAAAAAGTACCCCATTTTCAGAAAATCAATATAAATAACTATGTCTTCCAACTACTAGCAACTCTGTCCTACTGTAGGACAGACTGAATTCATAGCCATCTACAGACTAGCCAGGTCAATTCTAT
Organism: Oryx dammah; assembly: GCF_014754425.2. NCBI lineage: Eukaryota > Metazoa > Chordata > Mammalia > Artiodactyla > Bovidae > Oryx > Oryx dammah. The sequence goes on along the minus strand of NW_024070185.1, from coordinate 99,902,274 downwards.
TTAAAAAACAAACAAAAAAGAGGGCAATTTAAAAAAATGCTATTAAAAAGAAATAAGGGGGGAAGGTAATTTAAAAGATGTTTACTATGGAAAATTCCTAAAAATGTACAAAAATAAAGAATAGTATAATGAACTATCATGAATCCATCAACTATCTTCAATGATTGATAATGTTTTGCAGTAAATTTATCTACCACCAATTCTGTTTCGTTTTTTGCTGGTATATTTCAAAACAAATCCCAGGCATCATTTCATTCATAATTGCTTCATATGTATTCCCTTTATATAACCACAGCACTATTAACATAATTAACAAAACTAGCATATCAGCTGAAGCTGAAGCCCTCACTCCTGGCACAGTGCCTTGAATATAAGCACTCAATAACTATTTGTGTTCCCTGGGCTCGATAACAACCAAGACGGGTAGGATGGGGCGGGAGATGGAAGGGAGGTTCAAGAGGGAGGGCACATATGTATATCTATGGCTGATTCACGATGATGTATCGGAGAAACCAACACAGTATTGTAAAGCAATTACCCTTCAATTAAAAGTAAATAAATTTTTTTTAAGAAAAAAAAATAACTGTTTGTGACCTGAAAGTATTAAAATAATGACTTGCAAATTATGCAGAGAACAGGTAACATGGAGCGTTTTTTTGTTCACACTATACACCTCTTAAATTCTTTCCTCTGCTTCCACTCCTCTGTTCTTTGCTCTCATCCAAGAACCACTGGCCTCATGAGGTATGATTTTTAATGAGAATTGCTCCCATTACTTAAAAAAGCTAGGGAGAAAAATGATCCCCAAACACCGCTCTAAGGTGACAAAATATTTCTTTAACCAGATAAAATTATTTTTAGGATAGACTTCAGATAGATATAATTAAACTTTCCAGCAAATTCTCCATTGAAACATACTTTCTTCAGCAGCAGTATAGATGGTGCCTGGAAGTTTGGGGTGTGCCTGGGCGGTCTTCGCAGCAATGACTATGTTGGCTCCATCCTTGGCTGCTTTCAAAGCAATCGCTTTGCCAATGCCACGGCTTGCACCTGTGATGAAGATAGTACATCCTGCTAACTTCCTGCAACAGAACAAAGGTGGCCTTATTAGAAATCTCAAAGTTTCTATTTATGGATATCAGCACCAAAAACTCATGCACATGTTCACAAGACATGTTTCCCCTTCTATCAAACTTTCTCTAAACCCTCCTCCTTCCCCATCTGATACCTGATTACTCCCACTGTATAATGATCTATAAATTATTATAACTGCAGTGGCTAGATTTGCTATGATTTCTGCAAACAAAATTTGCTCAAATGAGTAAATCTTAAAAAGAAATGAGGAATTAATGAACTACATGAACATATTTTTTTTTTCCCCACAGAAAAAAGTGTTAAAGTTTATTTTTGAAAAATTTGTAAAAAGACCTTACTGGTGGGATTATGAATAAATTTTATCATAGTCTTTATATTCTTCAGGATTTTTCAGTTTTCTGCAATGAATATATACCACTTAAAAGGAATTACATAAAAGCTAATAATTATTTAACAGATGCTCATCATTGCTTATAATAGCTAGAGTGGAAACAACTTAAATGTCCATCAGCTGATGAATGGATAAAGTAAAATGTGTTATATATAACTGATCACAAGACTGTAGCCTTGTCTAACTCAATAAAACTATGAGCCATGCCGTGCAGGGCCACCCAAGATGGATGGGTCAGGTGGAAAAGACGTTCTGACAAAACGTGGTCCACTGGAGAAGGGAATGGCAAACCACTTCAGCATTCTTGCCTTGAGAACCCCATGAACACTGAAAGATGAACTCCCCAGGTCAGTAGGTGCCCAATATGTTACTGGAGGAGAGCAGAGAAATAACTCCAGAGAGAATGAAGAGATGGAGCCAAAGTAAAAATGATGCCCAGTTGCGGATGTGACTGGTGATGGAAGCAAGGTCTGATGCTGTAAAGAGCAATATTACATAGGAACCTGGAATGTTAGGTCCATGAATCAAGGCAAATTGGAAGTGGTCAAACAGGGGACGGCAAGAGTGAACATGGACATTTTAGGAACTAGTGAACTAAAACGGACTGGAATGGGCAAATTTAACTCAGATGACCATTATATCTACTACTGTAGGAAAGAATCCCTTAGAAGAAATGGAGTAGCCATCGTAGTCAACAAAAAAGTCTGAAATGCAGTACTTGGGTGCAATCTCAAAAAACATCAGAATGATCTCTGTTCATTTGCAAGACAGACCATTCAATATCACAGTAATCCAAGTCTATGCCCCGACCAGTAATGCTGAAGAAGCTGAAGTTGACTGGTTCTATGAAGACCTACAAAACCTTCTAGAACTAACACCCAAAAGGGATGTCCTTTTCATTATAGGGGACTGGAATGAAAAAGTAGGAAGTCAAGAGATACCTGGAGTAACAGGCAAGTTGGGCCTTGGAGTATGAAATGAAGCGGGGCAAAGGCTAAGAGTTTTGCCAAGAGAATGCACTTCTCATAGCAAACACCCTCTTTAACAACACAAGAGAAGACTCCACACGTGGACATCACTATATGGTCAACACAAAAATCAGACTGATTATACTCTTTGCCCCCAAAGGTGGAGAAACCTTATATAGTCAGCAAAAACAAGACTGGGACCTGACTGTGGCTCAGATCATGAACTCGTTATTGCCAAATTCAGACTTAAATTGAAGAAAGTAGGGAAAACCACTAGACCAATCATGTATGACCTAAACCAAATTCCTTATGATTATACAGTGGAAGTGACAAATAGATTCAAGGGATTAGATCTGATAGATAGAGTACCTAAAGAACTATGGATGCAGGTTTGTGACATTGTACAGGAGGCAGTGATCAAGACGATCCCCAAGAAAAAGAAATGAAAAAAGGCAAAATGGTTGTCTGAGGAGGCCTTACAAATAGCTGAGAAAAGAAGAGAAGCTAAAGGCAAAGCTAAAGGCTTCCCTGTGGCTCAGAGGTTAAAGCGTCTGCCTCCAGTGTGGGACACCCGGGTTCGAGCCCTGGGTCGGGAAGATCCCCTGGAGAAGGAAATGGTAACCCACTCCAGTATTCTTGCCTGGAGAATCCCATGGACGGAGAAGCCTGGTGGGCTACAGTCCACAGGGTCGCAAAGAGTTGGACACGACTGAGAGACTTCACCTTCACCTTCTAAAGGCAAAGCAGAAAAGGAAAGATATACCTATCTGAATGCAGAGTTCCAAAGAACAGTAAGGAGAGATAAGAAAGCCAGTGGTACCCCACTCCAGTACTCTTGCCTGGAAAATCCCATGGATGGAGGAGCCTGGTAGGCTGCAGTCCATGAGGTCGCTAAGAGTGGGACATGACTGAGCAACTTCACTTTCACTTTTCAGTTTCATACAGTGGAGAAGGAAATGGCAACCCACTCCAGTGTTCTTGCCTGGAGAATCCCAGGGATGGGATTACAATTATATTACATCCTGGTGGGAGGCCATCTATGGAGTCGCACAGACTCGGACACAACTGAAATGACTTAGCAGCAGCGATCAATGCAAAGAAATGGAGGAAAACAATAGAATGGGAAAGACAGAGATCTCTTCAAGAAATTTAGAGATACCAAGGGACCATTTCATGCAAAGGTGGGCACAATAAAGGACAGAAATGGTGTGGACCTAACAGAAGCATAAGTTATTAAGAAGAGGTGGCAACAATACACAGAAGAACTATACAAAAAAAAGATCCTCATGACCCAGATAACCACGATGGTGTGATCACTGACCTAGAGCCAGACACCTTTGAATGCTAAGTCAAGTGGGCCTTAGGAAGCATCACTACAAACAAAGCTACTGGAGGTGATGGAATTCCAGTTGAGCTATTTCAAATCCTAAAAGATGATGCTGTGAAAGTGCTCCACTCAATATGCCAGCAAATTTGGAAAACTCAGCAGTGGCCACAGGACTGGAAAAGGTCAGTTTTCAATCCAATCCCAAAGAAAGGCAATGCCAAAGAATGTTCAAACTACTGCACAATTGCACTCATCTCACACACTAGCAAAGTAATGCTCAAAATTCTCTAAGCCAGGCTTCAACAGTATGTGAACCATGAAATTCCAGATGTTCAACTTGGATTTAGAAAAGGCAGAGGAGCCAGAGATCAAATTGCCAACATCCGATGGATCATCAAAAAAGCAAGTGTTCCAGGAAAACATCTACTTCTGCTTTATTGATTACATCAAAGTCTTTTTCTGTGTGGATCACAACAGACTGTGGAAAATTCTTAAAGAGATGGGAATATCAGACCATCTTACCGGCCTCCTGAGAAATCTGTATGCAGGTCAAGAAGCAATAGTTAGAACTAGACATGGAACAACAGACTGGTTCCAAATAGAGAAAGGAGTACCTCAAGGCTATACATTGTCACCCTGCTTACTTAACTTATATGCAGAGTACATCATGAGAAATGCCGGGCTGGATGAAGGACAAGTTGGAATCAAGACTGCTGGGAGAAATATCAATAGCCTCAGATATGCAGATGACACCACCCTTATGGCAGAAAGCGAAGAACTAAAAAGCCTCTTGATGAAAGTGAAAGAGGACAGTGAAAAAGTTGGCTTAAAACTCAACATTCAGAAAACTAAGATCATAGCTTCCAGTCCCATCACTTCATGGAAGATAGATGGGGAAACAATGGAAACAGTGACAGACTTCATTGTGGGGGGTTCCAAAATTACTGATGATGACTGCAGCCATGAAATTAAAAGATGCTTGCTCCTTGGAAGAAAAACTATGACCAACTTAGACAGCATATTAAGAAACTGAGATATTACTCTGCCAACAAAGGTCTGTCTAGTCAGAGCTATGGTTTTTCCAGTGGTCATGTATGGATGTGAGAGTTGGATTATAAAGAAAGCTGAGTGCCGAAGAATTGATGCTTCTGAACTGTGGTGTTGGAGAAGACTCTTGAGAGTCCCTTGGACTGCAAGGAGATCCAACCAGTCCATTCTGAAGGAGATCAGCCCTGGGATTTCTTTGGAAGGAATGATGCTAAAGCTGAAGCTCCAGTACTTTGGCCACCTCATGCGAAGAGTTGACTCACTGGAAAAGACTTTGATGCTGGAAGGGATTGGGGGCAGGAGGAGAAGGGGACAACCGAGGATGAGATGGCTGGATGGCATCACTGCCTCCATGGACGTGAGTCTGAGTGAACTCCAGGAGTTGGTGATGGACAGGGAGGCCCGGCGTGCTGCGATTCATGGGGTCGCAGAGTCGGACACGACTGAGCAACTGAACTGAACTGAACTGAATGATGTTAAACAAACAAACATAGAAAGCTGGGAAAGAACTCTGGGTGTTGTTCAAAAGATTCTCTGATCCCAATGTGAGGAAAGTTCTCCATGCCCATTCGTTTTTTAATAATATATCCAACCACCCACTTTTAACTTTCTACTTATTCAGGTGTTAGATGAGAAGAAAACCTGTATTAAGTCAGAGCGGGAAACCCACTTTCTTGTTTACTTTCTAAAGGCATATAAAGTTTAAGGAGAAGGCTGAAGAGAGGGCAGCAAAGTGACAATGACAAACAGAAAAAGGGGCAGTAGCCAGAGGCAAGGGTAACAGATAAGCAGGCTTGTTAGCAGCAGAATGCAATGCTTTTCCCAAGATCAGAAAGACTACACTTTGGAAGCAAGTTCAGAGGTAAAAGTGGGAGAACGGCTTCAAAATAAGAAATAAATGGTTTAATAAGAAAGAAGGGGAATAAAGAGGTGCTCTTTTTACTATTTTTAGTAAAAAAAACAAAACCCACGAAATAAAAAATATATATATAAATAATGTATAAAACTTAAAGATCAAAATAAAATGCATACCAAGAAATAGAATATTATCAATACCCTAGAAGCCACCTGTCTACTCCTCTCTATCCTTCTTCTTCCTTCTGACCCACAAAGTAACAACTATTTTAAATATTATTACTAATTTCCTTGCCTTTTTTTAAAAAATTATTCCTAAAATGGCAACCCACTCCAGTGTTCTTGCCTGGAGAACCCCCAGGACGGGGGAGCCTGGTGGGCTGTCGTCTATGGGGTCAGAGTCGGACACGACTGAAGTGACTTAGCAGCAATACCTACTTATCTATGTCTAAGCCAGGGGCCAAATCCGACCCTCCATCTGTTTGTGTACAGTGTGGGAGCTAAGAACAGTTATCACAGATGAACACATATGTGTATGAACACGTATGATCGATCTTGAACCCCAATTCAGCAAACACTATTTCCCTATTACAAACTGAACTGTATTCACCAAAATACAACTGTACCTCCCTGTCACAGATTGAATTTTATCAACGAAAGTGTTAGGGAATTTTGAAGTCCTAAACCTCCAGCGTCCCCAGATGAGACCTTATTTGGAAACAGGGTTGCTGCAGATGTAATTAGTTACACTGAGGTCATACAAGAGTAGAAAGAAAAGAAAAGAAAGTGAAGTCGCTCAGTTCTGTCCAACTCTTTGCGACCCCATGGACTGTAGCCCACCAGGCTCCTCCACCAATGGAATTTTCTAGGCAAGAGTACTGGAGTGGGTTGCCATTTCCTTCTCCAGGGGATCTTCCCGACCCAGGGATCAAACCCGGGTCTCCCTCATTGCGGGCAGATGCTTTACCGTCTGAGTAGGGTGGATCCTTAATTCAGCATGACTGTGCCTTCATAAGAGGAGGAAAGACAACATAAAGACAGACACACAGGGAGGACGCCACGTGATGACAGAGGTGGAGAGTGGAGTAAAGCAGCTACCAACTAAGAACGCCAAGGACTGCCGGTGATCACCAGAGCTAGGGAGAGGCAAGGGTTCTACTCATAATTTCAGAGGGAACACTAACATTGCTAGGGCACTGCTAACACCTGGACTTCAGACTTCAAGTCTTCAGAACTTAAAAAAATAAATTTTCATTTGAAGCCACTCAAAAAAGAATTTCATTCTTGTTGTTGCTGTTCGTTGTTTTAGTTGCTAAGTCATATCTGACTCTTCTGTGTCCCCACAGACTTCACTGCGCCAGACTCCTCAGTCCATGGGGTTTTCCAGGCAAGAATATTGGAGTGGGTTGTCATTTTCTACTCCAGGGGATCTTCCCTACCCAGGGATGGAACCTCCATCTCCTGCATTGGCAGGTGGATTCTTTACCAGGGAGGGATCAAGGGAGCAACCAGGGAAGCCCAAGAATACTGGAGTGGGTATCTTCCTGACCCAGAAATTGAACCAGGGTCTTCTGCATTGCAAGTGGATTCTTTACCAGCTGAGCTACCAGGGAAGCCCTTCATACAGTATATGTCATTATATAGTTTGCTTCTTTCACAAAACATGGTTTGGACACTTATCCATACTGGTGTAAATAGTTACACTTACTTTATTTAATATACAATATTTTGCATACGAGCATATCCATGGGATCGCAAAGAGTCAGACACGACTGAGTGACTGAACTGAACTGAACTGATACTATAAGGTATTTATTCATTCTACTGTTTATGGACCTTGAGGAGGGTTTCCAGGGTTGTTTTTTTTTTTTTTTTCCTATTATGAACAATGGTGCTAAAAGAATCCTGTACACTTCTTCCAGTCACATGTACCAGCGTTTCTCCAGGGCATATACCGACCGATGAACTACGTTTTCCCTCATATGGACAACCAACAGTTCCAGTCTGAAAAGCCTATCTTTCCCACAGATCTTGAATGCCAGCTTTGTCATAGACTGAGCCTCCAGAACTAAACATCTATCTCTAGGCTCTCTCTTCTATTTAATTCGGTTAAATGGATTGCACTATCTTAACAGCTTTCTTGGCTATACTTGGGTCTTTGCTTTTCCACATATTAGAAATTAGCTTATTTAATTGCACAAGCAAAATCAGTTGGGGTTTTGATAGAATTCAATGGACAGAGGAGCCTGGAGGGCTACCGTCCATGGGGTCACAAATAGTCAGACACAACTGAGCAACTAAGCACGTAGCACAGCAATGTGAGAAGAACCACCATCTTTAAGACATTGAGTGCTCCAGTCCATGAACATGGTATTACTCTCTATTTCACACCTGGAACCACAGGATGCCCCTCTGTAATCAAAGGTAATATTCTGACCATCCAATCATGGTGTTATCAGATTTTCCCATTATTTAATTACTCTAGTTTCCCTTGCAATCAGTGCAAAGTGACTTAAAGACCATTTTTAAATTATTATAGAATGTTCAAATATTTTCAAAAATACAGAAAATACTGTGATAAGTATTCATGTTTATTTAACAATTCAACAACAATCACAATTTTGAAAATAATTATTGGAAAGCAAACCTCAGAAGTCATTTAATTTCACTTACAAACGCTTCAGTATGTACCTCCAACTTTTATATAACAATGTCATTATCACAACTAAGAAAAGTAACAGTAATTCCTCAAAATCAACTAGTACCTATCCTTATGCAAAGTTTCACAACTATCTCAAAAATATCTTTTTACAGTTGGTTTGATCAAATCAGGATCCTGTAAGGACTTCACATTGCATTAATTTGTTACAGACACACCTTGAGAGATTGCACGTTCAATTCCAGACCACCACAATAAAGTGAATACTGAAATAAAGTGAGTCACACAAACTTTGGTTTCCCAGTATATAAAACAGTTATGTTTACACTGTGGTCTTTTAAATACGCTATAGTACTATGCCTAAAAAAATGTACATATTTTAATTTAAAACTATTTTATTGCTAAAAAATGCTAACCACCATCTGACAAAGCAGGGTTCCCACAAACTTTTAGTTTGTAAAACACAAAATATCTGCAAAGGGCAATAAAGGTACAGCACAAATAAAATGAGGTGTGCCTGTACATCTTATAAGTCTCTTATAATCTATAACAGATTTTAGATTTTCTTTATGCCATTTATTTGCTGAAGAATATAGGTCTGTAGAACAACCCAAATTCTGGATTTTGAACTTCTCATTTTTATAGCCATTGTACTGTACGTGACTTTTACTTGTGTGCGTGAGTGCGTGCTAAGTTGCTTCAGTCGTGTCCTGCTCTTTGCAACCCCATGGACTGCAGCCCGCCAGGCTCCTCTGTCCATGTGATTCTCCAGGCAAGAACACCTGGAGTGGGTTGCCTACCCTCCTCCAGGGGATCTTCCTGACTCAGGGATGGAACCGGAGCCGGGAAGCCCTTTTGTTTGTGTGCAGAAATCTAATTTTTCTCATTGACTTTTGTATCCTGACAGTGTATCAGACTCTTATTAAATCTAGTAATTTAGTTATACATTATTTTGTTTTTCCAGTTAGATAATCATATCATCTGCAAATAATGACAGCATTATTTCTTTCATTTCAAGCCAAATATTTTTTCTTTCTTTCTCCTGCCTTATTTACTAAAGAAAGAAAAAAAAATGTTTCCAGATGGAAGGTCAGAGGTACAGGAAGGAATAAAAGCCAAAGATAATTAAGTACAGAAATCTAAAAAAAGTTTTTATACTGCTAATTAGTAATAATATAAATGATATAATAAATAATAACATTTGGAGGTTAAAATAGAATTAAAATAAATTGTTACAATAACAAAAGTTAAAACTGGAATGACTGAAGTTCAACTTTTCTAGGTCCTTGTATTGTTTGGGGGAATGATAAAATTTTATTTACTTCAGACACTGGTAAGTTACATATACCTTTAAACTGTTTATGTTAAACATGATAAATACAAATTCCAGGTCTTAATAGTTTTTGTGACAAGAATGGGATTCTAACAAAGACATGGCTTTCTAACAGAAAGAGGACAAGAACTCCGTAAGACAGGTTGTAAAGTGAAAGTCACTCAGTTGTGTCCAACTCTTTGCTACCCTGAGGACTATACAGTCCATGAAATTCTCCAGGCCAGAATACTGGAGTGGGTAGCCTTTCCCTTCCCTTCTCCAAGGGAAATCTTCCCAGTCCAGGAATTGAATCCAGGTCTCTTGTGTTGCAGGCAGATTCTTTATCAGCTGAGCCACAGTGGAAGCCCAAGAATACTGGAATGGGTAGCCTATGCTTTCTCCAGCAGATCTTCCTGACCCAGGAATTGAACCTGCGTTGCAGGTGGATTCTTTACTAACTGAGCTATCAAGGAAAGACAGGTTAGAGAAGAGAAAAAGACCCCAGACACTCTTACTCATGGCAGAGGGGAGGGTAAGGATCACTGGTTCTTCTGCTAAAGAATCAGACCAACAAGAGGTGACATATTAATATTTATTAATTTTATTAATATTTATTAATACTGTAAGATGCAACAGTATTCAAATTACTACACTAATACGACTATCAATAATAAATCTACCAAGTAAAGATCAAGATTTCTTTGTACTCTCTTGTCCTTAGAGCAGATGTCTCTAAAGGTATACAAATTACTATGTTAAAATTATTTGAATTATTTTTCTATGTATAGTTATGTGAAAAGCCTGACATACAGTTAAGGTCCTCTGTTTATGATGACAGTCCACTTTAGTTTATCACTACAAAACCTGTACTTTATTTAAAAGTCAAATCTGGAAATTCCCTGGTGGTCCAGTGCTTATGACTCCTGTGCTTTCACTGCCAAGAGCCTGGGTTCAATCCCTGGTTGGGGGACCTAAGATCACACAAGCTGCACTGTGTGGCCAATAAAAAAGTCAAAACCTTATAAATGTGTATATTTAAAGAAGTTCAATCCTTTGCCTACAGATTCCCTAATTTCCACTTACCCTTATATTTCTTTTTTTTAAAATATGCAAACACACACAAATATATAAAACATATCCTGAGTGTGTGTATAATTTTCCCTTCCTTTTTATACAAAAGGTAGTATACATAGTGTTAAAATAATTTTTAAATGTAAGTATTTAGATGAAAATGTCCCAATTATTGCTTTAAAAAGCCCTATCCACAGCAGATACAAACTATTACATATAGGAAAGGTAAACAACAAGGTCCTACTGTGTAGCACAGGGAATTGTACTCAATATCCTGTGATAAACCATAACGGAAAAGAATATGAAAAAGAATGTTCATATCCTTTTCCATTATGGTTTTGAGAGAGTCAATTCCTAGGCAGGTTGATAAGAAGTCCGAGGGTCCCCGAGGACAGAGGGGTCTGGGGTTCTTGAGGAGGAGGAAAGGACAAACTTTTTTTTTCCTCTACATTTCTTAGTCTTAATCACATAAAATGGTTGTTTGTTTTTTTTTTTTTAATTTTTAGCCCAGAACTGATAACACAACAAACAACTCAGTTTCAACTTTGTACTGCTGCTGCTGCTAAGTCACTTCAGTCATGTCTGACTCTGTGCGACCCCATAGACGGCAGCCCACCAGGCTCCTCCGTCCCTGGGATTCTCCAGGCAAGAATACTGGAGTGGGTTGCCATTTCCTTCTCCAGCGCATGAAAGTGAAAAGGGAAAGTGAAGTCCCTCAGTTGTGTCTGACTCTAAGCGACCCCATGGACTGCAGCCCACCAGGCCCTCCGTCCATGGGATTTTCCAGGCAAGAGTACTGGAGTGGGATGCCATTGCCTTCTCCGAACTTTGTACTAGGGATTATATAACAACAAAGTATCCTGCTTGAGGACAGTTCTCCTTCCTGAAAACCTTCTGATTGACCCTGATATTTTAGAATGTATAAGAGTGGGTCTCGTAGGACCTTTCTATTGTTAAATTCTAATCCGTTATCCTAAAATGTAAATTGTGGTAGTGGGTCTGGTAAAAATTTTACAACCTTGAGACATTCTTTTGATTTACTGTAATAACTAATTTAAAAAGTATATAACTCCCTTGCTAACACTAGCAAAGGGAGGCATTCTCCGACCCCTTCTGATGTCTATGCCAGAAGCTTTCTCTGTCTCTTTTCTTACTTTAATAAAACTCTGCTACACAAAAGCTCTTGAGTGATCAAGCCTGGTCCCTGGTCCCAAAGCTAACTCTTCTTCTTCGGAGATGATGAATCTGACATCGTTCACCATAAGCCATCAGTTTATATATATACATATATATGTTTGTGGGTTTCCCTGGTGGCTCAAACAGTAAAGAATCTGTCTACAATGCAGGATACTTGGGTTCTATCCCTGGGTCGGGAAGATCCCCTGGAGAAAGGAATGGTTGCCTGGAGAATTCCATGGACAGAGGAGCTTGGTGGGCTACAGTCCATAGGGTTGCAAAGAGTCGGACACAACTGAGCAACTAACACACACATATATGTTACTGTGTGTGTACATATATATGTATAATTGACTCACTTTGCCATACAGCAGGAATTAACACAACATTGTAAATTAGCTATACTTTAATAAAATAAATTTAAGAAAAAAAAAAAAAAGCTCTACTCCTTTGCCTTTGGTCCACTTGGATCGACTCTCAGTAGGATGAAGGGCATTTTCATGCTCAAGGTCTCAGGCACTGGCAGAAACAAGGGCAAAGTCCGCTTTCCTCTTAACCTGAAAACCACCTGGTCTATACCTCCATTTCTAAAGCATCAGAACCAGAGTATAGAAGGTGAGAAAGCAGAAAGATTCCAAATTCCTCATTACTACTGGTAGATGACTAAAACTTGCTAATGCAGAATTAGCACTACAATTTACCAAAATTCCCTAGTACCTCAAAATCATGGTAAATGTGATGAATCTTTAACTATTTAAAGAAAAAAAAATCACTTCAGAAAAACACTATACAAGTTAAAGTTCATTTAGAAAAATAAACATCTGAAAGTAACAAAGAAAATTCTGAAAAAAAAAAAAATCCAGATGAGGCAGGAACTAAGCCTTCTAAAATACTAAAACACTCTGTAAAATTAGAGTAATTAACATAATTTAGCACTGGTACATGAACAGATAGACCAAAGTAATAGAATAAAAAAGATCCCTATACATACAAGAATTCAGAGGTGGAATTTCTAACAGAAAGAAAAAATAACTAGTCAGTCAATGGTGCTGGAACAACTGTACAGCCAGCCATCTGAACCAAAATGAAGTGGGTTTCCTAACTCACTTCCTATGCTGAAATCTGAGTCAGGGGGAAAAAAGCCCACAAAAATTCCAGAAGAATACTTACCAAAAAAAAAAATCTTTGTTTAAGATGGCTTTTTATAGCTTTGTCACAAAAACACAAAAGTCTTAAAAGATAACTTGACTATCATTGATAACTCTGATTCAATAAAACCACATGGTTCTGCATGATAAACATATAGGATAGTCAAACTCAAGATGCAATGAAAAAACACTGAGAAAAAATTTCTAACATGTATGATATAGAACAAATTACTTTTCAGTAGAGAGATCTCAGAGATCAATCAAAAGCCTAACTGTATAAGCCAGGCAAAGGAAAAGATACACAGATGGTTTTAAACCAGGATTTCTCAGTCTCTACTCTATTGACATTTTAGACAAGATCATTCTTTACTGTAGGGGGCTCTCCTGTGCCTTATGTTTGCCAGCATCCCTGGACCCCGTCATTAGATGCCAGTGGCACTCCACTCAATTGTGACAATAAAATGTGTTCCCAGATATTGCCTAATGTCCTGTGGGAATCAAAATTACTTCTCAACAAGAACTGCTGCTTTAAACATAAAAAGATCTGCTTCCTCACTCTTTGGTGCAGATTTTAACTATAATGAGATGCCATTTTTTTCTCTAGTTAAGATTTTTATTATCAAAACAGGTATTTTTATTATCAGACATTTTGCTGTTTACCAATGTGTTGGGTTAGGAAATTGCATTAATTATTTTCAGTGTGCAACCTCTTCGGAGGGCTTTTGGTATTAAATATCAAACTTGAAATGCTTACACTCTTTGCTCCAGCAGCTTCACTGCCAAGAATTTATTATGTGGATACACTCAAATATGTGAAAAACAGGTGAATAAAAGGACAATCATGGCAGCAAAGATGGAGTAACAAAAAACTAGAAATGATATGGTACCCAATTATGGGGGTAGGTTAAATAAGGCTTCTCAAGTCGAAAAAGTTCTGGAAACTGGTTGCACAACAGTGCAAACATATTTAACACTACTTAACTGTACACTTAAAAATGGTGACGATGGTGGCTCAGAGGTTAAAGCGTCTGCCTCCAACGCGGGAGACCCGGGTTCGATCCCTGGGTGGGGAAGATCCCCTGGAAAAGGAAATGGCAATCCACTCCACTATTCTTGCCTGGAGAATCCTATGGACGGAGAAGTCCATGGGGTCACAAAGAGTCGGACACGACTGACTTCACCTCACCTTATGGCAAACCTTATTCGTATTTTAGCACAACTCAGTATCATCTCAAAGTAAAAAAAAAAAAAGCCTCCCCAAAAGACACTCATCCTTTAAGGTTAGCTTAGTTTGTTACTAACTTGAAATCCCTTTTTAAACACCCCTTATTTTCTCCTTCCAGAATTCAGAGTTCTGAGCAAGTCATTAATTGCACAAGAGTTCCGGTGACCTTTCACCCAGAACTCGCGGCCTCCAGCCGGACACGCAGCTGTATCTCTAAACCCAAAGTTGGGACCCGCCCCTAGAGGCGGCGGGATACCTCACTCCGGATCCTTTATCTATGAGATTTTAACACGACTGCCACCCTCAAGTACATACCTCTGCGCTACTTGTCACAAGTTTACCGCAGGTTAGAGGAACACTGCGTCCAGGGCGAACCAGCGCTCCAGATCGCTCCGAGTAGTATCATTAATCCTCCCACCGCCAGGTCAGGGCCACCCAAGCTATCCACTCCGCCTGGCCCGGTTTCCTCCCCCACGGCGCGAAATTACTTACCCAGTGTTGGGCAACATGATTGCGGCAGATGGAAATCAGGGGCGACAACGGACTCAACGAGCGACCACAGAGAAGCTGATTTTCCCCCAGCATTTAGCCCCGCCCCAGACCCCGCCCCCGAGCTCTGCGGGAGGCGCTGGGCTCTCCAAGAGGCGGGAGGTGGCTGAGTGCGCCTGCGCACGCAGTGGGCCTCGCGGGCGCGCGGGGCTGGTTTCCTTCTCTCCGCAGCCTGCCCTCTGGAAACCACTGCTACGCGCAAGCGCTGTGAGAAACAACTCCGCCCCGCCCCTCCTGCGGGGCTCTCTACGGTGACAATTGGTCTCCAGCCTGCGCGTCCAGGTACTGGGCGCGTCAGCCGCCAAGTACGCCTTTTCCCCACCTATGAACGTTTCCCCGCCGCCACGCAGAATTCCTTTGCCGGGGAGGGGTGGAGGGGTGGCCATTTGGGATGTCCATTAGGGACCTTGAAGGCTGAGATACGGCTTCTCAGCGGACTTTGGCTCTTGGTCCCTTTGCCGTCCACGCTGGCACCAGGACGTCTGGCTGCCTGGCTGCCCGCGCGCCCTCAGAGGCCCGTCTTAGGAACGCTTTTCCTGGGCAGATAAACACTCTTCTCCTAGAAGCCGGCTAGCGGCTCATTTCGACTCTCCCAATGAGTCTGGACTAAAGCCAGCCGGACTGCAGCTAGACAGCCCTGTGGTGAGGAGTAGCTTCTGAATCAGAGCTCTGCAGTAGTCAGTCTTGCCGAAGAACTCAGAGTTAACTGTGATTTTTCTACTCTTTGTCAACATCTCAGCGAGGAAACACCCAGGCTCAGTGCTGGAATAAGGTGAATTCTGGGACTTAGTATTGTTTTTGGTAGTATACCTTGGACATAACTCAGCTACCCTAATGAACTAGAGACTAGCACAATACTTTTAGGAAAACGTGAAGAAATTCTGTTTTGAAGAGGTTCAGTTCAGTTCAGTCGCTCAGTCGTGTCCGACTCTTTGTGGCTCATGGACTGCAGCACACCAGGCTTCCCTGTCCATCACCAACTCCCGAAGCTTACTCAAACTCATGTCCATCGAGTCAGTGACGCCATCCAACCATCTCATCCTCTGTCCTCCCCTTCTCCTCCCGCCTTCAGTCTTTCCGAGCATCAGGGTCTTTTCCAAGGAGTCAGTTCTTCCCATCAGGAGGCCAAAGTCTTGGAGCTTCAGCTTCGGCATCTGTCCTTCCAGTGAACATTCAGGACTGATTTCCTTTAGGATTGACTGGTTTGATCTCGTTGCAGTCCAAGAGTAGAACAGGGTAGAAAAAGGGTGAAGAGGTAGAACAGGATAATGTTGTTATGTGAGGACTAGCTGAAGAAACTAACCTGGAAATAGGATATGTACTCACCAACTCAATGCACATGAATCTGAGTGAACTCCGGGAGTTGGTGATGGACAGGGAGGCCTGGGGTGCTGTGATTCATGGGGTCGCAAAGAGTCAGACACGACTGAGCGACTGAACTGAACTGAACTCTCCCTTTTATCAGAAACTGTAAATATTTCTATTTACTCATTTATATCACTTTCCAGTGTCATAGGCATTTGAATTTTCCATCTATGATATGGTCCTTAGAGACTCCAGAGAATCTACTTATTCAAGAAGTATTAGCAACTGTGGGTGCTAGTCAATGGAGATACAGGTGGACCAAACAAAGGCAAGGTCTCTCCCTATGTAAGAGGAATGAGTAACCAATGTGTTCTTTAGGCTGACCAACTCTTTGCAACCCCATGGACTACAGCCCATCAGGCTCCTCTGTCCATAGGTTTTCCATGTGAGAATACTGGAGTGTGTTGCCATTTCCTTCTCCAGGCAATCTTCCCGACCCAGGGATCAAACCCCTGTCACCTGCGGTGGCAGGCAGATTCTTTAACACTGAGCCACCAGGAAGCCTGTGTTGAAATATTAGGTGTTCTGAAAAGAGTGATGATAGAAACTGTTAGGTGAAAAAAAATACTCTCCATTCATTCAAGAAGGTGAAGATAACCTACAGGGTGAGAGAAAATATTTGCAAATCATACATCTGATAAGGTATCCAGAATCTATAAAGAGCTCTTACAACTCCAGCAATGAAAAGATGAGCAACCTCCAATTTAAACATGAGCAAAGGACCTCAATAGACATTTCTCCAAAGAAGACATGTGAACAACCAGCAAGCACATGAAAGGAGGCCCAACAGCATTAGTTATTAGGGAAACTCAAATCAAAACCACAGTGCGATTTCACTAAACACCCACTAGGATATCTGTAATAGAAAAGATGGAGCAACTTTCCTGGCAGTTCTGTAGTTAACATTCCTCACTTTCACTGCAGGTGGCATGGGTTCCAACCCTGGTGAGGGAACTAAGATCCTGCATGCCACCTGGTGCAGCCAAAAAAAAAAAAAAGAAAGCTGGAAAATACTGTGTTGGCCAAGATGTAAAGTAGTTGACACCCTCAAACATTGCTGGTGGGAATGTAAAATAGCACAGCCACTTTGGCAAACAGTTTTGCAGTTCCTCCAAAAGTTAAAGCATAGTTACCAGCTACTGGATGTCTACACACAGAAGGGCAATTCCATTTTTGGGTATATACCCAAGAGAAAGGAAATGTGTTGAGAATAACCACTAGATGGCACTGGTATTTTAAAATTCTCAATTATATAATATTGCAAAACGTTAATTTGTTAACAATGTTGTGATATATGTTATAATCTGATTTGGATTAAGGCACAAATAACAAATTTCTTTATAGGTTCCTTATAAAGGGGAAATAAGAGGATGCATAAATTTTCAGTTCAGTTCATTTCAGTCGGTCAGTCGTGTCCAACTCTTTGCGACCCCATGAACTGCAGCACTCCAGGCCTCCCTGTTCATCCCCATCTCCTGGAGTTCACTCAGACTCACATCCATCGAGTCTGTGATGCCATCCAGCCATCTCTTCCTTAAAATAATGCTTTGTATCAGTAAAACCGGATGTGATGGTCTAATCTGTATTACTATTTTTTCAGTTATCACAGAATAAGCGAATGTGTCTTTGGTTGTTTGACTTCTAAAGTCTGTCAAGTTTAATTCTTCAGTGTTAGTGGTTTTCAAATACATAGGAGATTGAAAATGAACTTAAATTGAAATATCAAAGGATATGATGTTAAAAGGGGCATTCCAGGTGGCACAGTGATAAACAAACCTCATGCCAATGCAGGAGATTCAAGAGACTCAGGTTGGATCCCTGGTTGGGGAATATCCCCTGGAGTAGGAAATGGTGACCCACTCCAGTATTCTTGCCTGGAAAATGCCATGGACAGAGAAGCCTGGTGGGCTACAGTCCTTTGGGTCCCAAAGAATCAGACATCACTGAGCACACACACATGATGTTAAAAACAAGTTTAATCTTAAATTATCAAATAAGGACTCTTCTAATCCTGACCTTGTATAATAATATATTTTTTAAAGTATGTAATGCACTCATTTGTTGACACAACCCACATAAATAAATTTTTCATCCAGACCTAGTAAACTTTTCTATTTAAATCCATTGTATACTACCCTGTTTTTTTTTTTTTTTTTAAGTTGATTGTAACCTACAACATTATTTCAATGACTCATTCATGGATCATAACCTACCATCTGGAAAACACTGCTTTATTGTGCTGTAATTTGCCATTGTAATTTTTCAACTTGCCTTTTAAGATATTTTAGGTTCCTTCAGTCAAATGTAAAATTATTAATTGATGGTTAGAAGCCAACAATGGAGAAGGCAGTGGCACCCCACTCCAGTGCTCTTGCCTGGAAAATCCCATGGACGGAGGAGCCTGGTGGGCTGCAGTCCATGGGGTCCCTAGGAGCCGGACACGATTAAGCAACTTCACTTTCACTTTTCACTTTCATGCACTGGAGAAGGCAATGGCAACCCACTCCAGTGTTCTTGCCTGGAGAATCCCAGGGACAGGGGAGCCTGGTGGGCTGCCATCTATGGGGTCGCACAGAGTCGGACACGACTGAAGCGACTCAGCAGCAGCAGCAGAAGCCAACAATACCATGTGACTAACAGCAGGTGCTTTCAAGGGCATTTGAAGAGTCAGGGGTCACTTGAAACTTTCATTTCTTTCGCCCACAAGATAGCACACCCTACTTTAGAAGGTGAAATGGAGAAATCCTTGGGGGTTTTGAATATAACAGTTGATTCTGACAATGGACCAAATCTTCCCAGTAGGACCCCTCGCTGTACCTTTTGTTGCTCAATGACTTATTGCCACTCATTTAATTAGCAACAATAGAATAGTAACCTCTTTGCTGTATTATAATGTCTGTATTTTTCTCATAGTACATTATTCCAACAATCTAACAACAGTGAAACTTTCTCTGTAATATCACCCTTGAGAGATAATCACTGTTAATAGTTTGGCATGTATCCTTTGAAATTTTAATATAGATTTTGACTGCATTTAAAGCAAAAGGGTGGATCACAACAAACTGTGGAAAATTCTTAAAGAAATGGGAATACCAAAAAAAAAAAAAAGAAATGGGAATACCAGAACAGGCAGGTTTCCTGCCTCCTGAGAAACCTGTATGCAAGTCAAGTAGCAACAGTTAGAACCAGACATAGAACAGAGTGGTTCAAAATTGGGAAAGGAGTACGTCGAGGCTGTATATTGTCACCCTGCTTATTTAACTGATATGCAGAGTACATCGTGTTACATTCCGGGCTGGATGAAGCACAAGCTAGAAGACTGCCAGGAGAAGTATCAATAACTTCAGATATGGAGATGACACCACACTTATGGCAGATATAGAAGAGGAACTAAAGAGCCTCTTGATGTGTAGGTGAAAAGAGAGTGAAAAGACTGGCTTAAAAGTCAACATTTAAAAAACTAAGATCATGGCATCTGTCCTATCACTTCATAGAAGATATATGGGGAAACAATGGAAGCAGTGACAGACTTTTCTTTCTTGGGCTCCAAAATCCCTGCAGATGATGACTGCAGCCATGAAATTAAAAGATCCCTGCTCTTTGAAAGGAAGCTATGACAAACCTAGACAGCATATTAAAAAGCAGAGACATCACTTGGCCAACAAAGGTCCATATAGTCAAAGCTATGGTTTTTGCAGTAGTCATGTACAGATGTGAGTTGCACCATAAAGAAGGCTGAGCACTGAAAATTGATGTTTTCAAACTGTGGTGCTGGAGAAGACAGTTAAGAGTCCATTGGACTGCAAGGAGATCAAGCCAGTCAATCCTAAAGGAAATCAACCCTGAATACTCATTGGAAGGACTGATGCTGAAGCTGAAGCTCCAATACTTTGGCCACCTGATGCAAAGAGCTGCCTCATTGGAAAAGACCCTGGTGCTGGGAAATGGAGGGCAGGAAGAGAGGAGAGTGACAGAGGATGAGATGGTTGGATGGCATCACCAACTCAATGGATATGAGTTTGAGTAAGCTCTGGGAATTGGTAATGGACAGGGAGCCTGGCGTGCTACAGTCCATGGGGTCGCAAAGAGTCGGACACAACTGAGTGACTGAACAATAAAAAGCAAAGGGGAGACTGTTAGTATTACTCACTTAGTCATGTCCAACTCTTTTCGGCCCCGTGGACTGTAGGCAGCCAGGCTCCTCTGTCCATGGAATTCTCCAGGCAAGAATACTAGAGTGGGTAGCCATTACCTTCTGCAGGGGATTTTCCCAACCCAGGGATCGAACTCAGGTCTCCAGCATTGCAGGTGAGTTCTTTACCATCTGAGCCACCAAGGAAGCCCAAAAGGGAGATTATATATACTCTCGTTTTGGAACCTGTTTTTGTTTTACTTAGTGTATCACAAACATCTCTTCAAATTTACACCTAAGAGTTCACCTTAAATTTAAAAAATTAGATGTGTTATCCACCCGAGTCCTTGAACTCTTTAATCAACAGAAATTTATAAGAGGCTGGAGGAGAAATTCAGGCAAGGCTTTCCCAGGACTTGTACTGCAGCACTAGGGAGAGAAAACAAGTTACAGGTGCCCTTGCTTGCTCTCCTTAAATGGAGTGAGGTAGGGGCAGCTCCATGGGTCTGGCAGAAGGGGTGGCTTAGGTGGTCTGCCACCCTTGTGGTGGTGCTGTGTGCAGAGATCATGCTCAGTACCCTGCTTTTGCTCCAGGCACCTCAGAAGTGGCCGTTGGTTTGTGGCCTTTTTGTATCATTGTTCATAATCACCCTGACTGCCATGCATTCAGCTGTTTTTAGTCCCGTATATTTTCTTGTATTCTGTTGCTCCATGAGCTCCTTTTGTCCAGGCGCAGGCACTCCAGTAAAGGGTCCCTGATC
The DNA here is from genome assembly GCF_014754425.2 of Oryx dammah. Lineage (NCBI taxonomy): Eukaryota > Metazoa > Chordata > Mammalia > Artiodactyla > Bovidae > Oryx > Oryx dammah. The sequence goes on along the minus strand of NW_024070185.1, from coordinate 99,881,193 downwards.
CCAGGTCCCAGACTATCTTAGGTTCATGGTTTTCTATGAATGTACTCCAAATTAATTTTACCACTTGTGATGGTATTTCAATAGTTTTTATTTTTTATAAACAGTATTGCAATAAAAGCCATTTATTCAATGTCTTGTTTAGCAGTGGATATGTTTTCTAGTTCTGGCAAATGTGAGGTCTGCTGGAGAAGGTTTTCTGACTTTAAGAAAGAGACCACCGAATATATCACCTTTCTTCCTCTAATTTTATTTCTGGACATGATGCTTGGAACAGCTGCACTGGTCTTGAAACCACGAGAGGAACTAGCCTTCCCCTTTCCATAGCTCCTTCAAAGGTGAACTTTCTCCTATAATATACAGGAAAGGGAGACAGGGGGCAGTTGTCTAAGAACCCACCTAGGTCTTCACCTAGCTTTCTGACACTCCCCCTGCTCAAAGACACAGTGTGGGTTTTCCTCACTTTGCAGCTAGCCAGCTCTTACAATTCTTGGAGACAGTTCCCTCAATAGACACCTGCTTCCTTGCCTGAGTACAGCAGTGGAGTGGGTGTGTGGATCAGGCCATAGTCCATTTTTCGCTCTGTTGGTTTGTTCACTACTCAGTTCCCACACAGCTCTTCACCAAAGAGCTGAGGCTTACACGAGGGAACTGCCATCCTTCTGTGTGCTGTGTGTGCTGTCACTTCAGTTGGGTCCAACTCTTTGCAGCTCCGTGGACTGTGTCCCGCCAGGCTCCTCTGTCCATGGGATTCTCCAGGCAAGAATACTGGAGTGGGTAGCCATTCTCTTCTCCAGGGGATCTTCCCAACCCAGGGATCGAATCTTGGTCTCCTGCGTTGCAGGCAGATTCTTTACCATCTGAGCCACCAGGGAAACCCATCTCCCTCTCTCTCTTTGTGTCAGACTTATTTGCCTACCCATTACACATTCTCCACTTCTTACCAATGGTATATCTCTATTATTGGAGGTGGCATTATGCCCAGTATAAATAGTGCATCTCTCAAGCCTCCCTTGACTAGGGGTGGCCATGTGACCAAATTAAGGCTAATGAGGTAAGCAGAAGATATTGGGAAGGACTTCTGGGAAAACTTCTTTAAAGGGCTTCCAGACATCTTGTGGTATGAAGAATGAAGCTATATGTTCGCATAACAGAACATAAAGGAGACTAGATCTTTGATGAACATGGAATGCCATTACAGCCCTGAAACCATTACTTCTTTTGCACAAAAAATAAATTTTTATCTAGGGCACTATTATTTTTTGTTTTCTGTTATATGTATCTGGGCCTAACTCTTAAATGATACTTTGTCTCAAGGCAAAGTATCAAAAGACTATAAACAACTGAAGGGACTTCCCTCTGGAACCAACAAGATCCCTAGCTTTGTTCCTTGGTTTCATATCTGCATTTTTCCCTGAGAGCATTAGTTTTGTTCAAATTTCCTTCTTTAAAATTGTCTTTAATATTTCCACCACTTTTCAGGAACTCCCAAGCCCTGCTCACGGGAGTTGGTCTCATGCTAAGATCCATCCTCCCTTCCCTAGCTAAATACTTTCCCAAGAGTGAATTATTCATTTTATTTATTTTTGTTAATATTTATCTCTATTTGGCTGCTCTAGGCCTTAGTTGCAGCACTATTGATCTTTGATGTTTGTTGTGGCATGCAGATCTAGTTCTCTGACCAGGAATCCAACCTGGTCCCCTGCACTAGGGGCGCGTCTTAGCCACTGGACAACCAGGAAAGTCCCCTATTCATTGTATTTAGAATATGACTTTAACAAGAGATCCATGATGGTTGTAGGTATTCCAAGTCCACTTCCCTTGGAGATAGTCTCACCTAATTCTTCCTGGTATCCAGTAAGTGACTACTATGTCAAACACACCCACCTCTCCCAAACTCAAGCATTACTTCTGAGATACAGTAGTCTATTGTGAGTACATGTAATCTTTCCAAGCTGAGAAAAAAGAAACATTTGATTCTTCTGTAATCAACATAGCTTCAACCCTGCTCACTATAAAGACAGCATTTTATCATTTTATACTGAGGAACAATGTCAGTTATTTTTTTATCTTCTAACTTTCAAACTGTGCCTACCATTGGGAAAATACAGACATTTTAAGTTAGCTTAAGGATCAGGCCCATAATTGAGCCATCTATCTCTTGCTGGCCATTACTTTGCTACACAAAGACCAGACTTTGGAATTCCCCCATGTCTTTCTGCTATGCCAAATTAAATTCTCAGAGGTGCCATCCTCCCACTACACTCTACCAAATTAAATTTTTGATTAAGCTCTCCTACTCCCACTGCTGCAGGAGAAGAGAGGCTATATGAAGACATTATCCTCTAATACAACCAATCCTCCACCTCCAAGAGCGGGGTGTGGAGGTGGGAAGACTTGCTTTTCCAGTTACATAAATAACATTCTCATAGCGAAGTCCTCCAGATTGTTCTTTCATTTTTCTGCTACTGACCTTTTGCTTGTTTGCCTGCTCAAGGCTGAATGTTTGCCTGGTGCCCTGCAGGATCACATGAAGTAAACATCTTCTAGAACTACACTGGGGAGGGACAGCAATAGTTCTTTCCAGTTGTCTGGCATTGCAAGAATCATTCCACCAACCTTGTAAACTATGACCAGATTTTTGCACAAGACTATTTCAACCAAGGGCAAATAAGGCCAAAGAAAAAATATATATATTCTCTAACCAATCAATAGCCAGATATGGCTCCTTGTTAAACAGTTGTATCAAAAATTTTAGGGGAAAGTTGACTTGACCAGAGTGAGGGCTTATTCTAGTGAAAAATAAAAGTATTTCCTATTAAAGATATGGTCTCGATTGCTAAGAAGGGACTATTTTGTCTCATATAAGAACACTTACAATATTGTAGACATCTTTTTTTTAATTTTCACTGTGCTGGGTCTTCACTGCAACCTGTGGGCTCTTCACTGAAGCTCGTGGGCTTGCTCTAGTTGCAGCACACGGGGGCTTCTTGTTGTAAAACACAGCCTCTCCAGTTGTGGTGCATGGGCTGAGTTGCCCTGTGACATGTGGGATCTAAGTTCCTGATCAGCCGGTAAGGGATCGAAACTGCATCTCCTGCATTGGAAGGTGGATTCTTAAACACTGAACCACCAGGGAAGTCCAATAGGCATCTATAATATGTACTGACCTCATATATCTGTAGACAAATGGAATACCAAGGCAGATAAAGGCAAATCAACTCATTATAGTAAGCCAACTTAAGTTCAGATGGGAAGAATTATAGGCAACAGGTTAATTGGAAAAGACGGGTGAAAAAAAGGAGTTGTCCCTTTCCTTCCGCTACTCTACTCACAGATATTCCTCCATGTTCCGTCTTTGAAATGACTAGGGTGAATCTCACATTAGTTAACTGGTTAGGCATAGATAAGTTAAGGGAGAATCATGATAAGGACTAGTGAAAGACAGTATAGAAAGCTGCCCCAGAAGAGTGGGAATATGGTAATGAAAGTCATTAGTTATCACATAACTTGCAGGGAAAATGGAAGTCCAGGAAAATGAAAAGAAAATGAACCTGAACCAGAGAAAATTTCTAGTATAATTAACTAGGAAACTGACATAACCTTACCACAAACTATGAAGAATACCTTCCAATTTGTATCCAAATTAAGGAAGGAAGTGGTATTTAACAAGTGTTTCTTCTAAGAAACAACTCAGAGCCATTTTTAAGAAAATAACTGGGATAGACCTAAAGGTCCAGCAGCTACCTGAAATTTGAAGAAATAAGGACTAGTGCTTCAACAGTATGTGTACTGAGAACTTCCAGATGTACCAGCTGGATTTAGAAAAGGCAGAGGAACCAGAGATCAAACTGCCAACATCCATTGGATCATAGAAAAAGTAAGAAAATTCCAGAAAAACATCTACTTCTGCTTCATTGACTATGCTAAAGCCTTTGACTGTGTGGATCACAACAAACTGGAAAATTCTTAAAGAGGTGGGAATACTAGAACACTTTACCTACCTCCTGAGAAATCCATATGCAGGTCAAGAAGTTACAGCTAGAAATGGACATGGGACAACGGACTGGTTCCAAATAGGGAAAGGAGTACATCAAGCCTGTATATTGTCAGCCTGCTTATTCAACTGATATGAAGAGTACATCATGTGAAATGCCAGGCCAGATGAAACGCAAGCTGGAATCAAGATTGCCAGAAGAAATATCAATAAACTCAGATATGCAAATGATACCACCCTTATGGCACAAAGAGAAGAGGAACTAAAGAGCCTCTTGATGTGGGTAAAAGAGGAGAGTGAAAAAGCTGGCTTAAAACTCAACAGTCAAAAAACTAAGATCATGGCATCTGGTCCCATCATTTCATGGCAAATAGATGGGGAAACAACGGAAACAGTGACAGATTCTTTTTTTCTTGGGCTCTAAAATCACTGCAGATGGTGACTGAAGCTATGAAATTAAAAGATGCTCGCTCCTTGAGAAAAAAGCTACGACAAATTTAGACTGTATTGAAAAGCAGACACATTACTTTGCTGGCAAAGGTCCATATACTCAAAGCTATCATTTTTCCAGTTCTAAACAATAAAGCTTATTTAAAATATTTTAAATCTTATAATGCTACATAAATTAAAAAACACACACAATTTTAAATGACTGAATGAATTGAGAATAAACTAAGGGAAATGTCTAAGGCAATGATTCTTACTGGAATTTACACCCCAGAGAATATTTGTGAATGAACGTCTAGAAACATTCTGTTGTCACATGTATGTGAGGGATGGTACCGGTATCTAGTGAATGGAGTCCATGGATGCCACTAAGTGTTCTACAATGCACAGGACAGTACATCCCATCTCCCTGAGAATTATCCCATCCAAAATGTGCTGAGGCTGAGAAACGCTACCCTAATGGATGAGGTTTGAGACCTATATCCATGCTGACAGAAATAGGCTAGATTTTGTGCATGTGTAATATTTGATACATCCAAAATATGTATGATATATATGCAAATTATGAGATAATAATAAACATCTGTGAAACCATCACCCAACTAAAGAACTAGAAATCATGAGTCCTGTGCTTCTCTGATTTCCACCTCCCAGCTTCCTCTCTAAAAGTCACCTCTGAGTTTTGTGCTTACTTCTCCTGTCATCTTTTATAAAATTGTGCATGTGTGTATGTGTGTTCATAATACATTGGTCAGCTTTGCATAGTGGTGGTTCCTTTTCAACTTTATAGAAATAGTATCTTAGTATATAGTTTTTTTCTGATTTTATTTTTCATTCAGTATTTTGGTTTGACTTATCCATATCATTACTTTTTGTGTTTTATTCATTTTAACGGTTGTATAGTATTCCACTGTGTGACTATGCCACAATTTATTTGCCCATCTCTCTTGATGGACATTTGGGTTATTTGCATGTTTATTATATAGAATAATAATAGTATAGAATAGCAGTGGTGCTATGAAGAGTCTTTTATATGTCTCCTAGTACACATTTTAAATTTCTCTAGGTTATGTACATATAGGAATAGAAGTACTCAAGTATGGATGTCTTTAAATTGAAATTATGTTAAGAATTCATCTTCTATTCTGAAATCATAAAGACAGTCTCCTAAATGTTATTCTAAAAGCTTAAAAACTTTGCCTTTTCTTTCTGAGTCACCTGGAGCAACTTTAAGGTGGTTGTTGTCTATATTTGGAATGAGGTAGACATCACCTTCCACTTTTTCCCCCCAATTGATCTAAATGTCTCCTGTGTCCTAAATTAAGTTTTCATTTATATCCAGATCTGTTCCATTAAATAATTTATCTATCTCTGTGGCAATGCTACATGTTCTTGATTATTTGACTTTATAAATTTTAATACTTGGGGAGGCAAGTCCTCTTACGTTGTTATTCATCAAGACTGTCTTAAGTTATTCTAGAAATTACTTCATCAAACTCCTGGGAAAATCACTTGGGACTGCCTTGAATCCATAGATCATTTTGAAAAAGTACATCTTTACAATTTAGTGCCTTCTAGTCCATACATGGTGTATCACTTCTTTAGGCTGTCTTTTCTAATACAGTTTCTTTCCATAAGATATAACAGATACTTGGTTACATGTATTTCTAAGTATCTTTAATTTTGCTTTCATACAAAATTTGATGGCATTCTGTGTGTCTGTGTATGTGATAAAATGTACAAAATAAAAATTTCATACTTTTAACAGATTTTAGGTGTACAGGTCTGTGGCAATGGTATTACCATTTTTCAGTGATATTTTCTCACTGTTGTTGCTGGTATATAAAATGCAGTTGATTTCCATGCACTCAGATTATACCTAGATTTCCTACTAAACTCATTAATTTTAATAACTTTTACATACTTCTGGATTTTTCTATATAATCCTAACTGCAAATAATAGCAATTTGCTTTCTCCTTTCCAATATTCATATCTTTCATTTCTGTTTCTTGTCTTACTGTATAGGAACTATGGTATAATACTGAATAGAAACTTAAGCAAAAGGACCAAAACATAAACAAAAGAAGATTAAGACCTTTTATTTTGTTAAAATTAAGAGTTTTTGTTCATCAGATGATAACACAAAGAAAATGAAAAGAGAAGCCACATTCTGGGAAGAAGGTATCTACTATGGCCATTTATTACCAAGGACACCTGAAAATCAATAAGTAAACAACAGTCAAATAGGAATTTAAAAAAGATAAAATACATCAACAGACATACTGAAGAAGATTCATGACTGGCCAGAAAATATGAGATAATATTCAATTGTATTAATAATCAAAAAGTGAAAATTTAGGGCACATATGACATTTTTAGACTCAATGGCAAAATTTTAAAATTGTATTAGTTACAATACCAATTGACCAATTGAGGGTATGAGCAATGGGAGCTCTCAAACACTTGATTATGGTGGTAGTGAAAACTGATAAAATCACTTTGGAAACACAGTAAAGATGAAGATTATCAAATTTCATCACTTCTGAATGTACAACCTAGATTGTCAAGCCTAGAGAAATCTCTGAGTGCCTCAGGAGACAGGTACAAAAATATTCACAGAAAAATTATTTATAATAACACAATAAGAAGCAGAAACTAGAAACTACTCAAATATCAATCAAATGAAGAATGGATACATTGCAGCATATTCTCATTGAGAAATACTGCACAGCACTGAAAATTAAGGAAACACATGGAATTAACCACAGAATCAGAATATTAAGTGAAAAAATCAAGTGGCAAAAAGATATTAAAAATATTACACTGTTCATATAAAGTTCTATGGTTCAGGAATTTGCACACCTTTTAAACCTATAAAGCCTGAGTAATCATAACACTCAGGATTACCATTCTTTGCACTGGGATGGGAGAGATTTAGAAATGGGGTTAGAAAAGTACATAAAAGAATCTTTGAGATTTTCCATGGTGGTCCAGCGGCCAAGACTCCACACTGCCAATGCAGGGGTCACAAGTTGGATCTATGATCAGGAAACTAAGATTTCACATGCCATGTGGCAATGCCAGAAAAAAAAGAGACCTTCAAATTTTACCTTTGATATCAATTTCTCAAATTCTCCTTGGTGGTCATTTTATGATTATGCTTAATAATTTATGTAAATGGAAATGCCAACCCACTCCGGTGTTCTTGCCTGGAAAATTCCATGGACAGAGGAGTCTGGTGGGCTACCGTCCATGGGATGGCAAAGAGTCAGCCATGACTGAGCAACTAGCACATATAAGTTTATTAAATTTTTATTCTGAAATAAATGTAGATATTCAGAAAAACTGTAAAATTTCTACAGAACATTCCTGAATATGCTGTCCAGCTTCCCCTAATATTATTCTCTTGCATAACCACTGTACAATAATCAGAACTAATAAATAATCATACAACATTATTAGCTGAACTACAGAAGGTGCCAGGTAGGCAGAATTTTAGCAGTTTTTCCCACCTTCCATCCAACAATATTCCCATTCCCTGGTTATTTAAACACTAATTGTAAGTATTGCTGTGAAGGGATTTTCAGGTCTAATTAAAGTTCCACATTAGCTGACTTTAAGAAACAGGGATTACCGGACTCAAATAAGAGCCCTTAAAAGCAGAAGCTTTCTCCGGCTGATGGAAGAAGGCAGAAGGAGAAATCCTACAGATCGCGGGTATTAGAAGGACTAGCCTCACCAATGTTACTGCCTTAAAAAGGAACGAAGGTAACCTGAAGGAACTGAGGATGATCCCTGGCTGACAGCAAGGAAACAGGAATCTAGGATCTACGGTCAGGAGGAACTGGATTCTTGCAATAACAGGAAAGAGTTTGGAAGCCGACTCTCCCCAAATGCTCCAGATAAAAGCCTAAACTGGACAATTCCTTAACTTCTGTATTGTGAGATTAAAGAGAGACCCAGTCAAGCCCATGCGGGTTTCTGACCTATAGAACTGCCAGATAAAAATTTGTATTGTTTTAAGCTTCTAAACTTGTACATGATTTGTTACTGTGGAGAAGGAAATGGCAACGCACTCCAGTATTCTTGCCTGGAAAATCCCATGTACAGAGGAGCCTGGCAGGCTACAGTTCATGGTATTAGGAAGAGTCAGACAGGACCGAGAAACTGACAGTTCATGGGATTAGGAAGAGTCAGACAGGACCGAGAAACTGAGCAACAATTTGTTACACAGCAACAGAAAACAAATAGCCTTTGTATTGTATCTATTTATCTACTAATGTCCTTTTTCTGTTGTAAAATCTCACACTGCATTTAGTTGTCATGTCTCATTAGTTGCCCCCAATCTGTAATATTTTGTCAATCTTTGCTTGTCCTTCATGGTGTTGACAGTCTTAAAGAGTCTGTCAATTCTTCAAGAAAAAATACTTTTTTTAATTGTAATTTGAGTTTCTCTGATGTCTTCTTGGGGTTAGATTGAGTTATGCATTTTGGACTGGGATATGATAGCAGCAATGTAACCTTGCCAGTGCAGTCCATCAGTTTATCAGGAGTTCACGTCAACATGTCACATTACTGCTAATTTTGACTGCTTAGCTGAGATGGTGTCTGCTGCATTTCATTGTAAAGTTATTATTTTTCTCCATAATTAATAAATATCTTAGGGGAGATACTTTGAAATTATGCCACTATCTTAAGGTTCGCTCACTAATTTTAGCATTAATTGGTGGATCTTGTCTGCAGCAATTATTCTAATAGTGGTTTTCTATTTCCTGTATTCCTTCTATGCTTATTAATTAGAATTATTCTGTAAGTGCTATCCTTTTCCCCTTATTTGCTTATTCAATTATTTATTTATACAAGTATTGACTCATCATTTTACTTTAAAGGCTATATCATACTATTGTTATTTATTTTGTTGCTCAAACTATTCCCTCTTTGGTCCCTGGGAGATCTTTCAGCTAGACTCCTGTGCCCTAAAATGACAAGTCCCTATCATTTTAAAAGTACTTTACTTCTTAGCAAACTCAAGTTGCTCTAGGCTCATGTATTATTTTTATTTCTGCAGCCCTAGAATCAATGACTTCTCTGTGAAGTCCTGGTTCCTTTTATTTGGGACTGATATTTAGTAACTAAAATGTTGGTAAAGTTAATGGGGTACCATTGTTTGGCTTTCTCAGCAGACAAAACTTGGAAATACAAGTATACACAGCAACCATACATACCAACCAACGCCTATACACATATCTATATCTAATTCTGCTATACTGTACCTCTCTCTCTCTCTCTCTCTCTCTCTCTATATATATATATATATATATATATATATATACACATTGTAAATCAATTATACTTCAATAAAATACCTGCACATGTATATGTAAGATAATACCATGAGATGAAAAAAAGAAAAAATCTGACAGTTAATGAAAGAATGAGGAGAAAAATAAAATATAATTTTAAAACATAAAAATAGAAAGGAATCAAACCACTACTATAGAAATCTGAATTATGGTTGGAGAAAATAGGCTTGAAAAGTTGTACAGAAAGTTAAGGAAAAACAAAAACATAACACTAAAGAATAAATATTGAAATGATCAGAGATCCAATAAATAACTAGTTAGCAATGCTAAGGAAGAAAACAGACAAAGTGAAATGATAAGTTGCTCAATCATTATCTGACTCTTTGCAACCCCATGGACTATATAGTCGATGGAATTCTCTAGGCCAAAATACTGGAGTGGGTAGCCTTCCCCTTCTCCAGTGGATCTTCCCAACCCAGGAATCAAACCAGGGTCTCCTGCATTGCAGGCAGATTCTTTACCAACTCAGCTATGAGGGAAACCTAATAAATATTGAAATGATCAGAGATCCAATAAATAAAGTTAGCAATGCTAAGGAAGAAAACAGACAAAGCTTAACATAAATTTAAAACAAAATTTCAAAATCAAGGTCTCTGCAAGGAAGAACATATTTCATGTATTTATTTAATAAGATAGTCACAGGCTACTATGTGGGAGGCATTGTTCCAGTTGTTAAGAATACATCAGCAGACAAACACACACAAGTATCGCTGCCTTAATGATTTTACATTTTAGTGGAGGGAGACAAACAATAAATAAAACAAGTAGGTTACATATGTTAGAATAAGGAGAAAAATAAAGCAGGGAGGAGAATAAATAACAGGGGTGAGCATGATATCCAGTTTCAAATAAGAGTGGTCAAGAAAGGTCTTACTGGGAAAATTACATGCGAGGAAGGCTATGAAGGATTCTAGAAATGAAGGTGCAAACCATGCAGGGGAGAGCGTTCCAGGAAGAGGGAACAACAAGTATAAAGGACTCTGAGATGGGAACCTGCCTGGTCCCAACTAGGAACAACCAATCTGATGTTCAAGAAAGAGTTCGAAGCTAGAGAAATAAAGTTGGCACTCTTCAGGCTGCTGCTAAGTCACTTCAGTCATGTCCCACTCTGTATGACCGCATAGACGGAAGCCCACCAGGCTCTCCAGTCCCTGGGATTCTCCAGGCAAGAACAATGGAGTGGGTTGCCATTTCCTTCTCCATTGCAGGAAAGTGAAAAGTGAAAGTGAAGTCACTCAGTCGTATCCAACTCTTAGCGACCCCATGGACTGCAGCCCACCAGGCTCCTCCGTCCATGGGAGTTTCCAGGCAAGAGTACTGGAGGGGGGTGGGAGTACTGGAGGGGGGTGCCATAGCCTTCTCCGTCTTCAGGCTATAGATGATATTTGAAACCCTAAGACGGTATCAAGAGAGTGAGTATAGGAAAAGAAGGGCAAAGACTGGGTCTTGAAATATTTGAAAGCTGTTAAGTCAGAACCAGGAAAGAAGATGGGAGTGACCAGAAACGAAAAACATAACAAAAATGCGGTTTCCTGAGAGCCAAGCGAAGAAAGTGTATCAAGGAAGAAAGTGAAAGTGAAAGTCACTCAGGTTTGTCCCCCTCTTCGCAACCCCATGGACTGTATAGTCCACAGAATTCTCCAGGCTGAAGTGGATCCCCTTCTCCAGGGGATCTTCCCAACCCAGGGATTGAACCCAGGTTTTCCACATTGCAGGCAGATTCTTTACCAACCGAGCACCAGGGAAACCCATCAAGGAAGAGGGAACAGTCAACTACTGCTGGTGGTTTCATTTAGATGGGGTCTGAGAACTGCCCATTAGATTGATTCTAGAAAAATCAAAGACTCAAAATAAAGACATAGCCTAAATAATTATCTAAATTTCAAAGATGAAGAAAAACTCTTATAAGGATCAGTCTTTTCCATCATAGTTATACGATGCTGAAGGTGGTAGGGCTATAGAGTTCCTGACTGACTCAATAGTTCTTCATATACTGAAGTTTTACCTTAAATAAGTGATAGAATATATAGAGACTCAGGAAACAACCCAAAATTCCTTCTAAAAAAAAAATCTTGAAAATTTATTCTACTAACTGAAAGATGATTAAAAAACACAACACTGTCATTGTTTCTAAATAAGTGTGATTATTATTATTTTTAATTTATTTGGCTGCACTGCATCTTTGCTGCAGCATACCAACCCTTAGCTGTCCTCACGTGGGATCTAGTCTCCTCACCAGGAACTGAATGCAGACCCCCTGGTTGGGAACCCAGAGTCTCAGGGTAGAGAGTAGATTGTACCAGTTTTAAGGACAAAAGCTCAGTGCTTAAGGGCAATGATTCTTTAAAGAGGGTAGTGATTATCACTCAAATTGTTCTCTGGCCTTGTCTCAGATTCATGCCTAAATCTCAAAGTACTTTCTCAGAATAAAAATGGAAAGGTCTGTTTTATTAGAAACTCTGAGTGACACTGGGACCTCGGTGACATAGTATGACAAAAGGAAAATTATTCTTGAAAATCCACAGCAACTTCGACATGGGCTGGCAACTGCCACTACCGGTCAGGAACTGAAGACAGCACCTTCAGCGCAAATGCTCAAGTCCTCTGGACTGGTCTTACTAGGAGCTTCACACGGAAATGACTACATCAGGGCCAAGGATGGGCTCAGGAACATGGACATAACTCACGATGGCAGAGAGGTCAGCGAGTATGTGGGAAACACTTTCAAGTCTCTTTCTCACACAGTTGGGAAGGACTTTGAAGGAAGGCTCATCGTTCAACAGATTGGGCAGAGTGTCAGATTCAGTGTGTGTCAGCTATTATAACCTAGTCTGACTACCAAGTTGATAGCACCTGAAAAATATGAATTATACACCTATAGTTTCCTTCAGCCTCTGAAGTTTGTTATTGGCATTAACTATTGAACAAATAACACGTACTTAAGGGAACACTTGGCAATTTTTTTTTGTTTTATTTTTGAAATAATTATAGATTCACAGTAAGTTCTAAAAGAAGTACCAAGAGGTCCCAGAAACTCTTCACCCAGTTTCTACCAGTAACATCTTAATAATTGTAACAAAATAAATTGACATTGGTACAATTCATAAATCTCACTCAGATTTTTTTACATGCACTGTGTGTGTCTAAAGTTCGATGCAATTTTATCAGACTGTGTAGATTTGTACAGTCAACCTCACAATCAAGACTTGCACCATCACCACAAACATCCCCCCTGCTATTCTCCCTTATAGTCACACCCGTCTCCTTCTCTTTCTGTATCTTCCATCACCACCATCCTGCCACCCCCCTTCCTAACCCTTGGCAACTACTAATCTGTTGTCTATCTCTGTAATTTTGTCATTTTGAGACTGTTATATAAATGGAATCATACAGTCTGTAGCCTTTTAAGTTTAGCTTTATTTCACTCAGTATAATTTCATGTTTGTATTTTAGTGTATATATGCTAGTAATTATGATTCTGTATTTGTCAGGGGATAAAATGATATTAAAATGTCTCCCTCCTAGATTCATCAAATGGCTGGTCTTATCTCTGACTTAAATTGGGATCTTTTTATTTTTCTATCTTAGGTATTATTTTTCTATCTTAAGTAATCTTACCTATAAACATGAATAGGGTAATGTGTGTGTGCTAAGTTGCTTCAGTCATGTCAGACTCTGTGACCCCATGGACCACAGCCTGCCAGGCTGCTTTATCCATGGGATACTCCAGGCAAGAGTACTGGAGAGGACTGCCATGCCCTTCTCCAGGGGATCTTCCCCACCCAGGCATCGAATCCACGCCTCTTATATACGTCTCCTGCACTGAGAGGCCCTTTCTTTACCACTAGCGTCACGAGCAGGGTAATAATGTTGGTTAAATGTTAACTACCACTGCATATTGCAATGTTTTAAGGCAAATGTTCAAAGGTTAAACATTTTGCCCAGACATCATAATGGAGGGGGTAGGGAGTGTCTCATTAGATGAAGGTGTTTCAGGGCAATTTCTTACAATAAAAATTAGAATAAAAACAAAAGAAGGTAAAATGTTAGAAAATTTAAACTAAATTATTTTAACTGTCTTACTTTTCAAAAGTAGAGAGCAATTAGCAAATAAAGACTGTGTTATCATCAGGAATCCAGTATACAGAACATATAGCTCTTTACGTCAAGGCACGTCACGTGGGTGATTATCTGATCGTTCCAGAAACTCAGAAACTTACGCTGATATTATAGGCCACAGCTTTCTAATGCCATATGGATTATAGGAATAGCTAGTATTCTAAAAGTGGTCATAGAAGAACTAAATTCTATTCTATATATTGTTTCTGAATCAGAGAAACTCACAAACCTATGGCGTTCAATCCATGAAAAATCTTTTAAACTTATGGCCAAGAGGCAGGGGAGGGGGCAGGGTTTCACCTTGTGTTCTGTCCTGAGTTGTCGTCTTACTATCTAGGCTTCTGTTGCACAACTGGATGTGACTGGTTTAGGAAATGCCATACAGTTCTGTTCATTTCAGTCAGGCACACTTTACACTGGAGACCTTTCAGAGTTATTTTTGGTACTATGGACAGTGAGTGTGAGACAGACTTCACATTTATTTTTTAATACTGAAATCTGTCAGCTATCATAAGGCATTGGCTAAGAGAAATACAACTTTTAAAAGTATAAATTGGTTCAGCTTTTGGGAATCATTTTGTCAATATTTATGAAATCTGAGAATGCTTATGCCTTTTGTCCTCCAATTCTGCTTCTAGGAATCTATTCCTTGGTATAATCACATACAAGCAAAGATGCTCATACATATATGTTCTTTGCAGTACTGTTAATTATTTTGAATAATTAGAAACAATGTAAATTTCCACTATTTTGGAAAAGGTTAAATAAAATTATGGCACATGAAATAATAGGCAGTACTAAAAAGAATTAAGTAGATGAAAAGTACTGACATGAAAAAAATCTCTAGGATTTTTAAGTGAAAAAAGGAAGAAATGGTGAGGGTCTTGGAAGTATGCATGCACAACTGTTAAGTGGCTATCATGGGCACGGGGTAGCTTTTGAAGAGAAATAATAACTTTTTATATTTAATATTGTTTTGAATTTTCCAAAATGAGCATGTATGTATATTATTACTTGCATAGCTTAAAAAAAAATTGAGGCAATTTTATCAACAGAATATATTTCCCAAACAACAGGAAGACCTCATCAGCTACTTATCTTGCTGGTATTTTTAATACCCATCTGGCAATGTAGGGTGGCAATGTTTACAACAGCAACTTCATATTTAGATTTAACATAAGAATCAAAGTATATTTGACCTTTTGAAAAGTGCGATTTAAGTTAGATAACTATTTTTTAAATGATCTTTCTTAATAAGATACCTGAGGTATTCAAAAATTGTGTTTTGTCAACAAACAATAAACTAAGGGAGGAATGCAGCAACCGTCAAGACTGGAACCTGATTTTCTTGGTCAGCCCTGCAGTGCTTGGCAAATAGTAAGCAACAAATATTGACTGAAAGATGGGTGAATCAACAGTTTAAGTCTTTTCAGTAGCACCCACTTTTTAAAAAGCAGGATAGTAGCAAGGATAGATGATGGAGCTTGTAGTTACTGGCTTTTCGAATGAGGCTGAGGAGGAGCTGTCCCCTCTTTCTACCCAGGAAGTTATGAATTTGGTGGAGGACAGTGTTCAGTGACTCACGTCTTGGCGATCTGTGAATCGAAAAATCATTCAATTTCAGAACCAAACAGAATATGAGGGGAAAAAAACCGAGTTGCCACTAGTTATATTCTTATAATTTTGCTCAGACTAAAAGGAAAGGGTTTCAGTGGGTGTCAAACTGTCGGCAAATCACTCATGTCTAAATTTTCATCTGAAAAACGAGAATAAGCACTCTTTCATAGGTTTCTTTTTTTTTAATAGGGAAAATGTGTAAACTTTTATAAAATGCTACCAATATAGTGGCCATTCCATACAGTGCAATGAATGTTTCCTATAAATTCAATGCCAGACTGAGTGGAAAAGCACTCAGAGAATAAAGCTGTATATTCTCAAGTTCGGGGTAATCTCATTCACCTCTTTCATCTTCATCCCAACCTCACCTGCCGAGCCGGTGCGGGTCACCGGGCGGGCGACCGGCGCTTCCCTGGGCTGCCAGGCCGGGGCAAGCCCACAGCCGGCGCCTGGCCTCGGTGCTCGGGGCCGAGCCGACAGTCTCGCCCACCCGGGGCAATTTCGCGGCGGTTCTGGGGCTCTCGCGGGACACTCCTACCTACTGTCCGGAGTCGGGTCCCCAACGTTTTTCCCGCTGGTACAGGGAGGTGTCCAAGCTAGGGAGCATCGGGGCGGAGGAGCCGGAAGGGAGGCGAAGCCCGCGGGGGCGCGGGGTCTGGGCGGGGTGGGGGGCGGCGAAGCGGGAAGCACAAGGCGCGCGCTCCCGCGAGCAAGGAGGCGGGCGGGGGCGGGGGGCGCGCGCCGGGGCGGGGCACCCGGGGGCGGGGTCTCTAGGGCGGCAGCAGGAAGAGGGCGCCCTGGAGCCGAGCCGGAGGGCGGCTGAGGGCGGGGCCCAGGGAGGGCGTCGACGCTGAGGGGCGGGGTGAGGCGAGGCGGGGACGCGCTCGGGGGGTGGGGAAGGCGGGGGCGCGGCGGTGGCGGGAGCGTCCCTGGTCTCCGCCCCTGTTTCCCACTCTCTCTCCACCTCCGACCGGCCGGGGCTCCGGAGAGGCGCCGTTTGCCGGTTCCCGGAGCCGCCCTGTTGCCGCCGCCTCCTTCCTCCGCTCGCGGTGAGGTCGTCAGTCTCCGCACTGTGCTCGCCTCCGTCTGGGCCATGGATGGGTAAGTGCTCGGCGGCGCGGCGGTCACCGGGCTGCGCTCGTCCTCTTTTCCGCAGCTCTCGGCCGGACGCGCCGGAGCTGGGAAGCCGGGCGCGGCGCCGGCGACCGGAGGAGCGGCCCCGGCCGAGTCCGACGGCGGGGCTTCCGGGCGCCTCCTTTGGGGAGCCCCGAATCGCGGAGAGGCGGTCCGCCGCAGCCTCTCTTTCCCCCTCGGGGCGCCCCCCTACCCCGTCCTGCCGCCTCTGTACACCCTCGCCCCGGGAAGCGGCGGAAAGCCCGGGGCAGACCCGGGTTCCGAGGTCCGCCCTCCGCCCGAGAGTCGAGGGAGCCCGGCCCGGCCTCCCGACACTTCCTCTCAGAAAATGGTGCGCGGCGCTGGGGGAGGCGGAGGCGGCGCTCGGGGCGGGCGTTCTCCCGCTCGGGGAGTTGGTGTTTACCGGTGAGGTGGGGCGAGCGCTGGAGCTTCCCCTGGCGGGGAGACGAGTGGCCGCGGAGTGGCGGACGGCGAGGGCACGCGCCGGTAAACGTCTGGGCGGCGACGCGGTCCCGGAGCCGGGGCCCCACGCGGTCTCCGGGCTTGTGCGGGGAGCTTGTTACGATTACGGTACTCCGGGCGTCTGGACTCGGTGAACAGGGATGTGTCCCCTTACCAACCCCACCTCCGCTCCCAAGGAACTTCGTGAATTCCCTGCGCTGTATGCAAAAAAAAAAAAAAAGTGCGATTTTCCCGAGTTTGAAACGCTCTAAAAGTGAATGAAGTCTGTGGCCAAAATAAAGATTTAGGATCATCGGTGTAAATATTTCTCTGGGGACCCAGGCTCCTTGGGTGGGACCAAACCAATATTTGAATGATTAAGAAAATAACTAGATTAGATCTTAGTGAATTAGTTGAAGATCCTAGTATATGTCTGTCAAGGTTAAAAAAAAAAATCTCCTGCTCTCTTAAAGCCTGCCGATCCACTTACTTATTTTCATTATGCACTTGAGATTTTGGTTGGCCTGCTACTTGATTTTGATGGCAAGATTTCTGTAAACCTCTTGGTTGTAGAATATATGGAACTTGCTTGTACAGTAAAATCACGTATATGTTGCCATATAGTTGATTGTTGTCGTGCTGTGTAAAGATCTTCCTGTGTAAAAGGATCTTCGAACAATTTTTGCCTTCATTAGATTTCATTTATCCTAGTTTTATAAATCTCTAAATATATTTGAATGCAGATTGCACAGTATTACAGACGTTAGACAAAGTGCAATTTTAGATTTCGCTTATTGTGATATTCTCTAAAGTATTTTTAAGATTTAATTGAAGCTGTTTTTATTGTTTAATTGAAGCTTTTCTGAGAGCATTGTTAAAAACTCATTTTACATCACCTTTTTTCAACTGCACTTTCTGTGGGTGCAAAATTTTGCTATCTTAATTATTTGTGTGAGTATGCCAGTATTTCATTTGAGGAAGGCTGTGAAAGTGGTATTTTCATTATGTGTAGTGAATTGTCTTGACTAGTGGTTTGACGTGAGACGTGGAAGCAGGCTAGCTTTTTGTATTGGAAACTTTACAGTGTTATAAAGAGGACTCTTGGATTATTCATCTTCGCTGTTAAACTCTTGAGCAACTGTGAAGTGCACACTTACTCTTTTGGGTAGTGTTTAAGAAATTAACTTTTTCTTTCTCCTAAATATGGTTTGAAAACTAAGAATGAGTTTATTGGTTTAAGTATATGAGGCAATAAGAAATACTGAAAAGTAAGTTCATTTGGGAGTTCAAGTAGGAGCATGCTCTTTGCATCCGGACCAGTACTGTGGTATACCTTACACAATCTAATTTTTTATCCACAGATGTCAGAGATATCACATTTAAATTTAAAACAAATTCGAGTTTCCAAAGTGTATAAGAAAAAATTTTAATCTGTATCGTTATTGTTTAAAACAAATTTGCATCATTAGACAAATATAAATTTGTTTACTTCTATTAAATAATGATATAGGTTATTAACAATATATATAATTTTTTTAGAGCTTTGTTTTAGAAGATATTGAGACAAACTTAATTGAAAACAGTTTCTTTTGGGTTAGAAGAGATGGATTTTTGTTTGGCAGAACTATATAGGGTTTTTTACATCTTGATGTTAAGGGATATGGTTTTTAACTCAGTAAGTTTATACTTTGAGGAGGCTAATTAAATTTCTGCATTTTTCCATAGCCTGAAAAAAGGTCCTTTTTCATTATTTTGGATAGTTAAGAAACCAGCAAACCTCCAGTCAACATCTTCCTATTTCCACCTCAGATGCCAGCTGCCCTTGTGTGTGTATGTGTGTGTATGTTCATTTCTTTCTGAGGTAATTTGATCACAGATATGATGCAGTAGGACTTTTTTAAAAGCAAATCTTTGACAGTTTTGATGTCTGAAGTTTGACGTTTGTAATTATTTTAGTTCTAAGGCTGTCTTAGCTATATTTTGGTGAGCCATTTGGGTGGTGGATGCAAATTTTCAAGATATTTTCTATTTCTATAAAATCCACTCACTGGTTTTGTTTCAGTTAAAACTTTAAGTATGTTTACTCATGCCAGTGATTTAAAAGAATGAACTTCGGTGATTATAAGGCTTGGCTGGATTTGTTAAATAGAGGTAAATGGATAAACCCATTTTCATTTATTGAAACAATTATTTTTCTAAATACTGAAAGAGAATTTGATTTATTATTTGTTTCTTACATTGGCTGTTAAAGCTTTGCTTTTACACTCTGTTGGCTAGACTGTCCCATCGCTTTTCTTTGTATTAACATTTCACAACTTGTCACATTCTTATTTTTATTATTTATTATAATGCTTTTTCTTTTTTCTTTATCTTATCTCTGTCTTTTAAAAACTTGTTTCTAACTTTGTTTTCCATTTTCTCTTTTTACTTTTTCCATACAGTGTTGTTACAGATCTTATAGCAGTCGGTTTAAAGGTAGGAATCTTTTAATATCCTTCCATAAGCATTTAAAAATCTTAGTTTTGGCATTTTTTTTCCAATGGTGAAATCATCTCACCTGTTCATAAAATTACCTGTTTTTCCGTATGGTAATAATCTTTTGCTTTATTTAGCTCCACCATTAGTATACCTGTAGGTTTTATGTATGTATAAAGAGTGGTGACAATATTATCTTGTTTCTATAAAATGTGAACAAAAAGTTTCACTTGAACTGTCAGTGCATTTGTTTGTTTTTGTCTTGTTTTAACAGTTACATGTAACCTTGGCTCTGATTTATTTTCCTGTCCTGTCCTTCCTTTTATCTTCTCTTGGATACATTTCTGAGTAATAAAAATTCCTATTATATGCAAGCTGCTTTACATATATCTCACTAATCATTAAAATGTTCATTCAAATTAGGTATTAATATTCCCATTTTAGAGATGAAAAAATAGGTTCAGAAAGTTTATGTTTAAGGCATGGTTCCTCAGAGTTCAAACCCATGTCTTTGTGGTTCCAAAACCAGACTTTTTTTTTTTATTTTTACTCACTGCCAGTAATGAAGAGGGCACTTGTCTACAAGATGAACAGCAGGAAAGCTGGATAATTAATATTTTACAATAATGAGTCTTCTAAGTTACAAGTCATTTCAGTTTTATCAAAGTCGTTTCATTTATTGGATTCTGAAATAAGAATCAAGTTCGTTAATATGAGACTTTTAAAATATAGATGGAAGTTTAAGATTTCTTTTAGCAATTTGACATTTGATATACCTGAATTGAAAATCTAGTTCTAAAGGCCACTAACAGTTCAGATGACTGTAAAAAATAGAAATAGTTCCTGTGTACATTGCATGTATTTTACGTAAAGCTGTTCTTCTGCTTTCTGTCCATCCTCTCTTGCTAACAATTTCAATACTTCTGCATTTGTATTAGATCTGATGGTGGTGCTCATATTCTTAAAACATCTTAAGATACAAGCATACATATGGTGAACAGCGTTTTAGATTAACAATAGGTTGCTCAAGATGAGCGTAATTGGGAACTACTGCTTATACTGTCTTTTGAAGTTGAATGGTGTTAGCTTGCTTTAACAAACTTTGAATATATTTTATGAGTTGAAAATAAATGGAGAAGCCACTTTTGGTGGGATAAACTTTTTTTTTTTTTTTTGGTAGATCCTTAGGTCAATTTCTCATTTGAAAGTGAATTCTCATAGATTAGAAACTGCTGGCTTATATTTTGGATCCCTTTTGGTGTTTCAGTAGGGGCCTATGAAGGAAGGGATATTTAAAGTGAGCATTACTTAGGTCTTACCAGAAATGTAATTTGTGATTCTAGAGTTCATCTGGGAAAAATGAATACATGAGACATTTTAAAAATTTACCACTTGGGAATTGAGGAGTTACGCTTGAAGGACTGTCATGCCTGTTTTGTTGTGGGGAAAAAATATATATCTTGATGATAAATAAAAGAAAAATTTAAATGTAGGGTGCAAGGGACTAGATTTGAATATATAATTTGGATTTCTGGCTACCTGTGTTGCAGCAAGCATTTTGGAAAGAAAGATCAAATCCTAGTCTGAAGAAACGATGAGCTGATTAGTTGATTCACTAGGCAGTACTGGAAATGTCTGTAAAATTCTTCATTATATGAAGAACATTCTCATAAGGTTGTTCTGGTTCTTTCTTGGATCCCATCCAAGGAAGTTTAGTTACCAAGTAATAGGCCAATAAGGCTCATATTTCCTCTAAATTTTATAAACTGAAATTAGTGAATTTAAAATAAGTCCTTCAAGAATGTCTGTTACTTTTTTTTTAATTTGCTCTCTGAATATGACGATACAGGAAAGTGTTTTAGCCAGTGAAAGAGTGGATTTCAGGTGATGCTCCATCAGTTGCTTTCCTGGATGCAGGAAAGTAATACGGATCTTACTTTAGGGACTTAAAAATACCCTTAAAGATGAAATCCATTATCTTAGAGAAAGCTAAATTGTTTTTAGAGATTAAGTGACTCACTGGAATGTGTCATGAGGGCAGGAATTTTTGATATTTCCTTCACTACTGTGTTTCCAGTGTCTGGCACGTACTAAGCTCTCAGAAATGCTTGATGAATGAGTGGATGCCAGATTCTCACACAGCCAGTTAGGTGGCAAACTTATACTGGAACCCAAGCCTCCTAATTTTGCTGGTGTTTCTTCTAATGGGTATATACCATGGTGAGAGAGGATTAAGTTCATTTTTTAGACTGGGATTTTCTTGAAGATGGATAAACATTTTCAGGCAGCTTACATGTGCCATGTTTGAGATTTATTTATACTAGTTGTGTTCCTGGATGTCCTTTGCAAGATACCAATTTTTGAAGTGAAGTGAAGTCACTCAGTCGTGTCCGACTCTTTGCAACCCCATGGACTGTAACATACCAGGTTCCTCCATCCATGGAATTTTCCAGGCAAGAATACTGAAGTAGGTTGCCATTTCCTTCTCCAGGAGATCTTCCCGAACCAAGGATTGAACCTGGGTCTTCCACATTGTAGGCAGACGCTACCATCTGAGCCACCAGGGAAGCTCAGTTTTTGAGCCTTGTCTAAAATTAGGCAAGGAAATTAGCTTTTGGTACTTCTCAGAAAATGCTTGTTTTATTTCCATTCGTTATTTAGTATTCTGAAATGCTTTTAAAAACATCAAGAAGGGATTGCTGTTCTTAATTTTCAATTCTTTTAAATAAAGAACGAACCAGGTGGTTATGAGTGATACTGAATGTGTTTCAAAAACTTTATTATACCAGAAAAAGCATCACCACTGTGGGTAGCTTTTTATGTGTGTACCTAAGTATATTTTAAATTTCCAGTTCATACTTTAATTATTACTAGCCAGTTTATCTTAAATATTTCTCTATTCCTAGATAATTTTTCAGGATATTATTATAGCTGTTAAATGATTTTCTAAAATGACAATCTTGCATATCAACCATATTAGGGATTTTCTATTTTAAAATAATTCCACGAGTGTAGAAAAACAAGTTTAGGAAGGATTATAATCAGCTTCTAATAATTATCATTGCCTGTCACCATATAGGAAAGAACAATGCATTGTATTTAATTTTTTTTTAAACTTGACTCTGAATTAGAAATTAAGCTAAATTAATTTGGAAGATTGATTTTCTGTTTGCTCCACCAGAAGTTAGCAGACTACATACAGCCTGTGGACCAAATCCAGCTTGCCACCTGTTTTTGTAAATAGTTTTAGTGGAACACAGCCATGCTCATAAGTTTGCATATTGTCTGGATACTTTGATACAATGACAGAGGGGTTATATCAGCCACCATATGACAGCAAATTCTAAAAGATTTACTTTCTGACCCTTTGGAGAAAAAAATTCATCTGCTACTTGCTGCGCTTCAACTACAGAAAATACTGAAGGCCTTTGCTAGGAATTGTTTTTTTCTTTTAAACTGAGCTGTAATTTACATAGAGTGAAATGCATGGATCTTAAGGGTACCGTGCAGTAAATTTGACAAACTTATCCCCCTGTTTCCTGTCACCCTTTTCCAGACCCAGTCAAGGCAACTCTTTTGATTTCTGTCACCACAGATTAATTTTGCATGTTTTGAACTTCATATAAATGGAATAAAATATTCATGCTGCGTGTATACAGTATCAGCTTCCCTGATGGCCCAGTGGTAAACAGTCCACCTGCCTATGCAGGAGACTCAGGTTCGATCCCTGGGTCGGGAAGATCCCTTGAAGAAGGAAATGGCAACCCACTCCAGTGTTCTTGCCTAGAAAATGTCATGGACAAAGGAGCCTGGAGGGCTATAGTCCAAGGGGTCGAAGAAGAGTTGGACATGACTTAGTGCTAAAGTAACGATATACAGCATAAGCTCTTTGATGTCTGGCTTTTACTCGGCAAAATGGATTTTTAGATCATTGATATCTATGTTGTATGTATCCATATGTTTTTCTTCTTTCTTAATGAGAGTATTGCATTGTGTGAATATGTCATGATATTTAAAAATCCATCCTCATGTTGACAGGCATTTAGATTCTTTTCAAATTGGAGCTATTATGAATAAAGCTACTATAAACATTTGTGTATGTCTTTGCGTAAATGTTTGTTTCATTGTACACCATGCCTCAGAGTAAAATTGGGTGTGTGTGTATTTAACTTCGTTATTTTGCAAAATGTTGCACCACTTTACACTCTGACCAGTTCTGTATTGGAGTTCAGGTTGCTTCACATCCTTGCCAACACTTTACTGTTAGCCGTGCTAGTAAGTATAACTAGAACGGCTAGTAGTATCTTATTATAGTTTTAACTTCCATTGACCTGATGACTGGTAGTAGTGTATACCCTTCCATGTGCTTGTTAGCCATTCACTTACCTTCTTTTATGAATGTTAACTTTTTTGCCCATTCCTTTAAAGTGGATTTCTTATAGACCACATACAGTTAGGTCTATTTTGCTTTTTTTAAACCCACTCTGAACAGTGTCTTTTCATTGGTATATGTAGACCATTACCTTTCACACTTCAAGAGATGCTTAAGTGGGTTGAATTAGTAAGTATCTTGTTAATAAACTGCTTTGTATTCACTGACTTGTTCTTTGTTTTTATTTTTCCCCTTCTCATTTTTTTTTTTTTTTTTTGCCTTCTCTGGTTTTAGTTGTGCATTTTATGTGATTCCTTTATCTCCTGTTAGTCTCTCATAGTTTAAACCATTCTTAGTGGTTGCAGTCTGCATTTGCAACTTTAAGTCCACCTCCAAATAATACTGTACTGCTTCATGTGTAGTGCAGGTTAGCTTAAACAGCGAAAGTGAAGTCACTCAGTCGTGTCCGAATCTTCACAACCCCGTGGACTGCAGCCTACCAGGCTCCTCCATCCATGGGGTTTTCCAGGCAAGAGTACCAGAGTGAGTTGCGATTTCCTTCTCCAAGAGATCTTCCCCACCCAGGGATCGAACCCGGGTCTCCTGCATTGTAGACAGATGCTTTACTGTCTGAGCCACCAGGGAAGCTTAAACAGAGCATTCCCAATTTGTCCTTCTGTCCCTTATGACATTGTTATCTTTCCTTTTCTAAAATAATTAGTTATTTATTCGGATCTTCATTGCTGCGTGGGGATTTCTGTAGTTGTGGTGAGTGGGGGGCTGCTCTCCAGTTGTGCTGCATGGACCTCTTGTTGCTGCGGCTTCTCTTGTTGGAAAGCAGGTTCCAGGTGTACATGCTTTAGTAGTTGTGTCTCCCGGGCTCTAGAGCAGAGGCTCAGTAGTTGTGGAGTGTGGTCTTAGGGGTGGAACCCATGCCTCCTGCATTGGCAAGGGGATTCTTCACCACTGGGCCATCAAAGAAGCCCTCATCTTCCATTTTACTTAATTATATGCTGTAATCACCCGATATATTGTTACTATTCTTACTTTAAATAAAATCTTTTAGATAAATTAAGAATAAGAAGTATAAAATGCCTTCACTAATTCCTTCTTCAGTAGTCTTCCTTTCCTTATGTAGGTCTGAGTTCTGATCTGTTTAATTTTTCTTCTTCCCAAAGATCTTCTTTTAATATTTTTTTGCAGAGCGGGTCTACTAACAGTACATTTCCTTGGTTTTTGTGTGAGGAAGTCTTTTTCTTCTTTACTCTTCATATAGAAATTCTAGATTGGTATTTTTTTCTTTTTTTCCCTCCATTAACACTTTAAATATTCTACTCTTCTTTCTTCCATGGTTCTGGTGAGAAAATAACCTCTGTAATTCTTATCCTTACTTCTCTGTTACGTAAGATGTTTTCTTCTTTTCCCCCCTCCCAATATTTTCTCTTTGTTTTTGGTTTTCTGCAGTTTGAATGATATGCTGAAATGCATATTTTTTGGCATTATCCTGTTGGTGTTCTCTGAGATCCTGGTTTTGTGGTTTGGTATCTATCATTGATTATAGAAAGCTCTTAGTCATTCATTACTTTCAGATTTTCTTTTTCCCTTCACTCTCCTTTTCTTTCTGCACCACCACCCATTCTTTTCTTATCCTTGCATTTCAGTTGGGAGGTTTCTATTGGAATTAACCTTCAAGCTCATAATTCTTTCCTCAGCCATATCAGTCTCTTGATGAGAATTATATAAGATGGGTATTATTTCTTTCTTAAATGTTTGATAGAATTAATCAGTGTAGCTATTTGTGGATGCATTTTCTTTGTGGGAAGGTTTTTAATTATGAATTCAGTTTTAAAAATAGATATTGAGCTACTCAGGTGTTTTTCTTTCTTGTGGATGTCCCACAAAATTTGGTATACTCGGTTTTAATTTTTACTTAGTATAAAGTACTTTCTACTCTTCCTGTGATTCTCTTTTTACCTATGATTATTTTATAAGTGCACGATTTAACTTCTGAATATTTGGGGGTTTAATTTCTAAATACTTGGTTTCCAGCCCAAATCTTGGAATTTCTAGTTTTTTAAAAAAATGCTGCTTTGAGTAGAGAACATGCTCTGTACCATTTCAGCCCTTGACATTTCCTAAGATTTGTTCTGATGTCAAGCGATGGTCTGTCTTTGTGAATGTTCTATGTAGACTTGAAAAAATGTGTAGTTTACTTTTGTTGGTTGTAGTGCCTCTTTATAAATGTTGGTAGGATAAACTGGTTGGAGTTGCACGTCTTCTGTAATCTTCCTGATTTTCTTTCTATTCTGTTCATTATCAAAAGAAGAGAGGGATATTGGAATTTCCATCCGCAGATGTGGTTTTCTTAAATTTCTTTCTATAGTTCTGTCCGTTTTTGCTATATATATTTTAAAGCTCAGTTACTCTAGTGGTAAAGAACCCACCTGCCAATGCAGGAGATGTAAGAGGCCTGGGTTGGGAAGATCCCCTGGAGAGAGGGCATGGAAACCCACTCCAGTATTCTTGCCTGGAGAATCCCATGGACAGAGAAGCCTGGCAGGCTAGTCCATGGGGTCACACAGATTTGGACATGACTGAAGCAAAGGTGCATTCACATTTAGGAATGTTATATTTTCTTGATGAATTAACGTTTTAAAAAATCATTTTTGATATACATCTTTACCTAGTAATAGTTCCTGTCCCAGAATCTACTTTGTCTTGTAGTAATAAAGTCATTCTAGTCGTTCCAGTTTTCTTATGATTAATATTTGTGTGGTATATCTTTTCTTCCTGTTCTCCCTTTTTTCTCCTTTTAATTTGTCTGTATTTAAGATAGATTAAAGGGTGGATGAACCAGAGATAGTCAGGAGCAAGATGGTAGTCTTAAATCTCATCTCCTTGAAGGATTAGTTTCCAAAAGCCTGGCTTCTCTTGCTTTCTCTGATGTAAATGAGCTGCCTTATGGAGAGGCCCGTTTACAGACTGGATCCTGCCAGCAGTCACTGGAGTGAACGCGAAAGCGGGGCCTCCATTTCCTCTGTTGAGCCTTGAGATGATTCCAGTCAGTGAGAGACCCTGAACCCGAGAATGGAACTAAGCCATGCCTAGATTCCTGGCTCTCAGAAATTGAGTTTTTAAAAAAAAACAAAAAACTTTTTTTTTTTTTGAGAACTTCCGTAGTGGTCCAGTCGTTTAAATTCTGTGCTCCCAATGCAGGGGGCAAGGGTTTGATCCCTGGTCGCAGAACTAAGATCTCACATGCCACATACCAAAAATAAAAATTAAAAATTAAAAAAACTTTAAGTTACTAGATTTTGGGATAATTTGTTAGGTATACATGTATAACTGACAAAACTACCAGTAGTGAATAAATGTTGAAAGATGAGTAATAAAATAGCTTATTAATGTCTAAGGTTTCCCTGGTGGCTCAGTGGTAAAGAATCTGCCTGTAGTGCAGGAGACTCAGGTTTAATCCCTGGGTTGGAAAGATCCCCTGGAGGAGGGCATGGCAATCCACTTCAGTATTCTTGCCTGGAGAATCCCATGAACAGAGGAGCTGGCGGGCTACAGTCCATAGGTCGTAAAGAATTGGACATGACTGAAACAAAATGCACACAAGATTATAAAAAATGCAAATACGTTTTTGGTTGTAAATCACTGTGCATATGACTTTTTTATATTACCACATTCTCTCTCTCTGATAGCTTACTGTAGTTTGTACATATGATTTTTACTTTATAAAGATTTTCTTTTTTCTTATTGTACTGATGTGATGAATTTCATTGATATCTTTTTAAACTTCAATACAAACTTACAGAAAGGTTGCAGAGTACTATAAAAAAAACTTACATAATCATTATCCAGGCAATTCACATTTGCGCCATTGTTTTATTTTCCATTTATAGTCTTTTCTCTCTCTTTGTGTACTTTCTGCAGATATATGTATATCTCTCTGTTTTCCTTTTTTATCCTTCTGAATCATCATTTGGTTAGCATGATTTTCAGCCCAGCTCTCCACTGTATTAAGTTATTAATTTTCCCTTCTTAATTGTATGTCAAGGAGATTCCTTGCTACTTCATTGATATATTATTTTACTTTATTCTTTAACCCCTAAATACTTTAGAGTATATTGTCTAAAAACAAAGACATTTGACATTACTGTAGCATAATTATCAAAATCTGGAAATTAATCTGAAATGTTGCTTCAGTCTTTTTGATTCATGATATTGACATTTTAAAAGAATATAGGCATGTTATTGTGTAGGATATCTCTTACTTTGACTTTATCTGTTTCTTTTAACTAGATTTAAGTGAATACCACTTAGTTGTTCTTAGTGTATTTTTTCAGAAGGCAAAGGATGTTGATTTGTCCTATTACTTGTAATGTGTTAACTTTGATCACTTTAGATTGTATTTGCCAGATTTTCCACTGTAAATTTACTGTTTCTCTCTTTGCAACTTGTTAGTATTTTGGGGAGTGATACTTTGAGGCCACACTAACATTATTTTAATTCTCAAACTTTAATGTACTAGTTTTAACATCTATTTTGATGATTCTTACCTGAAATTGTTATTATAATGATAGTTGTAAGGTGGTGATTTTCTAATTTTACTCTTGGAATTAAGATTTCACTCACTAGCTGCTTAAAATGAATTGAGAAACTCTCATTCTTTTGCTGTTTTTGTGGAATAAATGTTTTCTTAATAGTTTAGTTGACCTCACCTGCAGTCATCTGGACCTGGATCAGTAGTGGGGCGTAGGGATGTCTTTGTATATTATTTCACTATCTTTAATCCTTATGGTCAATTCAGATACTTTATTCCTCTCACACTAATTTTGGGATTTGGATTTGCTCTGTTGTATTGGTTTTTTTCAGTCAGATAATTAACTTACATATTTTAAAATCTGCTATTTCCTCGTAAATGTATTTTCAGCTATAAATTTGTCTTTAAGTGCTAAAGGTGGATCCCACAAGTTTTTCATTTTCATTATATCCAAATGTTTTTACGTTTTCCTTATTATTTTAAAATTTTTATGTATTTATTTTTAAAGTACAGTTGAGTTACAGTGTTGTGCTTGTGATGCACAGAAAGTGATTCAGTTACATATATATGTATATTTACATATGTGTACATGTATCCTCTTTTTATCCTCTTTTTCAGATTGTTTTCCATTATAGTTTATTACAAGATATTGAATAGAGTTCCCTGTGCTGTACAGTAGTTTATCTGTTTTATATATAGCAATTTGTATCTGCTTATTCCAAACTCTTAATTTATCCCTCCCTCTTTTGCCTTTGATAACCATAAGTTTGTTTCCTGTGTCTCTGAATCTGTTCCTGTCTTGTGCAGAAGTTCATTTATATCATATTTGAGATTCCACATGTAAGTGATATCGTATGATGCTTCTGTTTCTCTTTCGGACTCTCTTCATTGAATATGGTAATCTGTAGGTCCGTCTGTGTTACTGCAAGTGGCATTATTTCATCCTTTTTTTAATGGCTGAGTAATATTCGTGTGTGTGTGTGTATATCTTACAACTTCTTTTTCCATTCATCTGTTGATGGACATTTAGATTGTGCCCACATCTTGGCTACTGTAAATAGTACTGCTAGGAACATTGCGGTACATGCACATGTATCATTTTGAAAAAGTTTCCATTTTAACTCCAGGATTATTTCATAGCTTTAAAAGTTTAGTTGTCAAACATTAGCTGTTCTTTTTTTTTGTCATTTCTAATTTTATTATAGAAAACATAGTATGTTCAGTATATTCCTTTGAATTGTATTGAAACTTCTTTTATGAACTAAAATGGGAATTGGCAACTATTGTCCAAGGACTAAACAGGGCTCGCTGCCATCTGTTTTTATACATCCTTTACTAAAATGGTCTTTATACTTCAAAAATGGTCTTTATGCTTGAAAGAAATCCAATGATTAATATTTTGTAACAGGTTAAAAATAGGTAAGATTCAAATCTCAGTGTCTATAAATAAAATTATATTGAAACACAGCCATGCTCATTCATTTTCACACTGTCTGTGATTGCTTTTGTGAATTGTGACAGAGACTGTATGGCCTACAAAGTCTAAAATATCTTACTATTTGGCCCTTTACATATAAAGTTTGCCAATCTGGCACAGTGTCTGTTTTTATAAATGTTTATTCTTAGCTGGCTGTCTGGCTCTGCATTCAGTATATCTCTTAGCTCAAGTTATTGATTGTTTTATTTGTTTTTTTCTGGTCATATTTTATGTGTTTGGTCTATTGGTTTCTAAGAGAAATAATTTAATTTCAATTCAGCTGTTGATTTGTCTTTTTTTCCTTATATTTCATCAAGGCCTTCCTCTCATTAGTTTCATTCCAGCGATTCACACATCCCTTTAGCTTCTGCAGCTTCTCCATGGTTGATTTTGGAGATGGGCGTTAACAGTTTATGCTAACTTCAGACTTCCGACTAATTTATTGCTTAATACTGGAAGTGCATAGGACAATGATAGTCTTGGGCTTCAGATCCACCCGTTTATTACCTAGTACAGGAAGTACAAAGCATTATAACTTAGATATGTTATTGTGAAATTTTAGAATTCCATGGGTGAAGAGATGATTCAGAAAACTTCCAGGCAGAGGAAAAAAACAAGTCAGTTTTAAAGAAATGAATGTCAGACTGGCATCTAATACTGTATGCTGTTTACAATTTTCTTAAGAAAAATAATTTTTAACCCAGAATTCTTTACTGTCAAATGATTAATCATGAGGATAGAATTTTTAGACATGCATGGACCCAGAAACTTTAACTTGGTGTTTACCGTCATTTAGGTAGTTATTTAAGGTTGCAGCAAAATAATGTGAACTAAGGACACGGAAGACAGAAGTTCAGGAAAAAGTTAAGTCAACCCAGATGAAAGTGAAAAGAAGGCTTAAGTTAAAGACTGTTCAGAAGTCCTAGAAAGCAGTCATTCAAGATTGAAGCAAGAGAAAAGAGGGTTTTAGGTGGGAGATCTTAGGAAGAAAAATGAGAACTGTATAGAATGAGTGGTATCATGAAAAGTTTGGGGAAAATTTGATGATATAATGAAGGATAATAGTGTCAGAAAAATAGAGACAGTTTTAAAATGTCATGGAAAGCAAAATGAATGAATGAGTGAATGAATGCATAAACAAAGATGTCTAACTGTGAACCAAATTGGAATATATCGTGGTGTTAAATTGATAGAGTGTAATAAATAATCCATTTAATCTTGATTCTAAGAACAGTCCTTTTCAAGTGGTTCTAAGGTTGTGACGTTAGACATATAGAGTAAAAAGCAAAGTGTTCCAGGATTATGTTTCCTTGTACAATATTTACATAGTAATAAAAATATGAATATTGTTTCTTGATATTCAATTTTGAGTCATCCTTTGGACAGGACAGAAATGGGCAAAGCCAAGAATGCTATTGTTGCAGGGCAAAATATAACAACTATACCAGTAAAAGTAAAAATGAAGCTGATGGAGAGGGAGGGAAGGGGGGGAACAGGTTACTAGCCCCAAAAGCTTTCTTTCAAAATGGAGAATCAAGAGATAATGTCACCTGTGTTCAATTCCTGGTCAAGGGATTAAGATTCCACATGCTGTGCAGCACGGCCAAAATATTTTTTAAACATTCAAAGAAAGAACGAATGTATGTATAACTGAATCACTTTGCTGTACACCTGAAACTAACACAACATTGTAAATCAACTATATTCCAATAAAATGAAAATATTTTTAAATAATAAAAAATAAAAGAATGAGATCTAACATTTCAAAATATATACAAAAAGAGATAATGTCAAGTTGACAAGCAATAAAGATATAAGTTTGGTATTTGAAGTTTAAAGATACTTAAAACAAGAATTAAAACTAATAGCATATATTTCAGACATTAAGAGAACAGAAAAGGGAGGAATTTTAGAGATAAATTCTTAAGGTTTCATATTGGAGGTCAGTCAGTTTATTTTTCAAGTTGATAACTTATAAGTACTAAGATAAACATGTTGTCCAGTGTTGTGGTGGCAGCCATTAGAATAAGAACTGTTTAAAGACTGGGTTTGGGTGCTGAGATCTGCTTTTATCATATAAACTCTTTTGTAATATTTGTTCTAGTACACATATTTGATAAAAGTAAAAATTAAATTCATAAATAAAAGAACAGAAGTATTTCAACAGATTCAACTGTGTACTTGTGGAGAACTCTTATTCACAGTGTTGCCCCTCTTCTTGTCTTTTCCATAAAGACAACAATTTCATTAGCTTTTTCTTTACCCTTCCAGTACCTTTCTAATGCACATATAGGGCTTCCCTGGTGGCTCAAACAGTAAAGAATCTGCCTGCAACGCAGGAGACCTGGGTTCCATCCCTGGGTCGGGAAGATCTCCTAGAGAAAGGAATGGCTACCTCTCCAGTACTCTTGCCTGGAGAATCCATGGACAGAGGAGCCTGGTGGGCCACAGTCCATGGGGTCGCAAAGAGTCGGACACGACTGAGCGACCAGCACTGCACCAGAGACAGCTATCCATATTTTTTCTTCCTCTTCTAATACATTATCAATATCAGTAATCTCAGATATGCAGATGACACCAGTCTTACGGCAGAAGGTGAAGAGGAAAGTGGAGAGGAACTGAAGAGCCTCTTGATGAAGGTGAAAAGGGAGAGTGAAAAAGGTGGCTTAAAACTTCAAAAAAACTAAGACATTAAAAAAACATACAAAAAAAACTAAGACATTCAAAAAAACTAAGATCATGGCATCCAGTCACATCACTTGATGGCAAATAGCTGGGGAAACAATGGAAACAGTGACACACTTTATTTCATTATTTTCTTTTCTTTCCAAAACTTTGCCAATCTATTGTAGTTTTAATCTAATTATACAGAAGGAAAAACCTATGGTGTTAACTATAAGCTAATACCTTAGAGCAAACTTAATACCTAATAAAAAAAGATAGTTCTAGTATCATGGAAAATAATGAGTTTTTTTTGATAGCTTCTTTTTTATGATCATAGTACCTTGATAGACTAAAATAAATATCTTATTCTTGAATTTCACATGCATTTAGGTATGATCTGAAATTTAACCATGAGCTAATTAATGGTTTATTTTCAGAATCTTCCTTACCTGTTATTTTATTAGCTGATTCGCAGTTGTGTGGATTGCCTTTTGTCATATTAATAATCTCACTTTAATGCTAAACAGAACCACTTCCCATCAAATTGATAATAAAACACTTTGTGGTCCTTAATTGCAGTATTCCTTTGCTTTGTTGGCCCTGTGTATTTAATTATTCTTCAGCAGGAGAGAGCTTCAGTAATTGATACTTGAGGCAGTGAAGCTGATTGGTGTGTTGACTTAACCAGAAAGCTAACAAGTCCACAGAACAACTGTCGCACTTTTATAAATTTACTGTGTGTTTCTAAGGAGACTGTTGAGCAAATATTGTTCCTGCTCCACCCCCACCCCATGATGTCTTCATTATTTGATTTGTTAAAGCCTTTTTGTCTAATGATAATTTGTTTACCTGTGGTACAGTCTTTTTTTCTTTCACTTTTTAACTTTTTTTTTAAGTTTTCTTCTGTTGATCATCTACAGTCGCTCATCCAAATAAGCTTTCCATCGTTTATTTAGAGTCTTCATTCTGCTTATCTTCCATTCATCTCTTAAACTATAATTCCTTACCATAGCTGGCACAGAGTGCTGTGCTTAGTCGCTCAGTCGTTTCCGACTCTTTGAAGCTCCATAGACTGTAGCCCACCAGGCTCCTCTGACCGTGGGGATTCTCCAGGCAAGAAGACTGGAGTAGATTGCCATGCCCTCCTCCAGAGGAACTTCCCAACCCAGGGACGGAACCCAGGTCTCCCACATTGCAGGGCAGATTCTTTACTGTCTGAGCCACCAGAGAAGCTCCAGCAGAGAGGTGGAGCAAAATATGCCACCCTAAAATAGGCCACTTTGGTGTGTTGATTATTTTGAATTAAAGTTACTTAAGAAACAGATGATGCAAGCACACTGACCCTGCTTTGTCTCCCTGAAAGCAGGAAATAAATCTTCCAAGTGAAAGTATCCTCCTTACATTAGTGCAAGGAGGGTAGAAGTCATCTTTATCACCAGAGATAGGAAATTCAAGGCAGAGAAGGCTGATTAAGCCCCAGGCCATTTGTTTTGTCACATCTCCACAAATAATTGTGTTTTTTTTGTCTAAAAGGCATAAAAACTGCATGCTTTGGTCACTTCTTGAAGTCTCATGTCTTCTTGAGTTCCTGTATGTATGAAATTAAATTTTGTTTTTCTCCTGTTAATCTGTCTCGTGTCAGTTTAATTTTTAGACCAGCCAAAGAACCTAGAAGAGAAGAAGGCAAACGTTTTCCTCCCTTACAAGACACTCAGTTTTACCTAGGTCTGCAATGCTCTTCCTTGACTATAATGGAAAATTAGTTTTCAGACACTTAGGATATAAATATTAAGCATAATTTTCATAAATACTTTTTGTTTTTTGTGAAGTAGTCTGTTAATTACAGGCAGTGATTCCCGCCCCACCCCCACTCCAGGAGAAGTAATTGATGTCAAGGAAAGAATAGTTGTTTAGTGAACTGATTGTGTTTTTGTCACTTTTTACAAAGCTTACAAAGTAATATGACTTGGGATTTGAGCTTTATAATGTTTTAAAACCTTTATTTTCTATGATTGGAAAATGAATATTTGGGAGCAAAAAAGCTTAGCTAGTAAATTTTGATTATCAGAATATTTTTTTATGACTGCATTTTCAAATATAAGCTCTTTTTGCTATCTTTGTCTTTTATCACATCCTGAAATTATTAGGGTCAAAAGTTATCAGTTTTTTAAAGTGTCAAAATTATTTGAGATACGCATTGTTTATTCTGTAAAATGAATGGTAACCCCATCCCTGCTATTTCCAAGTATAAAACTTTAGGATCAAGTATTTTAATTTTTCTTGTTGTATAAGACATAAAAACAGGCATTCCAGCATTTCACTGGATCCTATAGGGTTTGCTTTACTTATGCATTATTTTAGGCTACTCTTTTAAAAAATTCTTCTTGTTACTATTGAAGATCTAGTAGGATTATCAAATTTAAATGCTTTTATTTTGAAGACTCTGTAATGTTCACCATTTCCTTGTTATAATTTATATTTCGTGTAGAAACATGAGATATAACAGTTAAGATGATGCATTAATTTACTTAATATGCCATATAAATTTATCTTTTTTTAAATATTTGACTAGTAGATCACAGTTTTGGACTGAATTTTTCTTTTACAGTTAGAAATCTGAATGGTGATTTAAAGGTGAAGAATAAAGTTTTTAAAAATCCTTTAAATGAATAGTTTTAATATATTTGTTCTATTAATTCATCATTTATCCATGAGAGGAATTAGGTCAACAGTCAAGTTAGGGAACAGGCTTCCCTGGTGGCTCAAATGGTATAGAATCTGCCTGCAATGCAGGAGACCCAGGTTTGATTCCTGGGTCAGGAAGATCCCCTGGAGAAGGAAATGGCAACCCACTTCAGTGTTCTTGCCTGGACATAGACAGAGGAGCCTGGTGCTCTGCAGTCCATGGGGTCACAGACATGAGTCAGACATGAGTTAGCGACTAAACTACAAAACAGCAATTCTATTTAGCACAAACAGCAACTCTGTGTTAAGCATACTTGATTGCTCTGGAGGCTAATCTTAAAATTCATTCTCCAGCCATGTCATCAACCTTGCCTCTAACACTGTCTGGTGACTCAAAGCCCCTCAAGTTTAAAAAAAAAAAAAAAGACACTTTCTCAGGCATAACTTTACCAGGGGTTTAGAGATTACCTCCTAGAAGGAGAGGGCAAAAACCAGACCTCTCTTTGAACAAGGTTAGAATCTTTACTGTGAGCCAAACTGAGTAATATTAAAATTGTGGCAGTCATGTGCCAATTCCAGCAATATTTGAAGAACCCTTTAGAAGTAGCTCAGCTGGTAAAGAATCCACCTGCAGTGCAGGGGATTGCACTGGGTTGGGAAGATCCTCTGGAGAAGGGAATGGCTACCCACTCCAGTATTCTGGCCTGGAGAATTCCATGGACTGTATAGTCTATGGGGTTGCAAAGATTCGGACACAACTGACAACTGACCGACTTTCACTTTTACTGTAGAAGCAAAAATGCATCTTAGTAGTCACTTGTAGTGTATTAGTAACTTGAAGTTACTATATATTGTTAAATAGAAGCTTGAGATTTCTTGTAGTTCTACCTTCACTCAAAAAGAAAAGATTGTCTCTTCTGAATATTTATTCTATGGATAGAATATAAAATACAGAAAATACTGTATTCTAATTGCAGCATAATTTTGGGGATCAATAAATTACATGTGATGCTAATATTGAGTAGTAGGGAAATAAGCAATTATAGAATTTAAGAATTCATTAAATAGTTATAATGGAGACTAACAAAGGGACAAAAGCTTATCAGTTAAAAAGATTACAGAGGAACATAGATTCATATTATAACTTTGTACAGTGTGCAGTAGGGTAACACAACTATGAAAATGATCTAGCTAATTAACGTCTATATATTTTCCTGATATAATTGGATAAGTATGCAAAAATGTTTAAATGAAGATGGTTATAGTGAAAAATTTGACCTCCTGTTTTTTTCCTAAACAGATGTCATCAGTGTGCTGAAGGAAAGTTCTAATGCCACATTGTTTATTCTTCTTATGTCCTACTCTTGCCATCCCATGGACTGTAGTCCACCAGGCTCCTCTGTCCATGGGATTTTCCAGGCAAGATTACTGGACTGGTTAGCCATTTCCTTTTCCAGGGGATCTTCCTGACCCAGGGATTGAACCCGGGTCTCCTGCACTTCAGGCAGGTTCTTTACCAACTGAGCTACCAGGGAAGCCCCTCTTATTCTCAAAGGTTAATTACAAATGGAACTTTATTAAAAATCTCTTTTGCAGTCCTTTCCATTTTGATTTTGTCAAAATCCAGTCTTTTATCAATTTATCTAACAGAGGGAATTTGCTTTTTGTTGGTATCAAAAATTTGGATTTCTTTTTAAAACTTTAGAAAGTTTCCTTTATTGAAAGAATATTTTTACCTTTAAGGGATTGCTATTCACTACTAATTACATTGTGTATGTATAACTAGATTTCCCCCATGGCTCAGCGGTAAAGAATCCGCCTGCCAAGCAGGAGACATGGGTTCGATTCCTGGGTCGGGATGATCAGGAAATTCTCTTCCGCTGTTGGGGGCCAGGTTTCGATCTCTGGTCAGAGAACTAAGATCTCACAAGTGGTGACGTGTGACCAAAAACGTTGACCGAGAGCTTAACAAATGACCATTTGAAATAGGTTGGTTTTAAATTTATACATGTTGCTTATTGTCATTCCTATATATAAATGTTTTAATCTTGGTAATAGACCTCATGGTTACAATGAAAAGGCTAGTCCCACTCACTCACCTTCTAGCTTTGATAATTCAACTTTGAAATTGGTCAAGCTCTTGCCTGGAAAAAAGTCTTAAATTACTTAAAAGAGTAGTTATTTAAGAAATAATACACAGTAAAGACCATTTAAGGAATAATGGATGAAAAATCACTTATTTAAAGGATTTGGCCAATATAGAAATAAATTACATCTTTCTGTTCAACTTTTAAGAATATATGTATATAATATATATATCATGAAAAAGTATGTATATATTTATATATATATGTATGAAAAAGTCAGGGAGTGCTGCACAAATTATTCATATGCAGATGCTTAAAAACATACTACAAAAACTTAACATGCTTAATATACCAATTGTGTTTAAAATACACTAAATATACTTAAAAGTATACTGCAAAAATAATAATTAGGATACAACCCTTGAATATGGTTTTTGGTACTTCAGATGTAACATCTCAGAGGGTTTGATCAAAAAAGGTTATGGGATTATGCTCCCAATTATGTGATGGCAGTTCTGTTTTTTATTGTTAACAATCATTTTGATGTGCGGTAATTTTCCTTTACTGTTCTCTTCCAACCTTTAGATATGATTCTTGAGGTGTTCTCCTTAAATGCCATGATGTCAGATTTAAGTAATAGTACTAGCTTTTAAAATTTTTGGTAGTAAATTTATGGATCATTATCAGAGACTTGTTTTTATTAACAGAATATTGCTCTTGCTTTTCAGCGGAGGTCTGATGAGCTTCTTTCTTCTGGCATCATTAACGGACCTTTTACCATGAACAATTCCACTCCTTCTGCAGGTGTATACGGTAAGTTTTCATTTTTTTTTTTCGAAATTTGAGAATTTTCTTCCCTGGATTTCAAACATTTTTTCCACAGTGTTCTTATTTTGTTCATCTTATAACGTCAAGTGCTACTATTTATAACAAAAGCTAAAATTTGTGGCAGTGAAGTTCATATAGATGAAGTTACTAGTTACAGCACCCTTAAATTTAAAAGATTAATTTGGATCTAATTTTTGACTGAGATTCTTTGTTACAGAATTGTGATAAATTATCAATAAGTTGGTGATCTAGAACTATTGAGTAAAAGAACTAGATTTAAAAGCTTGCACTGAATGATGATGGCTTTAGAAGTATTAAAACTAAGTTAAAAATTTATAAGGTCACATGATTTTAAAACTAAATGTTCTTGAAATTTGAGGACTGTAAAATGCATTGGAGGAGTGAAGTACTGAAGAGATAGTGAGGGGGTGAGGAGGCTATTGCTGTACAGGAAATCCTGGTAAGGGAGGAAAATTTGTACTGTAGCAGTAGCAGTTGTGATGGAGAGAATTAGAGAACTTAGAGGTGAAATTGATGGTAATTGGTGATTAGTTGAATGTGTGAATAAGGAATTCCACTGATGCTTTTCAGATTTTAGATTTGGATAATTGTGTAGCTGACCTGTAGTGCCTTCGTTTATTTTAGCAAATACAGAAAAAAATAGGGTTGGACAACATAGCATGTTCACATTTCATACATTGATTTGAGGTTCCTCTGGGAACATCCAGATGGAAGTGTCAGGTAGGTAGTGGGTTCTTCTGGTTTCAGCATCATAAGAGAAATTTGGAAATTGATATCACAGTCACTTAACAATGGAAGCCATGAGAGTAGAGAGTCTCAGAAAAGGTGAGATTTTTTTTTTTTTCATCCAAATGTTTTTGGAGTTATAGGAAGTTAGAGAATGAGTGGACCTCACCTTCTAGACGCTGATGTTTGGAAGAGTGAACAACCTTTATGTGAGGACCCCTATAAGAGAAGTGACAGTTAAGACAAAAGATGAAAAGGAAATTCAGTGAAGAGATTAAAAGTGTATGAGAATTGGTCATCCATGGAACATTACTCTAGAAGATTCATTGGTGGGGCAGCACTAGGGGGTTTGTTCTTGTGGAAGTGTGAACTGTAGATAATAGGAGCAGAGGACTGAAAGCTCTCTCAGACTTGACCTGGCTTCAGAGTCATCCGAGTGTTAAAGCACAGTTGCAGAGTTCATCCTCAGAATTGCTAGGCCAGTAGATCCAGGATGGGTCCTGATAATTTTGCATTTCTACAAGTTCCCAGGAATGATGATGCTGACATTTAAGGAGCCACACTTAAAGAGCATTACTGAATGAAGGAAATAACTAGAATTTGAAGTTCTGAATTCTGATTATCCTCTTGATCTGTTAGACTTTTAAGGAAAATTTGGCTCTTACTCTTAGAGCTATGGTACATCTGGGAGGGGGTGGGGCACGTGTTTGCTTTTAACTTTAAAACTGAGGTCAGTTTGTTTGATCATATTTATAAACTACTGGAACAGATGACCAGAAAGACTGACATCTTGATTGATTGATTGCTTAGGAAAAGAAAGAAGTATGAGCTGTGAGTTTATCTGGCAGCAGTAGTCCGCTCTGTTTTGTCTTATGTTTTGAATTTCTTCTTGTATCCTATTTCATTCTAGGTTCAGTGTTTTTAGGTTGACAGTTATTTTCTCTTAGTACTTTGCAGGTACTGTTTTATTATTCTTTTAGCCTCTGTTATTGAGAAGCCTTTGTCAGCCTGTTATTATTATGTAGAGAGAATTAATTCTCTGTAGTTGTTTTAACATTTTCCTCTTTAATTTTGTTCTGTGTCTCTAGCTATGTCTGGGTGTGGATCACTGGTTCTCTGAGGGTTCACTAAAATAGCTTGGGAAGCTTTGAAGAAAATACAGATAACTTGACCTACTCCACACCAATTCTGAAATTGTTGGTTGGGGAAAGAGAGGCCTAGGTACTGTTTTTAAAGCTTCTTAGCTGATAACGTGTAAGGTACAACCAGGGTTGAAGACCATTGCTGCAGACTTACTTTCATTTATCCTGCTTAGTAGTGACCCCAACTTTCCACAGAATTGCCTCCTTCTGGAACTCCAGTTAGACATGTTTTGGGGCACCTCATTTAGTCCTGCATTTGTTTAACGTCTTGCATTCATTGTCACCTCTTTCTCCTTAAAGTCCTGTATTTTGGATAATTTCCTTGAAATGGTTTTCTGATTCACCCCTTTTTCAGTTTTTCAGCTTTGTCTAATATGCTGTTTAGTCCTTCTGTTGAGTATTTGATTTCAAGGCATATATTTTTCAGTGTCTATTTGACCCATTTTTTAAAGACCACCTAGTTTTTTTTTTTTTAATATCATGTTCTTTTCTTATGGTTTCTATTGTTTTTCCCCCTAATTTTTTAATTATTTAAAACAATTTTTATAGTCTCAGATTTTACAATTACGGAGTTCTTAAGGGTGCTAATATTCCTGGGTTTTGTATCAGCTAATGTTTGCTTATGGTATATTATTTTTACTTGATTCATAATTTTTGGTTATGAGATAAACTTCAACCTAATTATTTTTGAGAATCTTTTGTGTTTACTCTGCTAGATATGCTAGGGTAGAAATGGCAACTCACTCCAGTATTCTTGCCTGGAAAATTCCATGGACAGAGGAGCCTGGCGGGTTATAGTACATGGAATTGTACAGAATCAGACACAACTGAGTTTGCAAACGTAGTATAGTTCTGCTAAGATATCCTAATGTATATGTTAATATATTGCTTTGGGGATTCATATCAGAAGAAAAGAGAAAATAAAAATCTAGATATTTACATTTCTCCATTCAGATCTCTGAACAGACATATACTTCCTTGTTCAATACCTGTGGTAGATGGAAAATTTCTAATTTTAGTTTGCCTTTTACTGAAAGGGGTCCTCCTAAGGGGCTGGCCTATTGGTACCTAGAAATTTTACTTATATTTTTTAGGTCACCTATACATTAAAAATACTTTGGTAATACTTGATTCAATATTTGCAATTCTCTAAAAACTTCAAAAACTAAAGATTATGTTACTCTTAGTTCTTGACTTTGAATAAATGTTCCTGATTGATTTTGAACAAATTTTATTGGAAAGTTTCTAGGGCTCATTTAAACAGTTTAATCCCATTTTAAGATACTTAAGTAGTTCTTCAAAGACACAAATAATTTTAAAAATCACATTAATAATGGGTTGCTAAAAGAAAGCCATGTGTAGTACTGTGTTGAAAGATCTTTTTGTTTTCAGTACAGTCCAGCACAAAATTTTTATAGTTTCAGTTTAATTAAGTCACTCAGTCGTGTACAACTTTTTGCGACCCCGTGGACTGCAGCACGCCAGGCCTCCCTGTCCATCACTAACTCCCAGAATATACTCAAGCTCGTGTCCATCAACTCGGTGATGCCATCCAGCCATCTCATCCTCTGTCATCCGCTTCTCCTCCCACCTTCGATCTTTTTCAGTCTTTCCCAGCATCAGGGTCTTTTCAGATGAGTCAGTTCTTTGCATCAGGTGGCCAAAATATTGGAGTTCCAGCTTCAGCATCAGTCCTTCCAATGAATATTCAGGACTGATTTCCTTTAGGATGGACTGATTGGATCTCCTTGTTGTCCAAGGGACTTT
This sequence comes from Oryx dammah, assembly GCF_014754425.2. Taxonomy (NCBI): domain Eukaryota; kingdom Metazoa; phylum Chordata; class Mammalia; order Artiodactyla; family Bovidae; genus Oryx; species Oryx dammah. Next base: position 99,839,287 of record NW_024070185.1, on the reverse strand, counting down.
CAAGAGTCTTCTCCAACACCACAGTTCAGAAGCATCAGTTCTTCGGCACTCAGCTTTCCTTATAGTCCAACTCTCACATCCATACATGACCACTGGAAAAACGATAGCCTTGACTAGACGGACCTTTGTTGGCAAAGTAATGTCTCTGCTGTTTAATATGCTATCTAGGTTGGTCATAGCTTTTCTTCCAAGGAGCAAGCCTCTTTAATTTCATGGCTACAGTCACCATCTGCAGTGATTTTGGAGCCCAAGAAAATAAAGTCTGTCACGGTTTCCGCTGTTTCCCCATCTACTTGCCATGAAGTGATGGAACCAGATGCCTTCTGAATGTTGTTTGAAACCAACTATTTTACTCTCCTCTTTCACTTTCATCAAGAGGCTCTTTAGTTCCTCTTGGCTTTCTGCCATAAGGATGGTGTCATCTGCATATCTGAGGTTATTGATATTTTCTTCTGGCAGCCTAGCATTTCTCATGATGTACTCCGCATATAAGTTAAATAAGCAGGGTGACAATATACAGCCTTGATGTACTCCTTTTCCTATTAGGAACCAGTCTGTTCCATTCCAGTTCTAACTGTTGCTTCCTGACCTGCATACAGATTTCTGAAGAGGCAGGTCAGGTGGTCTGGTATTCCTATCTCTTTAGGAAACACAGTTTATTGTGATCCTATCAGTGAAAGGCTTTGGGATAGTCAATAAAGCAGAAGTATATGTTTTTCTTGGAATGCTCTTGCTTTCTTGATGATCCAACAGATGTTGGCAATTTGATCTCTGGTTCCTCTGCCTTTTTTGTAAATCCAGCTTGAACGTCTGGAAGTTCACGGTTCACGTACTCTTGAAGCCTGGCTTGGAGAATTTTGAGCATTACTTTGCTAGCATGTGAGATGAGTGCAATTGTGCAGTAGTTTGAGCATTCTTTGGCATTGCCTTTCTTTGGGATTGAAATGAAAACTGACCTTTTCCAATCCTGTGGCCGCTGCTGAGTTTTCCAAATTTGCTGGCATATCGAATGCAGCACTTTCACAGCATCATCTTTTAGGATTTAAAATAGCCCAACTGGAATTCCATCTCCTCCACTAGCTTTGTTCGTAGTGATGCTTCCTAAGGCCCACTTGACTTCACATTCCAGCATGTTTGGCTCTGTAGACAAATGTTTTACACTTGTCTTCTAAATGTAATCTTAGGAATGATGGCAGAGACTACTTATTGTGTGCCCCAATACTTCCTATTTTCTTAAGCAACAGAGCACTAATTTTTATCAGGGCATGTTGTCACCCAGATTAAATGACTGCTTTTCTAGTCTTCCTTATAGCTAGGTGTGTTCATGTGATTGAGTGCTGTCTAACAAGATATAAGTGGAAGTGTTACATTTCTACATGGGTTTTCCTCTATTATCTTTCTGCCTATAGGAGTATTAGCTTCCATCTGTGAGAAAAATGCTCTAGAAATCTGCCTTTGAATTTATTGCTGAATATTAAGCCACACATGCCTGACCAGTAGGGGTGGTATTTCAGCTCTGCCATAAAGACTATTCTAAACCCACCCTAAAAAGACTTAAAAACAAGCTATAAAACAAATACCTGATCTGAAAGTAACTTTTTTCCAAGAAGGAGTCTGGCACTTTAAAGCGATGAAACAAATGCTGGTGCTCACAATGTTGAGCGTTCAACCAAAAATTGCCAGACATGGAATGAACCACAAAATTGTGACCCATAGCTAGAAGAAAAATCAGTCAACAGAAACAGGTTTAAAAAATGACAGATGATGAAATTAGCAGATATGGACTTTGGAACAGTTATTAAAGTATGTGAAAGGATTTAAAGGAAAATATCAACAAAGAGAAAATAAAAATCAAATGTAACTTCTAGAGATAAAAATATAGCATCTAAAAAGAAACAGGCATGGCTTTAACAACGCTAATATTCTGTAAAAGAAATAATCAGCGAATTTAAAGTCAACAGTAGAAACTAAACACAGACCAAAAAAAAAAAAAAAACTGAAAAAAAAAAATCAGAGCCTTAGTAACCTGTAGAACAAAGTAAAGTGGTTCTAAACATGTGTATATTTGAAGTCCCAGCAAAAAAGATGGGGGTTGGGAAACAAATATGTCTAAAGAAATAATGACTGAATATATTCCAAATTTGGTGGAAACTGTAAACCCACATATCCAAGAAGTTCAATGAACCACAGGCGGGATAAACACAGTGGAAACCACACCAAGGCTCATCATAATCAAATTGCTGAAAACCAGGAATGCAGAACAAATCTTAAAAGTAGCCAGAGGGAAAAAAAAGTCACATTTTTCAGAGAAACAAAGATAAGAGTAATGAGAGTTCTTGCCCCAACGTGGTGCAAATCAGAAGACAATGGAGAAACATCTTCAAAGTACTGAAGATAAATAACAATCAGACCGAAAGTCTATGTCCAGTTAAAATATTTTTCAAAAATAAAAGTTAAAGCTTTTTTGAGGCACACAAAAGCTGAGAACATTTGTTAGTAACAGACTTAAATTTTATGAAATGGAAAAGGAATTTCCTCAGACTTGAGGAAAATGATACCAGGTGGAAATTTGGGTCTACACAAAGTGGTAAATACGTGGATATGTGACTTTTCTTCCTTATGTTTTTGGTTAAGTTCAAAGATAATTGAGGGATTCTGGGGAGGTGGTAGAGTAAGAAGCACCAGCAGTCTTTCTACCTAAACGACAATTGGGCTGGCAGAATCTGCCTGTAACTAATTTGGAACTCTGGAGTCTTTTGAAGGCCTGCGAGTTCCAGGGGAAGACTTCGAAGGTAAATTGTGGTTAATTATGGTCGATTTTAGCTCTCAGCACAGTAGCGGCTACCATCCCTCACCCTCAGTCACATGGTAAGCAGCTGTGTGAGTTCCAGAGCAGCTTACAAATAGGACCCGGGGTGGGCAAAAAGGATCTTGTCCGTCAGCTTCAAGGATCTGTGCTCTGATTGCTCCTTCTGATCACATAGATGCAAAGAGGCAGGCAGCCATTCTTCTTGCCTCTCTCCCTTTTGTCAGCACCTCTCACCCCCAGTACATGTGACTTTCAGAGGATATAAAGGGTTGGTGTTTTCCACACCTTCCTCTCCTTCATTTTCCTTCCTCTGCCCCCTTTTGGGAAGCAAATATTAAAGACTAGGACATTAAAAAAACAACTGCATCTACAAAGAAAATTAGAAGGTAATAGTGCATGCCCAGGAAAAGACTCAGAAGACACTTGAGAAGGACTTAAATTTACACCTCAAGCTTATTCTTGGCATAGAGACAGTCCAAAAGAATCAGAAAAACAATAACACAGACAAGAAAACCCTGAGAAAAGGGAAGAATCTGATTTCCAGCATTACCACAATACCAAATTTGATGAAAAATATGAATATAAACATCTAAGAACCTTTATGAACTCCAGGTAAGATGAATTCGATGAGACCCACACTGAGACACATTTGAAACCAAACTTTTGGAAGTCAGATAAAGAGAGAATCCGAAAAGCATTAAGAGAGAATTGACTCATCACATGCAAGGGATCCTTGATAAGAATATGAGCATATTTCTCTTCAGGAACTTGAACAAGTCAGTGGGCCAATATATTCAAAGTTCTAAAAGAATGTAACTGTTAACCAAGTATCCTGTGTTTGGAAAATTTGTCCTTCAAAAGTGAGAGAGAAATTAAGACATTCCTAGATGAGTAAAAACTGAAGAAGTTTATTACTTAACTAGTTCTGCCCTGCAAGAAATATTCAAAGGAGTCCCCCTTGGGGTGAAGTGAAAAGACACTAGACAGTAGCTCAAAGCCATTTGAGGAAATAAAGATCTCAGTGAATGCCATTGTAAAAGCCTATATCATCCAAACAGTGGTTTGTAATCCACTTTTTCTTTTCTGCAGATTTAAGGGCCTAATACACTTTTTAAAAAAATTATTAATCTAAAAGCTCTCAAGTGACTTGGTTTGTAACTCCACATTTTGTTTTCTACATAATTTAGGAGACTGATAACATTTAAATAGATTATTAGTTTGTTTTTCTGGACACACATTGTTTAAAGATCTACTTTTTGTGATAATAGTGGGAAGGGGTGGGGACAGATCTATAAAGGAGCAGAGTTTTTGTATGTTATTGAAGTTAAGCCAGACTAAATTCAAATTAGAGTGTTAATAACTTTAGGATGTTAAAAGTAATCCCCATGGTAACCGTAAAGAAAACAGCTATCTAATATGCTCAAAAAGAAATGAGAAAGAATGCTTAGAGTAGACAGAATCTTAGAGCAAGAGAGTAGAATGGTGGTTGCTAGGGACTGGAAGTAGAGGGTTTAGGGAGCTGCATTTAATGGATATAGAATTTCAGTTTTATCAACACAAGGTGAAAAGTGCTATGGAAATGAATGGTTGTGATAGTTGCACATTATGAATGTATTTAACATCACTGAATTCTGTGTTTAAAGATAGTGATTTTATGTGTATTATACCATAGTAAAAATTTTTTTGAAAAAACCTATAGAATGCTCTCTATGGAAAGCTTCATAAGATACAAATGATTAAAACAAGATGCAAAAAGGAAAAAAGGTAATTGACTATTTAAAGCAAGATAAAATTAATATAGTTGGGTTGTAGCAAATGTGAAAAGTACAATATATGACAGTAATACAAAGGATATGTATGATAAGAGAAACAAATGTATACTTTGAAAAGTTCTTACATAATACCTACGTATTATAGTATTTTAAGGTAGACTGGGGTAAGTTAAAGAAACTTATTGTTGATTAAACTCCAGAGCAATCACTTAAAAAAAACTAACCAAAAAAGTAAACATAATTGAAAACCAGAGGTTATCTGCCATTTATGTGCATGTTTTATGTGTGATGTATTATGTTTTCTTGATAAATTGGTCCCTTTATCATTACGAAGTGTCTTTCTTTATCCCTGGTGATATTCCTTTTCCTGAAGTCTACTTTGATATTAGTACAGCCACTTTATCTTTCTTATGATTAGTATTTACATATTTATCTTTACCCGTCTTTTTAGCTTTAACCTGAGATTTTTATATTTAAAATGAGTTTCTTATTCACACCATATAATTGAATTTTGCTTTTATCCAGACTGTTGTAACTTCTGCCTTTCAATTGGAATCTTTATGCCATTTTCACTTCACATAATTATTGATATGGTTGGGTTTACATCTGTCATCTTGCTATTTGTTTTCTATTTATATTCATTCTGTTTCTGCTTTCTGTCCTGGCTTTCTTTAGATTATTTTTTATATTCCATTTTATTTATCATTTATTAGTTTGTATTCCATATATTTATTTATATTTCTTGATACATATACATATATATATTTTTCACCTAATTATAGAGTTTCAGGATACATAAAGAATACTAACAACTAAACAAAGAAATAGAAAAGTCCACAATTATAGCTGGAGATTTCAATACTCCTCTCTCAGTAATTGATAGCCCAGTACATAAAAATTAGTAAGGATACAGAACAGGGGTTGGCAAATTCTCCTCTTGGCCAGTTCCATTCCAGTTGCTCATTTTTGTATTGCCCATGAACTGAGACTGATTTTTACATTAAAAAATAAACTATATGCCTCATATTATTCCATTAAAATTTTATTATTATTATTATTTTTTGACCCTATGGCGCAGCATGTGGGATCTTAGTTCCTCAACCAAGGATTGACCTGGAGCTCCCTACCTTGAAAGCATGGAATCTTAACCAGTGATCCACCAGGGAAGTCCCTGATTTTTACACTTTAAATGGTGAAAAACACAAAGAATATTTTGTTGTGATTGTGAAATTTACATGAAATTAAATTTCATTGTCTGTATATAAAGTTTTATTTGAACACAGGCATGCCTACTTGTTTACATATTACCTCTGGCTGCTTTCATTTTATAACTGCAGAGATGAATAGCTGGGTCAGAGCCTGTATGGCCCACAAAGTCTAAAATATTTATGTGACCCTCTAAAAGAAGTCTGTAGGTCCTCTAATACTGAAGTTTTCAGTACTCTCAACAAGCTTGACCTAATTGACATAATGGAATAGTCTCCCCAGCACTATCAGGATACATACTCAAGTTCACATAGTGGTCTGCAAGGTAGACTATATGCTGGGTCCTTAAATAGGTCTCAGTTAAATAAGAGTGCATTAAAATTAGATCTTAGAGTTGTATTAGAACTAGAAATTTTTAAAAATGATACTCAAATATTTGAGAAGAAATCTCCAATTGCTTAGAAAAAGAAAGTAATACAGTTATACATATATCCCCTCCTTCTTGAACCTCTCTCCCATCTCCCTCCCCATCCCACCCCTCCATGTTGACATAAAGCCCCTGTTTGAGTTTCCTGAGAAATACAGCAAATTCCCATTGGCTATCTATTTTACATATGGTAATGTAAGTTTCCATGTTACTCTCTCCATACATCTAACCCTCTCCTCCCCTATGTATATATGTATACATACATATATATGTCTATCTATGGCTGATTCATGTTGAGGTTTGACAGAAAACAACAAAATTCTGTAAAGCAATTATCCTTCAATTAAAAAATAAATTTGGGGTTCCTCCTTCCCTAAGATGGCAGCAGCCGAAGACGAGTTACTGCTCCTGCGGCTCCCCGAGCTGTTCGAAACCAGCAAGCAGCTTTTGGACGAAGTGGAAATCGCAGCTGAACCCACCGGCTCCCGAATAATCCAAGATAAGGTGTTCAAGGGACTGGATCTCCTGAAGAAGGCTGCTGAAATGTTGTCACAGCTCGACTTGTTCAGCCAAAATGAAGATTTGGAGGAGATCGCGTCCACTGACCTGAAGTACCTGATGGTGCCAGCATTTCAAGGAGCGTTCGCCATGAAACAAGTCAGTCCCAGCAAGCGTCTAGATCATTTGCAGTGGGCTCGAGAACACTTTTTAAACTACTTAACTCAGTGCCAGTACTATCACGTGGCAAAGTTTGAGCTGCCCAAAACCAAGACCAACTTAGCTGAAAATAACACTGCTGATTCCTCCATGGCCTATCCTAGCATCATTGCTATGGCATCTCAGAGACAGGCTAAAAAAGAGAGATACAAGCAGAAGAAGGAGGTGGAGCATAGGTTGTCTGCGCTGAAATCTGCTGTGGAAAGCGGTCAAGCAGACGATGAGCATGTTCGTGAATATTACCTCCTTCACCTTCGAAGGTGGATTGGTATCAGCTTAGAAGAGATTGAGAGCATTGACCAGGAGATAAAGATCTTGAGAGAAAAAGACTCCACAAACGAGGCATCAACTTCTCAGTCATATCATCAGGACAGGCCTCCAATGAAACCATTTGTTCTCACTCAGAACGTGGCCCAAGCCAAAGTATTTGGAGCTGGTTATCCAAGTCTGGCATCTATGACAGTGAATGACTGGTATGAACAGCATCGGAAATTTGGAGCATTACCAGATCAGGGAATAGCCACTACAGTGTCAGAGTTCAAAAGAGCAGCTCAGCAACAAGAAGATCAGGAGCATGAGGAGGAAGAGGAGAACGAACAGGCAGTCCGCAGAGCTCGCGAGTGGGATGACTGGAAGGACACCCATCCTAGAGGCTGTGGCAACCGGCAGAACATGGGTTAGCCTCCCCCAACAAGACAGGACAACGGGCTTACATCTTCCCCACCAAAGACAGCAGTGCTGTCTCCCCGTCCCTGCTGTTCTGCTGCAGCTCTATACAGTGAAGGCAGAGATGCTTAGTCTTGCTTAATGTTCAATAAAATGTCAAGCAATGAAGTGTGTATTTTTACCCTAAATGATAAGCCAGAAATCTTGTTTTGGAATTAATCATTCTCATCATGATATATTTTAATTTTCTTAAGTAGAAAGAAAAGAGGACTGAGAAATGGCTCTGTATAATCAATCAGTGGTTGTATGAATTATCTTAAAAAAAAAAAGGTCCCTTCTATCACATGTGCCTGTGCAGAAAATAAATAAAACAAGTTTTTTAAAAAAGAAAGTAATACATAATCCGTGGATCAAATAAGAAAACACAAGGGAAATTACAAGTATTTTGAAGTGAATGAAAGGAAAACATGGCTTACTAAAGTTTATAGGATTCAGCTAGAGCTGTTCTTAGGAGAAAATTTACATCTTTAAATGTTTTATTAGAAAAGGAGAAAATGTCTAAAATGAATAAGCTTCTAAGTGTAGCATAAGAAGGACAAATTAAACCCCAAGTAAATAGAGGAATGAAAATATTAAATATGAAAAGAAAGTTAATGAAAGAAGAAAATGAGGATTAATGAAAGCAGTAGCTGCTTTTTAATAGATCAATAAAATTAATAAACTTCTAAGTAGACAGAAAAAGAAGGTAAGTTACCAGTATCAAGAAGGATCCTGTAGACATTAAAGAGGTACTTTTATGGAGTGAATACTAGAGTGGATTGCCATGTCCTCCTCCAGGGGATCTTCCTGACCCAGGAATTGAACCTGTGTCTCTTTGGTCTCCTGCATTGGCAGGTGGGTTCTTTACCACTGGTGCCACCTGGGAAGACCTGGATAAGTTATTTGAAGTCCTAAAAGATAATGCTTTTAAAGTGCTGCATTCAACATGCCAGAAATTGGGAAAACTCAGCAGTGGCCACAGGACTGGAAAAGGTCAGTTTTCATTTCAATCCCAGAGAAAGGCAATGCCAAAAAATTTTCAAACTGCCGCACAATTGCACTCATCTCACCCACTAGCAGAGTTATGCCCCAGATTCTCCAAGCCAGGCTTCAAGAGTACATGAACTGTGAACTTCCAGATGTTCAAGCTGCTTTCAGGAAAGGCAGAGGAGCCAGAGATCAAATTGCCGACATTCGCTGAATCATCAGAAAAGCAAGAATGAAGTTGCCCAGTTGTGTCCAATTTTTGCGATACCGTGGAATGTGGCTTACCAGACACCTCCATCCATGGAATTTTCCAGGCAACAGTACTGGAGTGGGTTGCCATTTCCTTCTCCAGGGCATCTTCCCAACCCAGGAATCTAACACAGGTCTCCCGCACTGCAAGCAGACTTTTTAATGTCTGAGGCACCAGGAAAGCCCCCAAAGTTGTGCCTTGCCCCTCTCCCTCCTGTTTCACCATTAATAGGAAGAGACTAAGTTAGGGCCCACTCTGTTTCTTGAAGAGCAAGGAAATTACCCTCATCACCAAATGGTTCTAACAGAAAGGGAAAGTGAAGTGAAAGTCGCTCAGTCGTGTCCAACTCTCTGCAACCCCATGGACTATATAGTCCATGGAATTCTCCAGGCCAAAATACTGCAGTGGGTAGCCTTTCCCTTCTCCATGGCATCTTCCCAACCTGGGGATTGAAACCAGGTCTCCCACACGGAAGGTGGATTCTTTACCAGCTGAGCCACCAGGGAAACCTGTGTGGATAACAACGAACTGTGGAAAATTCTTCAAAAGATGGGAATACCAGAACACCTTACCTGCCTCCTGAGAAATCTGTATGCAGGTCAAGTGCAATAGTTGGAACTGGACATGAAACAATGGACTGGTTTCAAACTGGGAAAGGAGTACATCAAGGCTGTATATTGTCACCCTGTTTATTTAACTTATATGCAGAGTACATCATGTGAAATGCAAGGCTGGATGAAGCACAAGCTGGAATCAAGATTGCTAGGAGAAATATGGATAACCTCAGATATGTAGACGACACCATCCTTATGGCAGAAAGCAGAGAGGAACAAAAGAGCCTCTTGATGAAAGTGAAAGAGGAGAGTGAAAAATCTGACCTCAAACTCATTCAGAAACCTAAGATCATGGCATCTGGTCCCATCACTTCATGGGAAATAGATGGGGAAACAGTGGAAACAGTGCCTGACTTTATTTTCTTGAGCTCCAAAATCACTGCAGATGGTGACTGCAGCCATGAAATTAAAAGACGCTTGCTCCTTGGAAGAAAAGCTATGACCAACCTAGATGGTGTATTAAAAAGCAGAGACATGGCTGTGCCAACAAAAAGTCCATCATGTTTGGATTTGAGAGTTGGACTGTAAAGAAAGCTGAGTGCTAAAGAATTGATGCTTTTGAACTGTGGTGTTGGAGAAGACTCTTGAGAGTCCCTTGGACTACAGAAGAGGTCAAACCAGTCCATCCTAAAGGAAATCAGTCCTGAATATTCATTAGAAGGACTAATGCTGAAGCTGAAGCTCCAGTACTTTGGCCACCTGATGTGAAGAGCTGACTGATTAGAAAAGACCCTGATGCTGGGAAAGATTGAAGGCAGGAGAAGGGGACATCAGGATGAGATGGCTGGATGGCATCACCAACTCAATGGACATGAGTTTTAGCAAGCTCCAGGAGTTGGTGATGGACGGGGAAGCCTGGCGTGCTGCAATCCCTGAGGTCACAAAAGAGTCAGACACGATTGAGCAACTGAACTGAACTGATGGAATGAATGTTTGTATACCCCTAAAATTCATGTGTTTAAGCTCTTATCCGCAGAGTCTTTGGAGATGGGTCCTTTGGAGTGGAATTCGCAAAGGGATTAGTGTCTTTATAAGAAGAGATACCAGAGAGCTTGATTTTTCCCTCCACTCTGCCATGTGAGGACCATGTGAAAAGGTGGCTGTCTATAAGGCAGGAAAAGAGTCCTCACTAGAAAGTGACAGTGCTGACCCTTGATTTGGGACTTCTATTCTCCAAAACTGTGAGAAAGTAAATTTTTATTATTTAAATCACCCTGTCGTATTTGGTCATGGTATCCTGTCCAGGTTAAGATAGACCTCAGATGAATATTATGAACAGTTTTAAGCCAGGAAATTTAGATGAAGTGGGCAAATTGCTTGCAAAACATAAGTACAAAAGAAATAGAAAAGCAGCTTCCCTGGTGGCTCAGACAGTAAAGAATCTGCCTGCAGTGTTGGAGACCTGGGTTTGATCCCTAGGCTGGAAAGATCCCCTGGAGAAAGGAATGGCTACCTATTCCAATATTCTTGCCTTGGAGAATTCCATGGATAAGGATGGGCGGGCTTCCGTCCATGATGTTGCAAAAGTCAAACACAACTTATTGACTAACACACAAATAGCCCTATGCCTGTTTTAAAAATCAAATCGGTAATTTAAAAATTCAGGTGCAGTTTTCTTTTTTGTGGTCATATGAGTCGTTTGTCAAAGGTTGTCAAACTCTGCATTTAAAATGTAGGTGGGTTCTACCATATCTAAAATCTGCCCTAATAAAGTTAAATTTTAAAAAAGATCCATATTTCTAGGATAGTTTTTCTGGTAGATCCCTTCACTTTTGAGATGGGAATATATGAATTTTTAAAAAACCTCTTCCACTGTTCTGTTTGGAACATGATTAATATATAGTAGCCATTCAGTTCAGTTCAGTTCAGTCGCTCAGTCGTGTCCAACTCTGCGACGCCATGAACCGCAGCAAGCCAGGCCTCCCTGTCCATCACCAACTCCCAGAGTTCACCCAAACCCATGTCCATTGAGTTGGTGATGCCATCCAACTGTCTGATCCTCTGTCGTCCCCTTCTCCTCCTGCCCTCAATCTTTCCCAGCATCAGGGTCTTTTCTAATGAGTCAGCTCTTCGCATCAGGTGGCCAGAGTATTGGAGTTTCAGCTTCAACATCAGTCCTTCCAATGAAGACCCAGGACTGATCTCCTTTAGGATGGACTGGTTGAATCTCCTTGCTGTCCAAGGGACTCTCAAGAGTCTTCTCCAACACCACAGTTCAAAAGCATCAGTTCTTTGGCCCTCAGCTTTCTTCACCATCCAACTCTCACATCCATACATGACTATTGGAAAAACCATAGCCTTGACTAGATGGACCTTCGTTGGGAAAGTAGTGTCTCTGCTTTTTAATATGCTGTCTAGGTTGGTCATAACTTTCCTTCCAAGGAGTAAGCATCTTTCATGGCTGCAGTCACCATCTGCGGTGATTTTGGAGCCCAGAAAAATAAAGTCAGGCACTGTTTCCCCATCTATTTTCCATGAAGTGATAGGACCAGATGCCATGATCTTAGTTTTCTGAATGTTGAGCTTTAAGCCAACTTTTTCACTCTCCTCTTTCACTTTCATCAAGAGGCTCTTTAACCTTTGGCCTCTTAGTTTAGTTCTTCTTCACTTTCTACCATAAGATGGTGTCATCTGCATAGCTGAGGTTGTTGATATTTCTCCTGGCAGTCTTGATTCCAGCTTGTGCTTCCTCCAACCCAGCGTTTCTCATGATGTGCTCTGCATAGAAGTTAAATAAGCAGGGTGACAATAGACAGCCTTGATGTACTCCTTTACCTATTTGGAACCAGCCTGTTGTTCCATGTCCAGTTCTAACTGTTGCTTCCTGACCTGCATACAGGTTTCTCAAGAGGCAGGTCAAGTGGTCTGGTATTCCCATCTCTTTCAGAATTGTCCACAGTTTATTGTGATCCACACAGTCAAAGGCTTTGGCACAGTCAGTAAAGCAGAAAAAGATGTTTTTCTGGAACTCTCTTGCTTTTTCGACGATCCAGTGGATGTTGGCAATTTGAACTCTGGTTCCTCTGCCTTTTCTAAAACCAGCTTGAACATCTGGAAGTTCACGGTTCACATATTGCTGAAGCCTGGCTTGGAAAATTGTAAGCATTACTTTACTAACGTGTGAGATGAGTGCAATTGTGTGGTAGTTGGTGCATTCTTTGGCATTGCCTTTCTTAGGGATTGGAATGAAAACCAAACTTTTCCAGTCCTGTGGCCACTGCTGAGTTTTCCAAATTTGTTGGCATATTGAGTGCTGCACTTTCACAGCATTGTCTTTCAGGATTTGAAATAGCTCCACTGGAATTCCATCACCTCCAGTAGCTTTGTTCGTAGTGATGCTTCCTAAGGCCCACTTGACTTCACATTCCAGGATGTCTGGCTCTAGGTGAGTGATCACACCATCGTGATTATCTGGGTTGTGATGATCTTTTTTGTACAGTTCTTCTGTGTATTCTTGCCACCTCGTCTAAATATCTTCTGCTTCTGTTAGGTCCCTACCATTTCTGTCCTTTATTGAGCCCATCTTTGCATGAAATGTTCCCTTGGTATCTCTGATTTTCTTGAAGAAATCTGTAGTCTTCAGGAAGCCATTCAGTAGCCGTTCACGAAGTTTCTATCAAAAAGTACAAGATTTATTCAAGTTAAGTATTTTGAATGCTTATTTTCGTAATACAGTTTTCAGAAAGTCTTTTATCTTTTGTATAGAGAATAATTTGTCGAAGTTGCATATTCAGTACAGTAGAATTTCCTTGTTTCCTCCTTAAATTATGATTCCATATATGCTTAAATGCCTTTCTATTTTTAAATTATTGTATTTATCAAGTCTTTAATTATAACCTTTTTTGGGTCATATAGATGAGTAGTTCTTTAGGTTTTTAGATTTCACAGACTAATAAAATTTTGAATTAATTTTGAGCAATGTGTTAATTTTGCAAAGTAAGGACATCAAGAGAAAAAAGCCACTGTTGGCCTACAGTCTTCATTTTAGCACACAAAAAAGTAGGAAGAACATACTTTCCAGGTCAAATTAGCCCTCTTAAGAAAATGAAGACATATGTTGTTGATCTCTTTGTAATGGCCATTAAATCTAGCATTTAAATATTAATGCTGCTGCTGCTAAGTCGCTTCAGTCAGGTCCAACTCTGTGTGACCCCACCAGGCTCCTCTGTCCCTAGGGTTCTCCAGGCAAGAATACTGGAGTGGGTTGCTATTTCCTTCTCCAATGCATGCATGCATGCTAACTTGCTTTAGTCATGTCCAACTCTGTGCGACCTTGTGGACAGCAGCCCCTAGGCTCCTCTGTCCACAGGATTCTCTAGACAAGAATACTGGAGTGGGTTGCCATTTCCTTCTCCAAAAGAAAAGCATGAGCAGTATCTTATTAAAGATGGTTTTCTTTTACAAATCAAGTTCCCACATGTGTTTCATACCAGTGTCCTGCATATTGGAATAAAAGAAAGACCTCACATCTAGATGAAAACAAATGATCTGGAATTGGTTGCTAATATGTTACCAAACAAAAACTAGTTACCTCATTAGAATGATTCTCTAACAAGAGAACCAAAGGCAGAGAAAATATGCTAACATTGCAAAGAATCCTGAATTTAGGTTATATATGAGGATGAGTGGCTTGAATGAGAAGGTTGCTTAATTGGGATTAGATATTGTGAGATCTTTTTATCTGACATCTCTAGACATAGGCTGGATTATAAACTGTATATCTTGCTGTGATGTAATTTAATTTTCCAAATACTCATACTACAATTTCTAAATACTGTTGTTATACTCATTTTATAGGAAAAGAATCTGAGGCTCAGTTATATCAGAACACGATATCTGGTTTTTTAGCCCATGCTTTTAACATAGCAGAGACTTTTATAACACAGAAGAACTAAGAACTTGAATTGGTTATGTATCTGCATACTTCTTGATAAAAAGTTTGTCACGATTGGTTTTTATTTGATAGTACAGTTCAGGTTCAAGTAGCTTTGTGTGGGTATTCATTTTATTTCACACGTGGTTTTGCAGAGATTATAAACACCTCAGTTAATGAAATACCCTTCTTAATGTTCATTTATTTGCTTTGGATTATTCTGGGTAAACTTCTAAAAGCCTTTGCTCCTTAGGATGGTTTTCTAGTCTTTTAGCACCTTATGCTGGTTAAGAATGTACAAGGTTGTGGTATTTTTGTCTAGCCATCTAGGCTTACAGAGAGGGACGGTACAAAAAGGCATTTCATACTTGTCCAAGAGGTGATAATGTGGCATTTAATTTAGTGACAATATTATCACTCTGATACTATATACTGACAGTATAATCCTCATAAATCTGCATATACTCTGAAAATTTATTGTCATCATCAAGTTGCTTACTTTTTTTTCTAGGAATGGTAACACACTTTTGAGATTAAAAAAATTACCTTTAAACTTAAATTTGAATAATGCTCTTTTCACTTCCTAGCTGTATACAAAAATTATTTAATCTCTGATCTGTTAAATCTCTTAATCTCTTCATCTGTTAAAGTTAATAAGATATAATTTAATGTATTTTTATGTGTTAACCCCAGTGAGGCAGTGTAAATGAAAATAGCATGAAAACTAGAAATTAAGGATCTTTTTAGGTAGTTGGAAGCCTGTCAGGGTTTTTAGAACAGAATAATGGCATGAGACATACATTTAGGATGATAAAATGTTAGATCTTAGTGGAAGTGGAGGCAGTGACACTAAAGGAAGGCAGAGTAGAAGGGTCATAGGTCATAGGGATCATGGGTGAGGTGACATTGAGAGTCGAGATGAAAGTGGAATCAGTTATTTTGGAGGGAAAAATCAATGTTTCATGATGATTCATGAGGAAGGGAAGGAATCTTTTGACTCCCAGAAATTAAATACTTGATTTCCAATAAGTATTTGCTGATTATTTTCCACACACTGTCCTAGGCATTTGCTATATACAGGCACAGACCTGTAAGGACCTCTTGGAATTGATAATATTGTTAGGATGTTGCCTACATTCATGAACATAGAGAAATTGGGAGCAAGTGCTAGTTTTGGTATTAAGTCCACCTGTTTACCTGTGAGCAAGTGATGTTCTGTGCTATAGGAACAGATACAGAATATTTGAAATTTGTTTATTTAGGGTCACAGACATATGACTGTTTTTTTAGTGTTTTAGAAGTATTTTTAGTATTTAGAAAAATGGTAATCTCAGGTGTTTGAAAAGATTATATTTTTCTTCTAATAGTGCTAAGTATGATGAAGTGAAGTGAAGTCGCTCAGTCGTGTCCGACTCTTTGCGACCCCATGGAGTGTAGCCCACCAGGCTCCTCCATCCATGGGATTCTCCATGCAAGAATACTGGAGTGGGTTGCCATTTCCTTCTCCAGGGGATCTTCCCAACCCAGGGATCGAACCCAGGTCTCCCACATTGCAGGCAGATGCTTTAACCTCTGAGCCAGTATTAAAAAAACAACACTATAATGAAACTTTGGCTTTTAGATAATTTGCGTTCAGTCTTAGGTGGTGCTATTTCTGGGGAAGAAAAAAACCTTCCTGAATCTTACGTACATAAATTTGACTACTTGTTACAGGCTTGTCAGTTCTAGTTACTGTCAGTGTTAAAACGTAAGCTTTAAATAAAATTTGGCTATAAACTGGCATACTGGATTACAACAGTGGTTCTCAAACTTTAGGTTGCTTCAGAATCATCTAGAGAGCTTTTAAAAACACAGGTTACTGGGATGTTTCTGATTCAGTAGGTCTGAAATGAGGCTTAAAATTTGCATTTCCAAAAGGTGATGATACTTATGTTAAGAGCTGCCTATTATATCATAAATAATAGGATTATCCTAAGGAAATCACAGTTTAGCTTCTGAAAGTACTTTAAAAAGTGAATTGGCAAAAATTGTATAATGCCTGAGAAATAAACTTATTTTCATAAAAATGCATCTCAAATTTAAATCCTTGTAGGATGTGATAAACATGAAATTTTTATTACCATCTATCCTAAAAGTTTTTATTCTGTTTTGTTAGTAACAGGACAAACTAGAAAAGCATCTTTTAAGATAAATTAAAGATGATATAACTATTGTTTTCTATTCACAACAAATAGTTGACCATTTAGAGATTTTTGGTACCTCAACATATGTAATTCATTTATCAAGCACTTTTTCTTGAAGTTTAAAATCCAAGTTCAGTTTTAAAAAAATACACCTGCAGTGAAAAATTTTTAAAAACCCACTCATTGAAAAGCAGATGGTTTTGCTTTCAACTGTCTTCTACTCTTCTCCCATCAGCCCCGTAGTTCCTGAATTTCAAAACCTGAAACTCTTGGAAGATCAAATGTGATGATATGGTTAATGTAGTATGTCAACCCAAATTAGTTTCAGTAATTAAAAAACAAATCTTGTATTTTTTAGCTAATGGGAATGACAACAAGAAATTTAAAGGAGATAGACCTCCCTGTTCGCCTTCCCGTGTTCTCCATCTTCGCAAAATTCCAAGTGATGTCACCGAAGCAGAGGTCATATCATTAGGTCTACCATTTGGCAAAGTAACTAATCTTTTGATGTTGAAAGGAAAAAGCCAGGTATGTAAGTGTTAAAGATTGACCCACAATTATTATTTCTGGGTGTTAGTGGGAAAAAAAAAAACATTATTTTTAAGGGAATTCCCCAGTAGTCCAGTGGTTAGGACTCTGTGCTTTCACTGCCAAGGGTGCAGGCTCAATCCCTGCTGGGGGAACTAAGATCCTGCAAAGTGCAGCCAAAATAAAAAAATGAAAGGTTTTTATTTTCTTGAACTTTTTTTCCTAAATTTTGTTCTATTTGCATAGCTTTTAAAAATAGAACTTTTTTAATGACAGGAAGCAATAAACAAAAATATTATATGGAAAACAGGATTCTCTCTTATTTATTATCTTGACCAAACATATTTTACATTCTTAATTACAAAATGGTTTATGAAAATATCCTGTGATTATCAGAAGAGATTGGATTGTTTACCATCCAAGATTGGATAATGATGTCTGATTCAGACCCCTATCTTTAGTAAACTATTTAAATTAACTGCCTTGTTTAAGGTAGTTGAGGTTATTCAGAACTGGAGAAGTTAAATAGTGTGTCTTAGTGTTCAGTCCTTGTTGTGTTTATACATTTTTCTTACATCTTTTAGAGGTAGTGTAGGCACTTGGATCTTAATTTTCTTTACAGATACCACTATTGAGAATAGTATGGTTTGCACGGTTTGAAAAGAGCCAACATGACCATGTCTGATGGCTGTTTGATGTCTAACAGGCACATGTTACGTACATTATTATGTTTCATGTACTGTATCCTTTATTTTATGTCAGAGAGGCAGCAGGCAATGTCACAGTTTCCTTTGTTTCTGCTATTGGTTCCAGGTTTATATTTTTCTGTAGTGCTGATTGCTGTTAATTGCTTGTCTTTTGATCCTAAATCCTGTTCAGAAAATACCTTGTTAGTAATCTACTTCAGCAAGAGATTCTGATGTGAGTCACTATAGTAGTACTTGTAGGCATAATCATTCCATGGTTCTTGGAGGTGGAGTGTTGAGGATAGAGTAAGGGTTATTTTCACCAGCCTTTCTGTGGGTAGTGACTTTTGATTTTCTCTTCATCCTACATTATGAAAGTTGATCCTTGGCTGGATACTTTGGGAAAACATAAATAATTCTTTTACTGGACTCCATGTGGAAAATTTTATTTTTACATATGAAGTTTTAGGTTGTATACACGTATAGGAATGATTTCCTGACTAGAATCACCATATCCAAAGACATTGTTCAGCCTTTCCTTTGTGTGACATTGCAGGAGTCTCAACATTTAGTAGGGAGTTTACAGGAAGAGACTCTCCCCATATGGTGAATATTATTAGAATACAGTTTACAAATTCTATGTTGAAAAGATGACTTTAAAAAACCAGATAGTTGGGAAATACTGCCATAGCTATTTTTGTTACCTTGATCATTTTTATCTACTTCTCTTAAAAATATTAGAAAAACTGTATTACTTATACAATTGGATAGCAGCTTTAAAGTGTATCATGGACATTTGTACCTTTTAGATACTGTAAATGACTTAAAATCTGTTTTTTTCCTCGAAGATAGTGATTTGGATCATGAATTCTTCCTGTACTTTAAATTTGAAGTGTTCTTAGAGGTAGTTAGGACCCAGAACTGCTAGTATATGTTTTACCTTCTTAACCATTGAGACAGGGTGGTAAAATCTGCCACCTTGAAGATCTGTAAGTATCCGATTCCTGTCACATGAGTTAATGGGAGTCATGACAGTGAGGAGAAGCCATAGACAGAATGAGACATGGATACTAAGGAGCTTCTTCCATCTCAGTTCTTTTTAGTCTTCAAATAGCTAATATCAGTACAGTGGTTACCAATAGCCAAAAAAGGTCACTTGAATGACCCAAATGAAATCAATATTGATTTAATGTAGGATGTTCTCCCATTTCCCTAATTTGTACAATTTGAGCCTTGGCACATGAATGTTCTAATTACATTCATAAAAAGGCAAAGAACAACAGATCATTGGAGAAATTTTTAGGAAGAAACTGAACGCATCTATTTATAGTAGTGATGTACATATTTATTTTTGCTTTTTTAGTTGTTTCTAAATTTTAGAAAAAAACAAAGTAAGAAGAAGACCAAAAACCACACAGAGTTATTTAGTCAACTGTCAATTTCCCAATCCCAAATCCTTTATTGAACCCAACTTTTGTCAAATATGTTTTCAGTAACTATCAGTGATACAGTTAGAAACAAAATTCTTTTCATCCCCTTGGGGGCAATATGACTTCTGTTAAGAATGCATGAGTTTTAGAACAAGCTAGAATGACAAAATAGTTCTTAGCTGCCTTTCAAAAACAGGAGCTTTCACTTTACTTTCTTGTGTTTATTGCAGGCTTTCTTAGAAATGGCTTCTGAGGAAGCTGCTGTTACTATGGTGAATTATTACACTCCTGTTACTCCTCACCTTCGAAGCCAGCCTGTTTTTATTCAGTATTCCAATCACAGAGAACTTAAGACTGACAATCTGCCTAATCAAGCTGTAAGTATTAATGTCGTTTATAAAAATAGTTGTACGAATATATGATATAATAACTAATTTTCTGTTTTTTAAGTGGAAAAAAAAATCATGTGTTTTCCTTCATCATGAGATGCTCTATTGATAAAGATTGTATATATAAATTCTTATCCAAAGACTCCAATAAGAAAGCACTGCCATTTGAAACTGTGTTTGAGGATATGGCCTTAGAAGTGGCAGGCAATCAGTTTTCCCTTGAAACTGTTTCCATAAGCGGGGGAAAAGTACATTGTTAATGTCTCTTAAAATTTCAGATCTAAAGGAACTGTGGAAGTCAATCCTTTGTTTTTACAAAATATGTAACAAAGGCATTGAGAAGTTGAGTGGTGCTACTATTGTTATAATAAGAATTTATATAAATATGTTAATTAAATGATTTTTGACTCTCCAAGATAAATGTGGAATATAGAATATGAACATTTCTTACCTCATTTTCCAGTTTTGATATAATTCATACTGAAACTTCTCTGTCTCTCCAGGTTGATTTTTTTAAGTAGTTAAAATAGTAATTTGAAGTAGTTTAAGGGTAGGAAAAATTTATCCACGAAGCAAGTACATTTTAAAAAATAGGCTTTATATTATGCTGAGAGCATTGTTTGGCCCTGATAGTCTTGTGCTAGGCAAAAGAACTCCTTCAGCTCTTTGTTTCTGTGTTGAAAATCATTATAATGCAAGCTGCTGAATTTAAATTCTAGTTTTCCACATTTTTAAAAACAATCACATTTCCTGCATCTAATCCTTAACTTATTCTAAGACATATTAATGACATATAATAAATTATCTAAACTTAAGTAAATGAAATGTTAGATATTTTTAAATGTATAAAATTTTTAAAGTAAAACATTGCCTTGTAAGTAGGATACATGCTCATGGTAAAACATTCAGACAATCCAGAAAAACAAAAAACAAAAGACAATCCAGCTACCTAGGTATAACTGATGAACATTTTGCAGACATTTTACTGTGTACCCTTCTCTATTCAGGTTTTGTCTATGTATATAATTTTACACGAGTGGAATCCTAATGTTTTAAGAGCTATTATTTTTTCTCTACAGTAGGTCAGTGATGTTATTTCATGAGAAGAAATACACAATTACTTCATACTTTTTATTTTACTTTTTATTACTTCATCATTTTTAAATGACTGCATAATACTTGCTTCAAAAGGACAGCCATAATTTATCCAGTTTCTTGTTAATAGACATTGAGATTGTTTGCAATGTTACACTTTTACAAATAGTACTGTAGTAGCATTCTTATATCGGAGAAGGCAATGGCACCCCACTCCAGTACTCTTGCCTGGAAAATCCATGGACAGAGGAGCCTGATAGGCTGCAGTCCATGGGGTTGCTAAGAGTCGGGCACGACTGAGCGACTTCACTTTGACTTTTCATCTTCATGCATTGGAGAAGGAAATGGCAACCCACTCCAGTGTTCTTGCCTGGAGAATCCTAGGGACGGGGGAGCCTGGTGGGCTGCCGTCTATGGGGTCGCACAGAGTCGGACACGACTGAAGCGACGCAGCAGCAGCATTCTTATATATCTTGGCACAGTTTATCTTATAGTTTTTGTTTCTGGCAACAGAATTGCTGGTACTTAGCCTGTGTATGTTTTATATTTTGATACACATTGCAATATCGCTTTCTGTAAAGATTATTTGCTGATTTAGGGTGCCACTGATAATATATGAGCAAGCGATTTTCCTCTCCATTTTTGTTAATATGATAGTTAACAAATTATATCTTATTGTTTTACTTACTTTTGTGTAATAACTTGTGAAGTATTTATAGTGATTTCTGTTAATGCAGTTTTCCTCCCCATTTTTTCATTTGTGATAAAATATGTATATAATATGAAATTTACCATTTTAATCATTTTTAAGTGGCATTCAGTGGCATTCCCTGGTGGCTCAGACAGTAAAGAATTTGCCTGAAATGAAGGAGATTTGATTCACTCTCTGGGTCGGGAAGATACTCTGGAGAAGCAAATGGCTACCCACTCCAGTAATCTTGCCAGGAGAATTCCATGGAGAGAGGAGCCTGGTGGGCTACAGTCTGTGGGGTTGCAAAGAGTCAGAAATTACTAAGCGAGTGAATAACACTTCAGTGGCATTAAATACACTCACATTGCCCAACCTATCACCACCATCCATCTCTAGGACTTTTTCCTCTTCCCAGACTAAAACTCTGTACCCTTTAAATACTGACTCCTCATTTCCCCCTACCCCTACTGGCAGCTGCCATTCTGTTTTCTGTCTCTGAATTTTGTTTGCTAATTCAGTTTTAAAATTATTTTTATGTAAGAGTCAAATCTCTTAAGTTGTGTTGTGATCTCTGACATGGGTACCATATTCATAAAAACCCAGTATAGCAAGATTATAAAGTTTTTTCTGCCTATATTTTCTGATACATTAATGTTTTGGTTGTCTTTATTTTAGTATTTAAATCTTTGTTAAGACTGTTTTGTGGATGGAGAGGGAGGCTAGGGTCTTTCACTTACTCCCACTGACCAGTTTCTCTTTTGTTGTGGTTGAGTAACCCATTTATTATCCACTCATGTAAAACTTGTCCTTAGTCATGTTCTACTTTTCTGTACACAGGCTTTGCTTACTTACAACATGGATAAATAGACTTGTTAGACATGACTACACATTTTGCTTGCGTGACCTCCATCTACCCTCATGTGTGTGCTGCTCATGTGGTATGCGGTCTATGTCTAATCTGGATTACCTTTTGGATTCCGTTCTGTTCTGTTCCTATTTCAGTGTCCCTGTGGCTTAATCTACTGTAGGGCAAGGCTCAATTCTTCCCCTCTCTTTTTAGAAATTAAATGTATAACACGTTTTGTTTATTTCTCAGGCTATATTAGAATTATTTTGATAACTCCTGTCCCCACCAAAATACAGTTGAATTGGGTTGATTTTATAGATTAATATAGAGATAATTAACATATCTATATTGCTAACTAATCCTTTTGAGGAGAAAGTTATATTTTATTTCCTCTCTCTCAGAATTTTCAGTTCTCCTTTGTATAAGTCATGCAGTTTTGTCATTAGTGTGATTCCTAATTATGTTTAAGTCTTGAAGAAGAAACAAACAAGTTAATAAAACTCTTAAAGACTGGATTATTCTAAAGGGAAACAATGAGAAATCCCAGTTGCTTGGCAACCAAAGCCAGCCCAAATGACCTAGTTTATTCTTAGATAGCCTTGATTTCTTCCCAGTACCCTTGCCATTTTGTTACTTTTGTCCATTTTTTGCATTGACTTTTGATAAAATAATGGTTTTCTTTTGTTCAGAGTCCTACACAAAAGCTGAAGTCAAAATTGAAGGTACCTGTGTACATACGTATTAATGAGAGGTACCAGATGTTTTTTTATTCTGACAGCCCTCAGAAGCTGATAAATTACTGTTTCATTCTCTTTTCTTCTCTGAAGAGCAAGATATCCCAAAACATACTTATGGACATACTTGGCAGAGGGTCAGGTGAATATCAACTATTTCCCTCCCTTGCTTTAAACTAAAATTAGAGCTAAAAGTTTTAGATGGTATTTTTGAGGTGCAGCATTTGGGAAATGGTTGTATTAGTAGCAGTCATTTTTGTATAGACAGTTTTTCTTGATCTTACAGGTAGAAATTTATAAATTTGCAAAATGATGACCATGGAAAATTTTTTCCTTAAAATATTTCCCCCAGAATCATCAAACTGAACATTTAAAGATCTGTGAATTTTGTTGTATATTCATTTCTATCTCAACTTTAGAAATACCTTCTTTATATTTTCTAGGCATATTTAAATTTTACATGAAGTATATATATGTTCCCAATCTCAATAAGTATTTGTTGGTTTTTCCATCACAAGACTGCTATTTCCTGTACTACTAATTAATGTAACCATTCCAGAGGGTTTGTGGCTGAAATGTTGAAAAATTATCTCCCATAATAAGAATTCTGCTGCCTCGTAATGTTTAGCATCAGATACACAGAAAATATGTCTTCTTTGTACCTGAACTGCCTCTTCATATTAAGAAGACATTTCTTTTTTCTCCCCCTCACTTTTCTTTTGTCCTCAGTGAAGCGTGTCCCTCTACTTTTCATTTTCTTCCTTAAATATTTTTGCCTAATTGAAAATTGAAACTAGAGTTACTTATTAAGCAAATCTTTCTCAGATTTTTATTGTCAAAATAATTTTTTTTGCATGCCTGCTATGCAGAGACTTTTGTACTCAATGCTCTGTGAAGTACTAATGCGGAATATATTGACAACTGTAGAATGATTAAGACAGTGTATACCGTATCTTTTCATATTTCTCCAGTGTGATATCTTTTATGCCAAAGAAGGAGTGAAGGAAGAGAAACGGCAACAATAGCAACAATAACTGTAATATAGCAGTAATAAGCATATATATAGAATTATTTAATAAAAAGAGTTGATTGAATGATTGGTAGATAAGGAAGTAGAGTCAGTGAGGTTGGGAATTCCCTGCGGGTTCAGTGCTTAGGACTCCATACTTAGTACTAAGATCCCACAAGCCACACAGTGTGGCCAAAAAAAAAATGTCAGTGAGGTTACATTTACTTTCAGTTCTTCAGGCTTAGTTTTGATAGGATGATTAAATCTTGAATAATGGTTCCTTTTTCTCTCACATCATCATCATCCTGTGAGAGAAAAAGGAACCATTATTCCACTGAGAGCCTCACTGTGTTGGTGTCTGTTCCTAACCACTCTAAAGTTGTGAGTGACTGCTGGCTTGTTCAGTGGGTGTAATGTGGTAACTGCTCACTTGTTCTTTAGTCACTAAGTTGTGTCTGACACCGTTGTTATCCTGTGGACTGTAGCCTGCCACGCTCCTCCATCCATGGGATTCCCCAGGCAAGAATACTGGAGTGTATTGCCATGCCCTCCTCCAGGGCATCTTCCCTGCCCAGGGATTGAACCCAAATCTCCTGCACTGGCATGTGAATTCTTTACCACTGAGCCACCTGGGAAGCCCTCAGCTGCTAGCTAAATGTGAATAAATTTAAATAAATTTAAAATAAAAAATTCAGTTCCTCAGTTGCACTAGGTACATTTGAAGTACTCACTAGCCACCAGTGACTAGGATCCAATATACTGTAGATGTCGAATATTTTCAATATCACAGGAAATTCTATTGAACAATACTGTCTTCCATGTCTCTACTTAACCTTTCGTGTGTGTGTGTGTGCGCGCACACACGAGCACTTGATACAGATATAATAACTAATGTTCTTGTTTGCTAATTCTAATCCCTGTGTTAATTGAGTCTTTTTTGAATGACCTCCAAACCTCATCATTGCCTATTTAAAGGCTTAACGTGGGACTGTGAGCCAATTTTCAAATTTAAAAGCAGTACAACCCTGTTTTCCAAATAAAATTTTCCTGGGGAGCCCAGTATAAAATAGGTAAACTGCTATGTGTGAAGCAGAATTGGGGTGCTCAGTATCACACACTTGACTTTACAGGCGCATATGTATTTAATGATATAATTATTCATATATTGTTCTCAGATGATTTGGAAACTGAACATTTGGCAGTTTGAGTATTACTTGATACATAAAAGTCTTTATATCGCATAAAAATGTTGTTAAACGGTTTAAAAAGAGTTGTATATAAGTACAAAAGTGGAAGTTGTTCAGTTATTAAGCATACAGAAAAGACTGCCACTTTTCAGAAAGACATTTATTTTAATGTTATTTTTCATAACAAAATGTTAAAAAGCTACTCATCCCACTTTTGAAAGGTGGTATAATAAATGGTAAACTAAAATTAAAGTCATGAAAACAAAATAAATGTTAATATAAAATAACAAAGAACTGTGACACAATACTATGATCTTTAAAATTGCAATTGAATACAAGATGTAGAAATGAAAGAATCTGCATTAAAGTGATGGGATGTTTTTTCATTTTTTTGGCACAAACATTTTATTCATTATCACTATTGTTAGGAAATTTATAAGTACAGAACACAAGATTGATTAAACTTACATTTATTTTCACTAATTATTAGCTTAATTATTAACCATGCTTTTTTTCTCTTCAGTTCCCCCTTTTCACTTGAATAATTGTTTTAAATTTTGAGACGGTCACAAAATTTTTAAAAAGAGTCATAAATATAATATGAAGAAGTTCTGATTACTTGAGGCATTTGGGAAAAAACTATTAATCTGGCGTGTCTTCTTTGGCCAAAGTTTCAGTGTGCATTTCCTTCAAAAAAGGATATTCTTTTACAAACCAGAATGCACTGGTCAAAATCAGGAAGTTAACACTGATGTATTACTTCCCTCCAACCCTTAGCCCCCATTCACATTTTGCCAGTTGTCCCAGTGATGTTTGTTCTGGCAGAATAAGCATTATTCAGAGTCACATGTTCCATTTAGAAATCATATCTTCTAGTCTCCGTTTGTCTGAAACAGTTAAGTTCTTTTTTTTTTTAACTTTCATAACCTTGATACTTTTGAAAATTATGGGCTACTCATCTACTAGGCTATCCCTCAATTTGAGTTTGTCTGATGTTTCCTTGTGATAAGATTCAGTGTATGCAGCTTTGACAGGAACATCACAGAAGTAATGCTCTTTTTTCCTCATTGCATCGTATCAGGTGGCACATAATTTCAATTCGCTGCATTGCTGATGGTGTGCTCTTTGATCACTTGATTTGACTGCTGTTTGCCTGGCTTCTGTATTGTAAAGTTATGACTTAGAAAGGAGGAAAGAAGAGTATTTGAGGGGAGGTACTTTAGCAGTGTAAATAGACTGTTCCTTATCAATTGTCAATTTTTATCAGCCTGTGGACTTGCAGGTTTCCTGTTTTATTTGATGGGTTTTTATTTGTTACAGTCACTGTTTTGGTTCTCAAATAATGCCAGTGGGAGCCCCTTTCAAGCTGTCTTCTGTGTCCTTTTGGCTTGCTTCTGTTGTTCTTTGAAAACTGTTTTTCATTCCGGTACAAAACAACAAGAAAACCCCACAAAACTGGAAATGTTGTATACTCATCCTGTGCTCTCCTGCTCCAGTTGTAGAACTAGACATTTTTTAGAGCACCCTGGTTCCTTTTAATAGGGCATCGTATTTAGAAACTTTTCTGCCTTCCTTTTCTTGGATTCTAACACTTCATACCAGGCTGCCCCTCCGTTGAATTCCTTACTCCATTCAGGCCCCATGGACTGACCTCCCTACTCGAATTATCTTTACTACATTGGCTACCTATTCCCTGCGGCTGCTTTTGTTAGTTGCTAAGTAGTGTCCAACTCTTTTGTGACCCCATAGACTGTAGCCCGCCAGACTCCTCTGTCCATGGGATTTCCCAGGCAAGAATACTGGAGGAGTGGGTAGCTATTCTCTTCTCCAGAGGATTTTCCTGACCCAGGGATCAAACCCGCATCTCCTGCATTGCAGGTGGATTCTTCAGCAGTGAGCCACCAGGGAAGCCCCCAATTCTCTGTGGCCCTCTTCTGGACTCTCCGTGGGCTCTGATAGTCCTGGCTAGGCTGCTCTCCTCTGGATATCTTTCTTACCCTTCTTATGCTCCCCAGGTTCTGACAGCTGGCAGTGAGCCGCCCACTCACAGATGCCTTGCTTACCTTGTTTGGGCTCAGGTTCCCCTTTCCAGGCACATGGATGCCTTCCTCTTTTTGCTCAGGCTCTGATGCTCCATGCCAGGATGCCCTCCCTGCCCCACTCTGAACCACCACAACTCCTCCATGTTTATGCCTATCATATGCCACCCAGAGGTTTTAGAACTCAATTGTTCAGAGAAGGAAAAAGAGGGATTTGAGTGATTTTTTTTTTTTTAAGTGCTCTTTAATGTTACTTTCACATTGCTTTCTTCCCTTTTGCCATTAAAAAATGAGGATATGAAAATATATACAAGTTTTCTTCTTTTTTGGTTGTATTTTTTTCATTTATTCAAGTAAATTTAAGCAACTTTATTAAATATTGTGTCACTGTGATAAGAAAACAAGAGTTTTGATTCTTGACTGATTACAGGATATATGCATCCAGAGAAAGTTTAACAGATATGTATATTTTTATTTAACCATAGTACTTCATATTAATTTAATCAACTAAGGATTATATAATGTGTCTATGTAACCCCAAGTTCTCATTTTGGATTGTTATATAGAGAGCCCAAGCTGCACTGCAGGCTGTCAGTGCGGTCCAGTCAGGAAGTCTGGCCCTTCCTGGAGCGCCTACCAATGAAGGCACAATCCTCCCTGGGCAGAGCCCTGTGCTCCGAATAATTATTGAAAACCTCTTTTATCCTGTTACCCTGGAAGTTCTTCATCAGGTAAGGAGGAACACGCTTATGAAAGCAGGGTCAATTATGACCTCAGTAACTTTTAATGTTTTCTGTCTTTAGTTTTTCAGGTTGTTGATTCTGGTTAATGTATTTACTTAAATAATAAAAGTCTTCAGCATCCTGTTTCATGCAAGGAATAGTGTCAGTTAGAGATAGTTTTTGAAAGCCTCCTTTTTCTAACCTAAATACTTGATTTAAAAAGGAATGTAAGAATTCTGTGTTTTTATACGTTAGCATGAAAATGAACAAAGCACAGACTCCTATTAAAAAAAAAATTGGTACTAGTTATTCCTGAGAAAGTAGCATCAATATAGAAAACAACAAATTTATTTCTATAGATTCTTCCATACATTTGAGCACTTTTATTTTAAAACTTTAAAAGGAAGATATGAATAACTTCACATGTAATATGGAAGTATCAAGTTAAATACTGATTCTCAACATAACTTTAATAGACTATCCATTACTATGTCTAAACCGTCTTGATAAGAGGCAGTGTACCACTGCATGGCCTACTGTGAAGAGATGGAATTGAAGAACTGCAAGATCTGTCACCTAGTTATTACATAATTTTGTAATGAATAAAACTAAATTTCCAATAATTGATGAGTATTGTAAAGAATAATTGAAGAACCAGTCAGAATTCAAGCTTCCTGATGTCAACTCCAGTATCCATTTCATTATACTTAACAACCTATATATAAAAATTATTTTAAAGCACTGAAACATTATATGTTTATTTTCATATTTATATCTCAGTATATATAATATTAAACAGTATAACCCTAGGCCAGTTTAGAATCATTTTAACTGTTTTCTAAACCTTTGGGTTTGTACTACTGAATGAAGAATCATGGGGGGTCGTATGTGTGCACTTATATCTAAGAATTGAAATGTATCCTCTCCTGTTCTCACATTTTACAAATAAGGGAACTGGGGACTTTAGAAGTTGTTACTTTCCCCATAGTCATTGTACCAACTGGTGATAAGAGCTCAGATATATTTCCTAATATGATTCATGTTGGGCTTCCCTGATGGCTCAGACAGTAAAGATCCACATGCAATGCAGGAGACCTGGGTTCGATCCCTGGGTTGGGAAGATCTGTGAAGGAGGACATGGCAACCAACTTCAATATTCTTGTCTGGAGAATCCCCATGGACAGAGGAGCCTGGTGGGCTACAGTCCATGGGGTCGCAAAGAATTGGACATGACTGAATGACTAAGCACAGCACATGGTTCACATGCTATGCATGTAAATATCAAAATATACCATTTATTATGCCTACTCTATTCCCTATAATAGTTTCCTCAGTACCGTGTTCTAAATACGTACGTTTGTGAACCATGTCCTGTGGAGGGCTTTAGCAGTGGTATTCATAGCCACTGTTGTTTCCTAAAAGGGTTCAGCAGTTACTTTGATTGGCTTCTTTGTCCTGATGGATTTTCGCTTCTTCTGTTTATCCCCCCAAGTAGCATCGAGCTCTCTGTGATCCATCAGCATTTTTTGTTTGCTTTTGCTCTTGTAGCACTGTAGCTACTGCTGCTAACTTCTCTTGCTTCTCAAAAGATGTTATTGCACCTGTCGCTCAACATTGCTATCAGTCAGCAGTGAACTTAGCCCAGGTTGTGTGGTCCTATTTAGTTATTCCATTTGTCACTTCACTGAGACCAGTAACAAACCTTGTTTCTTTCCCTAAAGATCATGGGTCCTTCAAGTGAAGAGAAGTATTTCTGAGTCTTCAATGGTAACCATTGGGATAGGACTCTCAGCCCTTTAGTTATAGCAGTCTCTTGTTGAATCCTCCTTCACACTACTGTTGGAAAAAGCAAAATTCCTTACCAGGGCCCTTAATGCCCGCATATCAGACCTCTCACTGTCTCTGTAACCTCACTTCCTGACTGTTCTGCTTATTTAGCACCCCGGCTTTTCTGGCTCTTTGACCCTCTTCCTCTTACCCTTCTTATTTCTGTCTTAGTCCATTTCTGTCTTCTGTTTCTTAGGCCTAGCCACTTAGCTGAATCTACATCATTCCATTTTCAGCTCAAATTCACCTCAGAGCATCTTTCTTTCTCTAATTATATTAACTAAGCCCTAACCCCCGGCACTCTATTCCATTAGCCGATTTAAGTATAGTATAGCAGAGTAGTAAAGGATATAGTTTCTGGAGCTAGTTTGAACCCTCACTCCACCACTTACTACCTCTATAACCTTGGGCAAGAAACTTGCTGCTTCTATGTCTTTTTCTTATTTATATCATGGAGATGAAGATGGTATCTCTTTTATACATTTGTTATGAGGATTTCATGGGTTGCTGCATTTGAAGCACTTAGAGCAGTGCCTGTTACATAGTAAGCACTCAAGAAGTGTTCACTGTACTTAATAGATGCTGTTGCTTTGTAAGAAACAGATCCTTGCTCTTGTGGCCTTCTGGGTAAGATGTAAGTAATAGCATGAAATGTGATAAATATTGTGATTGGGAAATACATGGAAGAGTAGGGTTGGTTGCACATGTTATAATTAGCAAGTTTTTCTGTATTCTCTGCTGAAGAGTTGACATTAGCTAAACTGCTCTCTAACATCTATGGAAGCTAGTGTTTTTCCTTTAGCTCATGGTGGGGAATTAAGAGTGACTGAGATGGTAATAGTGCTATTTCAGATGAGAGAAGTTTCAGGTGACGGAACTATTTACAATATGATGACATTTGAGCAGAAGCCTGAAGAATGTGAGGGTGTTAAATTATGTGTATATGTGGTAGAATAATGATCTAGTCAGAAAGAACAGCAAGTGCAAAGTCCCTAAAATGGAAGTGTGCTTAATGTATTCCAATATCAGAAAAAAGACTGTTATTGGATATAAAAAAATACGAAAGCTATGACTGATAGGCTCAGAGAAGGGGTTAAGACTTGATGATGCAGAGCCTTTATAATCTTTACACTGAGTAAAATAGGAAGCCATGGAGGATTTTGAGTAGAAGAGTGAGATGACAGGCTGAATGTCTTAACAAAATCACTCTTGTTGCTATGTTAAGAATGAACTATAGGCATAAGTGATGGAAAAAGAAACGGCAACCCACTCCAGTATTCTTGCCTGGAAAATTCCATGGACAGAGGAGCCTGGCAGGCTACAGTCCATGGGGTCGCAGAGTCAGACATAACTAAGTGACTGACACACACACATAGGCATAAGTGAAAGCTCTGAGCATAGTCCAGATGAGAGATGGTGGTCACCCAGGTGGGGACATGGGCACTGGAAGTGGTGATTACATATGTATTTGGAACGATGTGCTGATGGGTTGAGTAGATGTGAGTTATGAAGAGAAAGAGAGTAACTATCAATGCTTTCCAGGTTGTGGATATGAACTTCTGGTAAAGCAGAGCCATCTTATACTAGATCGTAAAGACTGAGGAGGGGAGAAAGATGTGGGGCAAGGGTGGAAGATAGGGGAGGAATCAAGAGTATATTTTCAACTTAAATTGGAGATACCTGTTAGACATCCAGTGGGAGATGTTGAAGAAACATTTGGGGAAATAAGTCTGTATTGAGTGTAAGAATTCAGGACTGGAAAATTGGTGATCATTTGCATATGACTGGCACTTAAGGCTGCAGGATTGAATGGCATCACTTAGTGTTTGTAAGTAAAGAAGGCAATTCATCAAGTGATCCATTATGTAAACTCAGCCCTGCATTCTTCTTTGTCTACTAATGGAGTAAGGCAAAACAGTATTTTTTTGGAATCTATTACTTTGAAGTACCATCATGTGTGGTGTTAGTTATGTCCAACAGAGGTCCAATAGATGAATCTCTTCAGGATGAAAGACAGATAAGTCTTTTTGAATCGAAGTATAAAGATAAATAGCTTGCAAAAATCAATTATTATTGTATCAAATAAAAGAATCAACACTAGTAATATAAACTTCTAATTTAAAAAGTTACTTATTTCTTCTTTTTGACTGCTGGGTCTTCGTTGCTCTGTGGGCTTTTTTCTGGTTGTGGCCAGCAGGGACTGCTGTCTAATTGCAGCGCGTGGGTTTCTCATTGCAGTGGCTTCTCTTGCTGTGGAGTGCGGGCTCTGGGGCGTGCGGGCTCAGTAGTTGCAGCCCTTGAGCTCAGTAGCTGTGGTTCCCAGGCTCTAGGGCACAGCTTTAATAGTTACGGCAAACAGACTTGGTTATTCACAGTGTGTGGGGTCTTCCTGGATCAGGGATCGAACCTGTGTCTCCTGCATTGGCAGGCAGAGTCTTTACACCACTGAGGCACCGGGGAAGCCTCCAAATTCTAATTTTTAAGTCACCTTTTTTATTGCCTACAAAAACTATTGTAAACAAATTGTGGCTAGTGTGCTTGCTATTTTAGAAATTTCTAGTATGAATATTGCTTTTTTCAAGTGAATACTAGTGAACAGTTTCAGTTTCTGGCAAGTTCTCATTATCACTCTTTATTAATCTTCCTCACCCTGAAGATTAATGTTACGAGAATCTGATCTCTTGTATTTTATTAGCCCCATTTTGAAGTCTGAAAAGATTAAAATGCATAAGACATATCAAGAGTTGAGTCTCTGTGTATTTGTATTTATGACAGCAAAGTACATATATTAGGGAAGTTGCCAAAGACCTTGTAATCAATAAAAATATATGTTAAACTTTCCTAAACATTGATCTTTTGAGGCCAAATCTGTTTAAAAATAAGTGTTTTGATAATTATAAAAAGTTGTTAAAAATCACACTTAAGGCATTGCTGAATTCCCTGATATTGGTGTTTGCTTACTTTAATATCAGATTGATCTTTGTAGCTCCTCAGTAAATACAATCCAGGGAGCTCTAGAGAGCATGGTTAGCCAGATGAGTACATTTATATTCTCTTAGGACATTCAGATGAAAATTATACAGCCAAACATCTGCCAGAGAGGATATGCTTCAGGCTGTTGTTCAAATTAAATGAGAGAAAGGGATCTAAACATTAACAAAATCTGAAGATTAAGTGGAAATTAACTAGGTCCTATAGCATAATATAGTATAAAAATGCCAAATTTTAGAGCAAGCTATATGTTCTTGTTACTTTGTTAACAAGATAGTTTACTAAAGAAATGTTTATCATTTTAAAATTTGCATATTGCCATTATTCTTCAGTCAGGTCTCATAGTATAATCTTTTTATCAATTAATAATAAACTTTTACTCTGTGCCTCTTATGTGCCAGGAAGTTGTCGTCAATGCTAACGAAATGACCAAGACAAGCAATATACCTTCAAGGAACTTTCAGTCTAATTAAAGGAGACATATATAGACAAATGTATAATACAGTATAAGTAAAACAGCAAGATAAGTATTTGTATGAGGCCAAGAAGGGGATAAAAATATTTGGTAAAGAAAGTGAACTCTGTTGAGGTTTGGGTGAGGCTAAGAATTTTCTGGTGGCATTATTGCTGAGCTGAGTTTTGAAAGAAAATGAATGAAAATTTCCTAGGCATTATGTAAAGAGATACAGGAACAGGGAAAAAGCCACATGTTTAGGCATAGAAGTCTGAAACCACTTGGTGTATCTGGAGAACTACAATAGTTGTTGATGTAAATAGTATAAAATAAAAAGTGTAAATAAACAGTGGAAAATAGTGTCAGGAAATGAGGTTGGAGAGGTACACCAGGGAGAGATTGTGTATGTTATACCAGAGAGCTTGGATTTTGCTGTGTGGATAATGAGGTAGTGAGGAATTTTAAGCAGGGAAAAATGTAATCTGGCTTGTACTTTAGAACACTACCTGTGTCTGCAGTATGAAGAAGGGAAGTTAGGCAGTTAAATATATCTCCTTTTATATATATACACATAAGTATATGTGTGTGTGTATATGTGTGTGTTAAAATATATATGGGTAACAAAAAAAAATATTTAAGAAAAAAAGCTACTAGAACTACAAAAACACTATTTATTGTTGGAGACTTTAATAATATTCTTCCAGTACAGACTTATGGATAAGTCTGTATTGAGACTGTGACCATAACACACACACATATACATTTTAAAGATATTTATTTATTTATCTGACTGTGTTGGCCCTTAGTTGTGGCTCATGGAATATTTCATTGTGGTGCATGGGCTCAGTAATTGTGGCATGCAGACTCTCTGGTTGCGGCACATGGGCTCCACAGCATATGGGATCTTATTAGTTTCCCAACCAGGGGAATGTAGGGATCAAACCTTGCAGGGCAGCTTATTAACCACTGGACCACGAGCGAAGTCCATGGTATTATTTTACAAACTTTGTTCTCTAGGATATGAGGGTGTATTGAGGAAGTACTTATTATAAGACCAAACCTTTCATTAAAAGAGCAAAACAAAAATTTCCTAGTGTTTTTCAAAATAGAGTTATATGAGGGATTAAGGTCTTAACATTTTGAACTCTGAAGTATGACCATAATGAAATTATATATTTTTTAAAACATCTTAAATTTCAATAGAGAGCCTTCAGACTACATCTTTAAGAATGCAATTTTCTGGTGACCCTTTCCAAGACAAATTAGTTTCACAAGTCTTGTTGATCTCCTATAAGAATTGTTTGACTCTATTCAGTGGTATAAAGAATCCGCCTGCCAGTATAGAAGACAGGTTTGATCCCGGGGTCGAGTAGGTCCCCTGGAGAAGGAAAGGGCAACCCACTCCAAGATTCTTGCCTGGGAAATCCCATGGACAGAGGAACCTGGCAGGCTAGAGTCCATGGGGTTGTAAGAGTGGACACAACTTAGTAACTAAACAACAACAAGGTTCCTCATAAAAGTGGAATCACTCATCATTTGCTGTTTTGAGACTGGCTTATTTCACATAACAGTGTCTTCAGGGTTCATCGGTATTGTAGCATGTGTGAGGATTTCCTTCCTTTTTAAAGCTGAATAATATTGTATGTATACACCACGCTTTGTTTATTCATTCATCTGTGGATGGACACGAGTTGCCATTGAGCATCTTTTCATGTGCTTGTTGCTATTTGATTGTCTTTGGAGAAGTGAAGTGTCTTTGGAGAAGTGAAGAGAAAGTCGCTCAGTTTTGTCCGACTCTTTGCAACCCTGTGGACTGTCCATGAAATTCTCCAGGCCAGAATACTGGAGTGGGTAGCCTTTTCCTTCTCCAGGGGATCTTCCCAACTCTCCCGCATTGCAGAAGGATTCTTTACCAACTGTGTGGATCACAATAAACTGTGGAAAATTCTGAAAGAGATGGGAATACCAGACCTCCTAACCTGCCTCTTGAGAAATCTGTATGCAGGTCAGGAAGCAACAGTTAGAAGTGGACATGGAACAACAGACTGGTTCCAAATAAGAAAAGGAGTCCGTCAAGGCTGTATATTGTCACCCTGCTTATTTAACTTCTATGCAGAGTACATCATGAGAAACGCTGGACTGGAAGAAACACAAGCTGGAATCAAGATTGCCGGGAGAAATATCAATACCCTCAGATATGCAGATGACACCACCCTTATGGCAGAAAGTGAAGAGGAGCTAAAAAGCCTCTTGATGAAAGTGAAAGAGGAGAGTGAAAAAGTTGGCTTAAAGCTCCACATTCAGAAAACGAAGATCATGGCATCCGGTCCCATCACTTCATGGGAAATAGATGGGAAAACAGTGGAAACAGTGTCAGACTTTATTTTGGGGGGCTCCAAAATCACTGCAGATGGTGATTGCAGCCATGAAATTAAAAGACGCTTACTCCTTGGAAGAAAAGTTATGACCAACCTAGATAGTATATTCAAAAGCAGGGACATTACTTTGCCAACTAAGGTCCGTCTAGTCAAGGCTATGGTTTTTCCTGTGGTCATGTATGGATGTGAGAGTTGGACTGTGAAGAAGGCTGAGCGCAGAAGAACTGATGCTTTTGAACTGTGGTGTTGGAGAAGACTCTTGAGAGTCCCTTGGACTGCAAGGAGATCCAACCAGTCCATTCTGAAGGAGATCAACCCTGGGATTTCTTTGGAAGGAATGATGCTAAAGCTGAAACTCCAGTACTTTGGCCACCTCATGTGAAGAGTTGACTCATTGGAAAAGACTCTGATGCTGGGAGGGATTGGGGGCAGGAGGAGAAGGGGACGACAGAGGATGAGATGGCTGGATGGCATCTTGGACTCGATGGACGTGAGTCTGAGTGAGCTCCGGGAGATGGTGATGGACAGGGAGGCCTGGCATGCTGCATTTCATGGGGTCGCAAAGAGTTGGACACAACTGAGCGACTGAACTGAACTGAA
This sequence comes from Oryx dammah, assembly GCF_014754425.2. Classification (NCBI taxonomy): domain Eukaryota; kingdom Metazoa; phylum Chordata; class Mammalia; order Artiodactyla; family Bovidae; genus Oryx; species Oryx dammah. The sequence goes on along the minus strand of NW_024070185.1, from coordinate 99,803,137 downwards.
CTGAGCTATCAGGGAAGCCCTTTCTTTGGATAAAGTTCTTTTCAAATCTTTTGCCTGTTTTTTAAATTGGGTTTTTGTTGTTGACTTGTAGGAATTCTTTTCATATTTCTGTATATTACCTCTTATCAGATAAATAATTTGCAAATATTGTCTCTCATTTTGTGGGTTGCCTTTTCAATCCTGTTGATAAGTCTTTGGTGAACATGAGTTTTAATTTTGATGTACTTGAATTTTTCTATTTTTTCTTTTGTTGCCTGTCCTCTAGGATAGTTATTCTTGATCATTCTTTCTGATAATAAAAAAGCAGGATATTTGCCTATTAAGGAAACACATGCATAGTGTGTAATGACAGCAAATTCTTACCAGCATAGGGAATACTTAGTTTAAGAAGCAAGACACATTTCTGGCTTATTAAAATCCAGATGTAAAATGAGACATCAGAGGAAAGCATAATGCATTGTAGGAACCCTGGCCATGAACTTCTGTGCTGGGGAAGTAGAACAAGTGTTGTAGGAGCATTGGCAACCAGGGGTCTGTCAGGAAACCTTCCCCTCATTCTGTTAATTCCTCTTCTCCAAAGACTCTTCAGAGAGGCCTTCCTTGAGCACCCTTGCACCTTCCCAACTTGCATCACTCTCATCCCTTTCCCTTTTATTTTTAAAACAAAATACTTTTGTATGACCAGGTATTGTTATTTATTTGCTTATTTATTGTCTTGTCTTTCCTTGCAAGAGCAGAGACTCCTTTCTTTCTTTCTTATGATTTTCTAGGTGTTTTTTCCTGTTACTGGTTTCTTATTTAAATCTATAATTGAGAATATACATTGTATGATTTTTATTATTTTAAATTTAAGTGTGCTTTATGGCTCAGAATATGTCTGTCTTGGTGTTCATGTGTATTCTGCTATTATTGGATATATTATTCTATAAATGTCAATTAGATCCAACCCCTCTCCCCTTTGGTATCCACACGTTTGTTCACAGTCTCAATACAGACTTATCCATAAGTCTGCATTAGAGGGATATTATTAAAGTCTCCAACAACAGTAGTGTTGTTGTAGTTCTAACCGCTTTTTTTCTTAAGTATTTTGGTTCTTTTTTGTTACGCACATACATTTTAAAGGTTGTTCTGTCTTCTTAGATAAATGACTCCCATTATCTTATATAGCATCCCTCATTATCCCTGATAATTTTTCTTCAGAGGTCAGCCTTGTAGGAAATGAATATAGCTCTGCCAGCTTTTCTTGAAAATTAGTATTAGCATGGTGTATCTTTCTCTCTCTTTAGCTTAAGTCTTTATATTTTAAGTGGATTTCTCTCGAATAACCTAGAGTTGGGTCTTGCATGTGCTTTTTAAAAAGCCCACTCTAGCAGTTCTGTATTTTAATTAGCGTATTTAGAACATCGGCATTTGAAGTGGCTATTTTATATATCTGCCAAGATATATCTGGACATGTATCTGCCAACTTGATAACTGTTTCCTACTTAACTGCGCTTGTTTGTGGTTTCCTCCCCCGTTCTCTTTCTGCCTTTTCTAGTTTTTCTCCCGTTTCACATTTTGTTTTATTAGAATTCTTTAGAGCATTTTTAGTTCACGAAATACTTTGAGCAGAATATATATACCTCCTTACCTCCACAGACATACTGTTTCCCCTATTATCAAGATCTTGCATTAGTATGGTACTGTTGTTTAAAATTGATGAACCAGTGCTGAGATTCTTGTTTCTACTTTATTCACTCCTGACTTTTTTCAGAGCTTACAACGATTCTCTATGACTATTTGATGAATTAATAGAGCATTGGACATTTTGTTCTTCATTTTGTTGAATATTTTGTAGTTTTCCTTTCCATAAAAATTTCAGGAAGTAGATGCTGATTCTCAGGCTGAAATAGTTAATCTGTGTGACTCTTCCATTTCCAGGTATATGCTTTGCAACACCATTATCTCATAGCACTAATTAATTCCTGTTGTAACCTTCTGTTTCAGTACTGTGCCAATTATGACAAGTTATAAAACAGGTTAAATATTTAGTTCCTATTGTATGTCAGCACTGTTTTAAGCCAGGTATGGGTGTTAGAACATGAACATCTTACGCTTGATTTAAGTAATTTTGGTACCAGTAGTTTTAATAAAGGATATTATTTTCATTTAAAACTGAGATTTATGAATCAAGTTGTATTTATAAAGATAAGTTAGCTAAATTTTTCCCTTAAATTTAACCTAATGTGAACTTTTTTCCAGATATTTTCTAAATTTGGCACAGTCTTAAAGATTATCACCTTTACAAAGAATAATCAGTTTCAAGCCTTGCTTCAGTATGCTGACCCATTGAATGCACATTATGCCAAAATGGTAATTATGATCTTTGTTTCATTTTTCACTTGTTATTATCATCACTTTAGTGATACCAAAGAAAGTCATCATGTCTTCTCCTATGCTGTAGTTTACTATGTTTTTTTAAAAAATTGTAATAAAATATACAAACTAATTTATCATTTTTAAATGTACTGTTCCTTTTGCTCTTTTTATAGTCTAAAAGCTATTTCTTTCTTCATATGAAATGGTTTCAAATCCCTTATCATTTCTTATATTTCTGGGACTCATTTCTGTTTGTCATATTTGAAGTCTAGAGTTGCGCAAAGTACTCCTGATATAATCTAACTAATAGAATAGAATTATCTTTGCCCTGGTGCCCTCATTTACTTCTATTAAGTGAGCCAAAGATTGATTGATTTCTATATTTTTTGCAACCATATTCACTGTTGAATCTCATTGAGCTCTAAATTGATAGACATTAAATCTTAGGAAATATGCTGCTTTCAATTCATACTGTCTTCTTTTCAGCACACAAGTGCTTGACTTTTGACAAGATATAAAACTTCACATTCAGTTTAGTTGTGTTTGATCCATCTCCTATTGAGATCTATCCCTAACTCTAATTCTATCTTGTATCAGTATCTGAATCATTTCTAATTGTTTCACGAAGATAGAGACTAAGGCGGACAGCACTTTGGGTATCACATAGTGAGCTCTTGACTGGGAATGACATTGATATTTGCTGTATCTCTACCTGCATGTATTGTTCTGTACCTTTACGATGGCATACTCATCAGTAACTGTTATGATAAGTAAGCGTTTTTTAGTACATTTGTTTTTTATTTTTTGTGTTTTAGTTTCTGGTATCTATTTTTTGTAAATTCAAGTGTTTGTGGAAGTCATTAGTAGCTATAAATATCCCTTCAGAAGATCTTTATCATTATGAAAGAAGAGATTGCTAATTTTTGGTCTTGTGTCTGCTCTGACTTCCCTCAATCTTGTTACTCAAAAGAAAATAAATTTACAACAACAAAAAAAAAGTGGTTGATACTGTTCCACATATTGTGGTTCTGACAAGTACCATTTACAAAGACTTTATATCATCTTAACCTATATAAACTACACTAATATTAAGATGAAATGTTAAATTTAAATATATTTAAACATTTTAAAATAATCATAATTAGTACAGTGTACAGTAATGTATTATAGTTTTTCAAGCTTATACATTTCTGCTCTTCCACTTATCTTACCATAGATAAAATAGAGATTATCACTTTACAGAAGAAAAAAACTGAGAAATAGAGTTTTTATTTTCTCTCTTACGCTCACACAGTTAGTGATAAAGGTAAAAGGAAATACAGTTCTTTGGCTTTTAGTTTAGTCCTCTCTGCTTTACGCCTGATTGCCACTTTTTGTCAAAGTAGAGGCTACTTGATTTATTGTTGTCTTGCAAAACATCAGTGCCTTTCTTACATGCTTTAGGCTCTGGATGGCCAGAATATCTATAATGCATGCTGCACTCTGCGTATTGACTTCTCCAAGCTCACCAGCCTTAATGTGAAATATAATAATGACAAAAGCAGAGACTTCACTCGCTTAGACCTTCCCACTGGTGATGGCCAGCCATCCCTTGAACCCCCTATGGCTGCTGCTTTTGGTGAGTAGTTCTGTTTTGGGTCATAGAACAAGCTTTCTGAAGTTAAAAGTTTAATTTGTTAATCCATATATGTCAGCTGATTTCTTCTTAGATTCTCTCAGGATTTCTAGAGAAAAGGGAGACTCATGGAACAAAAGTGTGTTCATTAACTGAATCTTAATATTAGTAAATTCTATTAGTTGTCAAAAACAAGTGGATACCTAAAATTGAATTTATTTTCTAACATTAATTAAAGAATATTGCTCATTCTTTATAAACCATACAACCGTTTGTCTGGATTTAATAGTCATATATTACTATTGGTTTAAACAAGTTGATTTATAGCCAGCAGAATATTGACATAAGTGCTCTTGAGAGAAATACTTCTCCTTTTTAAAGTAGTGATATTTTACAACAAGGGCCTGAATTGGTAGTATGTTCTTTCTTTATTCAAAGAAGAAGATTTTGGTTTTTAAACATTAGAACTTTTCGTCATTACCCCAAGTTTGTGTGAAATTGCATTTTTGCACTAATCAAAATACAATCTTCTGCATTACTCATGCTAATGTTGCTTTGAAGAGCTTCCTTCTTTTATTTAAGACCAGGTCTCAGTAATCTAAACTTTTGAAGTAAACATTTATGTAAAAGGAAAAGTAGTGAATAGCCTAGTTGAATATATCACTAAATTAATGTACTTTTTGGCTTTGCAGCACTCAAATGTGGTTTATTATTTAGATAAGGTATTAAATTTTATTACCCTTCGTGATTGATTTTTCTTTCCCAGATGACCCCATAAAATACTGAGAATTTAAGTGGTATTTAGTTTATCTTCATTTTACAGGTGAGAAAAAAGAATCCTTAGCCAAATAGTTGTCCATATTTTCTAGAATACAGTAAATATAAAATAAAAGCTTTTTATTATTTATAACTGAAAAAAGTCAAATGGATTGTTCAGTTTGTGTCCCTGAATTGTTAAAGTTTCTGTTTTAGTCTAACCAAGTTTTTGTGTTTTATACATTTGGCCTTCCATATCTACAGGTTTGGCATCTGTGGATTCAACAAACCACAGATCAAAAATACTTAGAGAAAAAAAAAGTTTCATAAAGTTCCAAAAAGCAAAACTTGAATTTGCCTTGTACCAGCAACTATTTACATAGCATTACATTGTCTTTACCGTGGCTCAGACGGTAAAGCGTCTGTCTACAGTGTGGAAGACCTGGGTTCCATCCCTGGGTCAGGAAGATCCTCTGGAGAAGGAAATGGCAATCCACTCCAGTACTATTGCCTGGAAAATCTCATGGATAGAGGAGCCTAGTAGGCTACAGTCCATGGGGTCACAAAGAGTCGGACACGACTGAGCGACTTCACTTTCCTTTCCTTTCCTTTACAACATATTAGGTATTATAAGCAATTTAGAGATGATTTCAAGTATACAGGAGAACGTGCAGAGATTATATGCACATGCTGTGCCGTTTTATAAAGGGACTTGAGCATCCTTGGATTTTGATGGTATCTACAGGGTTGGGAGCTGGGAGTGTCCTGGAACCAATCCCTTGTAGATACTGAAGGGGGGCTGTATTTGTTATCAGCCTCTACTCATATGTACAACTTGGCAGAGCCAAAGGTCTTTGTAATTAGCATTTTAATAGCAAGTGATAGAAACTGGGGCTGTCATTCAAGTTTGCCAGAGCTTGGCTATCAAGTGCGGGACTGCACATATTCCAGTAATTGAATACATACTGTTGGAGTAATTAACGTTCTGCATTGTAGGAGGAGGACATTTTAAAAATACGATTGAGAATTTTAGTTTCTGAATATAAAATATCAAAATGTTGCTGTCCTTTCTTATTGTGTTAATAAGTCCTATGTCATTGCAAATAGTATGTATATTCTAAGATAAGTAATTTATCAAACAGAGAACAATACCTTTAGGTGTTGTATGAAAGTTTACTCTGCCTCTCACAAATATTTGACATGGTTCACTATTCCCTCCTTATTTTCTCTTGGCTTTGAAAAAGCTATACTTCCAGGTCTCTGTTCCTTACTTAACTAGCTGTTCTTTCTGTAAAGATTACCCTTTCAGGTTCTTAGAGCTAAGTTGTAAGCATTCTGGAGTCTTCCTGATCTGTTTTAGAGACAATATATAATATTATATAATATTAATAGAAAAGCTTGTAAAAATATGTGAATATAGTTTAAAAAATTTTTTTTTCATGAAATGTTTAACATTATTCTACTAATTTCATTTAGTTAGTTAGTTGTGGCTGTGCTGGATCTTCATTGCTGTGTGGGTTTTTCTCTAGCTGCAGCGAGCCAGAGTCTCCTCTCTAGTTGCGGTGGATTCCCGTGTTGCAGAGCATGATCTCTGGCAATGGGTTTCAGTAGTTGCGACTCTTGGGCTCTAGAGCACGGACTCAATAGTTGTGTCCCACGGGCTGTTGTTCCATGACATGGGGGACCTTCCTATATCAAAGGTCCTCCTGCATTGGCAGGCAGATTCTTTACCACTGAGCCACCAAGGAAGGCCCTGAGTACAGTTTAAATATCCATACTACCCAGATTAAGAAATAAAATGTATACCCATACTGTAGAAGCGCCATTTGTACCTCTCTCATTAATTGTGTTCCCATTCTCCCTGCTCCACTATAACTGTAGTCTAAAATTTTTGAGGGTAGTCCTGCTTTTGCATTTTTGCTTTTCTCCTGTGGTTTGGTTTTGGTTTTTTACTACTCATTATGCAGCCCTAAGTGCTAGAGATTTTTCTCCTATATTTAAAAGTTTATTTAAATGGAATCACACTGTTTTCCTTTTTGATTCATCTATGTTCACATATGTGGCTCTTGCTTATCCATTTTCAACGCTGTCAAGTGTATAGATTTCCACTGTAAGAATATATTATAGTTGGCTTATCTATGCTACTATTGATAGACATTTGGGTTATTTTAGTTTGAGGCTATTACGAACAGTGCTGCTTTGAAATTTTCCCAATTATCAGTGAGGTTAAACTTATGTTTGTTGGCCATTCTTCTTTATGAATTTTCTTTTAATTCTTTTGCCCATTTTTATGTTTAGTTTCTTGTCATTTCTTATTTGTAGGAATTCTTTAATATCCTAGACACTAGTCTTTTTGTTGGTTTTATGTGTTGCAAATAGTTTCTATCAGTTTTGGCTTATTGGTTCATTCTCTTAATGGTATTTTTATATGGCCAGGTTTACTTACCATACCCTTTATGTCTGTGTTTTTGCGTCATGTTTAAAAAAATCCTTTATTACTTTGACATTATAAATATAAACACTTAGAAATTCTGAAGTGTATAGTATTTTAGTAACTTTTTATTGCAGTATTTCAAGTTGCAGAAATAGTTGAAAGAATCCCCCATATCCTTCAGATTCTCTGATTATTAACATCACACCACATTTACTTTATCACCTCGCTTTGTGTCTGTGTGTGTGTGGTATTTTTTCTTCCTCTGAGTCATTGGAAAATAAGTTACAGTAAAAAAAAATAATAAGTTGCAGGCATGATGTCCCTTCTAAATACTCATTGTGTATTTTCTAAGAACAAGGACATTCTTATGTAAATAACAAAATCAGAAAATTAACATTCACACGATACCATTATCTAATCCATAGACCTTTTAAAAATTTTGCCAGTTGTGAAAATAATGTTCTTTATAAGAAAATGTTTCTCTAGTAGGGATCCAAACCAGTATCAGGCTAATTTATTTGTCATGTCTCATGGAGGCCTTTAATTTGGAACATTTCCTCATTCTTTGTCTTTTATGACCTTTAAATTTTTGAAGAGTTCAGGGTTGAGTATTTAATAGAATGTATCCCAGTATGCATGTCTGGGTTTTTGGCTGAAATAATGTTGTGTCTTTCTCGTTTCATTACATCAGGAATGCTGCCAGTTTATCCTATTCGTGGTGATGTTAACTTTGATCACTTAAGGTGGTTTCTTCCAGTTGTCTTACTGTTTTTCTCTTTGTAATTAAAAACAATTTTTTGTAGGGAGGATATGTTGAGACTATATAAACAGCCTGTTTCTTACAAGTTTTCACCCTTTAGTTGTTTGTTTTTAAAGATTTTTATTTGATGTGATCCATTTTTAAAGTTTTTATTGATAGTTAAAATATTGCTTCCGTTTTACGCTTTAGATTTTTGGACATGAGGCGTGTGGGTTCTTAGCTTCCCAATCAGGGACTGAACTTGCATTGCTTGCATTGGAAGACGAAGTCTTAACCATTGGACCTCCAGGGAAGTCCTTCATACCTCAGCTTTAATATCCATTGCCTAAAATAGTTGTCACCGTAATGGTTGTTGCTGAATTGGTGATTTGCTAATTTTATCTTTCCTCCTGATTTAGTAGCTGGAATTTTATTATAAAGGACTTTTTTTTTTTTTTTTACCACTCCACTCATTCATTCATTTTTACTACATTTATGTGAATTTAAGGTTTATAATGTGCTACTTTGTATTTACATAGTGTAGTATGATTGCTGGTGTAAGTGATATCTATCCCATTGCATAATTTTACTATTACTGTCTATATTCATTATACTGTGCATTAGCTCTGTATGACTTATTCATTCTATTTATTTTTTCACATTAATATGGACTTGTAAATTCTTATTCTATGGCAGTATTATCATTTTTCATTTTATGTTCAAACTATCCTAGATTTGGCCAGTGGGAGCCCTTTCATACAAGTTTCTGTGGCCTTTTGACATGTCCTCATCATCATATGCACACTTCATTACTTTCTGGCAGAAGATATGTCAAATCTTCTTTACTTTCCCTGCCTTAGCACTGCAGTCAGCCATTTCTCCAATGAGCCCTGGTTCCTTTTAGTGGAAAATAGTATTTGCAAATCAGTATTAAGGCATTATATATTCTCATTGATAATAGGGTATCTTTGCTTCTAGAAACTTTAAGTGAATGTGTATGTGTACTTCATAAATATATTTCTCTGTGTTTTTTAAAAACTGATACTTCCAATTCTTTTTTTTTTTAATACTTCCAATTCTAATTGAGCACTGATACTTCCAATTTAACTGATACTTCCGATTCTAATTGAGCACCCTTTTTTTTCATATTGTGATTCCTTTCTTCAGGAATGAGAAATCTAGTCTTCCATTAGCCTCATCATATTTACCCATTTGCTCAATCCTATAATACACAAAAAGTTTCAGAATTGTTAACACATACCATTAACTAGAGGTTAATATTTGCATAAGTAGTTTTCTGGGCATTGCTCCAATGGTCTATTTATTATTTTTGTCATTAACACAAGTCTCAGTGTCTGACAAAGTTAAGTTTCTTATTCTTCAAGAGTATCTTGGCATTTCTTGACCATTTACACTTAGAAATTTTAGGATCAGCTTTTCAAGTCCTCAAAGGGCGGGGGGGAAGCACTCTTAGGGGTTTGATTAGATTATATTGACTTTATAAATCACTTAGAAGACAATTGATGTCTTTACAATAGAGTCTTCCAGATTTTGAACATTGTGCACCTCTCCATTTGTATATTCTTTAATGTCTTTGAGTAAAGTTTGATGACTTTTCCCTATAAAAGTATGTTTACATATGTTTTGTTAGAGTTATTCCTAAGAGCTATACTTTTTAGATTCTAATTCTCAACCAGTCTTTTTGATCTGTGTAATTTTGGGCAAATTGCTTAACTGCTCTGTACTTTTGTCTTTTTATATGTGAGATGAACATAATAATACTTAAGAGTTGTGATGAATATTATATGTGCTAATGTACATAAGAGCTTAGAATGATGCAGTGTAAATTTTAGCCATGATTTGGTTTTCATAGTGTTGCTAATATACAAATGCAGTGTTGTTGTTTCTTGATTTTATATTCAACTTTGATTAACTCTTCTTTCTCTAAATATTCTAATTTCTTTCTCTTTACTTTAGTAAGATGCATTGAACTTCTAAAATTTACGTAGAAATGGAAAAGTATCTAGAAGAGTGAAAGGAAATAAATGCGAGACTTAACATAAAGTACAGTAATCAAACCACTTTGACAGTGTTGAAAAGATAGATATATAAATCAGTAGAGAAGCATATAGAATCTAAAATTGACCCACATGTATAGGATGAGTTGATTTTGAGCAAAATTGCCAGTGTAAAAATTCAATAAAGGAGAATCTTCCAATAAGTAGTTTTTGAACAGGTGGATATCCATATTGGAAAAATAAATTCTGATTAGTATCTCACACCATACTGACAGATTGACTTGAAATGGAGCTTAGACCTGTCTGTAAACTTAAACCTAAAAAACTCCTAGAATAAAACATAGGAAGGGGGACTTCCCTGGTGGTCTAGCAGCTAAGGCTCAGTGTGCTTCCACTGCAGGGGACACGAGTTTAATCCCTGGTCAGGGAATTGGAATCCCACATGCTATGCAGTGTGACATGGCTGAAACAAAACCAATAAATAAATAAATAAATCTTAAAAATCACTAGGCGAAAATCTTTGCAACCTTGGGATGTGCAAACGTTTCTTAGATAAACCACAAAAAGCACAAACCATAAAAGGAAATAATTTATGTATTGTATGTACAGCAACATTTTAAAAGTTCCGTGGCTTGAAAGATACCATCAAGAAAACCAAAAGGCGAGCTTATAGACTTGAAGAAAACAAATTAGTTATATCAAGGTATACAGGGAATTCCCAGTTCAATACTAAGAAAGCAAATCATTAAAAATGGGCAAAAGATTTGAAAAAAATATTTTACAAAAGATGGTATATGAGTGGCAATAAACACATGAAAAGATGCTCAGCATCCCTAGTCATCAGCAAAATGGAAATTAAAATTACTGTAATATATTACTTCATACCCTTGAGCAGCGTCTTCATTTGGTGGAGTGCTGTCTCACTGGTCCTAGAAGTGATCTTTTCACATATGCCATCTTCAGACTGTTTCTTTTCTTAGTTTTTGGGATTTTGACTAGACCTGTTAAATTCTCTTACTCTGTTCTGAGTATCTCAAACTTTCTGTCCTGTTTTTTCCTTTATCTCTCCGAGCTGCATCCTGAATAATTCCTTAGGGCCTTTCATTTTATTAATGGTCTCTTCACCTTTGTCTAATCTGTTGTTAAACTTGTCTGATAATTTTAAATTTCAGCAACTGTGCTTTTTATTTCTAGAAATTTTATTCTTTAAGTATCATCTGCCTTGTAGATACTTTTCAGCATAGATTTTATTTTTCCCAACATACCATTTAGAATCCTCATCTGATAATTCCAATGTGTGAAGTCTTTGCAGTTATTTTTCTGCAATTAGATATTTATTTTTCTACTTTCTTCTTTTTGAGTTATTCACTTACTTGGGAAATAACTTGTGAGACTTCTTAGTCTCAAGATGGTATGTTCCTCCAGAAAGAATTTACTTGTTTGCAATATCAAAGGATCTGTGTCTGGGACCATTTCAATCTAAATCCATAATTTTGTTAATTTTCCCTTGAATTCCTAAGAAATATGAATTTAGGCTGCAAATTTGCATGAGAGCTTACTTTTGGTTAGACCTTTTCAGGAACTTTTTTTTGTCTCTGTTAGACACAAAGTCAGCTTTCCTTGTAGTCTTCTGAAGGCAGGTGGAGTAGGTAATGGGATGGGTTATTTTAGGCTTATTCTGTTGCATTAATGTCATGGAGGTCTCCTGTTGACTTCCTCTTGGGCTAACCTTGGGATTTGCATCTTGTCCATTAAGCGTGAGGATGATAAAACCAAAGCTGTTTAATAGAGTTAGGTTTTTAGCCGGGTTACTCTTAATCATCTTGTTAGCCATTAGTTGTTTTTTTTTTTTTTTTTTAAGATCTTTTTACTGTTCATTGGACATATCTGCCACAAGGTTGGTCTTTATTATTTAGTCTGCTACTATATCCACATTTTTAAAAAACAATAATTGGACCTTTTTTCCATAATATATATTGTTTGTAATGTTTCAGATATCTTTGTATTTTGTCTAGTGACTCATAATTTATATAATAATCCTCCAATTTAGACATTAAGCTTGTTTCTTTAGGGTTTGCTACTATAAATAATAGCACTGAGAAACACTGATAAACTGATTTCATAGATAAAAATGTTATCTATTTGTATTACCTTATTTGCTATTGGTAATACATTTTCCAAATGTAAAATACCTGTGATACAGCTATTCAAATCTTAAACCTTCTCCTTTAAAGTTTGTGTAAACCAATGTCTAATAGGTTAATTTGCTAAAATGTTTCTGTTCCTGCTTACTTGAGGAATGTAGATTTATGGAAACTTTACAAATGTTTCTTTTGTCAAATATTAACAAATGTTCTTGTACTTGGAAACAGTTATTTAAAATTTGGCCCTGGAACAGTTTGCCAGTTCTTTCATTTATTGCTGTTGAATGTTCAGTGAGAGTTAATATCAAAAATGTTCCTCATTTCTCTCAAACCTACTGCATATCTTTTGCCTCATACCACCACCCCCCGTAACCACTTGTATTAGACTTGTTTTGTTTTAAAAGTACCTCCCTTGCCTTTCTGACAAATCTGTGATTTACAGTAATTAACGTTTATTCCTCTCACATAACTGACACCTAAACAACTGTGAATCAACTTTTGCAAACTTCCCTCACGTGTGTTTTTGATCGAGGATCCTGGCCAAAGGTGTCACTCCATTTGAGACGTGGCATTCTCGTGGCAGAGGGTGAAAGAAATGCTTCTGAACGCTTCTGTATAGCAGTCTATGTCATGGCTGTCTGTGTGTTCCTGTCATGTGATTGAATACAGTGGTGTTCCATACAGATGTATGTTCTGCAGGAGACACTGCAAGTCACATAACTAGCCAGAGTTAGATGGAAGGGTCAAGTGAATACTTGGCAACCATATTTCTTCTTTCATTTAACTTTCCAGTGTAAATTTTCATAATAACTCATAACCATATTGAAGTGTCTCTGGTAAGTCTCCCTCTATGCCTTAAAATAGTTATTTGTTATGAAAATGAATCATTTTACCTATGAGCTTCAGCCTACTTAAATATAAGTTTGGCAAGAGCAGAGATTCTTGTATGCGTTATTCAGTGCTTCCTTAGTGCCAGAGGGGTGCTTGCCTCCTAATGTGCTTTCAGTGATGTTTCTCTTATTTCATCACTCTGTCAGTTCTCATTTTTGTGTCTTCATTTATTGTCAGTTCTCTCTGCTAGCTCTGTCCCTGAAGTCTCTTTATGATTATGTTTTCTTGAATTATTTTAATAGATCATAGCACATATTTAACAAATTCTGTTAAATAATTCTCTTTAATGAACAGAATAAACGTACGTGATCTTTTAACTCCTCTGGAAAATTCAGCCTACATACTTGCTATAAATATGCATATCACCCTATCATTAAAAAAAAAAAAAACACAAATCCCTCCGTTTGACTCGTACAATCTAGCTTCTCACTAGTGCTCTAGAACTATCGCTTCCAGTTTATGTTTCTCACTCTCCCTGACTTTTTTTGAACCCCTCTCCCTGGAATCCCATCTCTGGATCCTGAGGGACTATGATTCATTGTTTTGTTTTCTGAGGCTGTTGTCTCTGTCTCTTTTCCTTAGAATGCTCCTCTTCCACCTAAGTGTGCTGATACTTCCAGGCTCTCTTTTTAGCTTTCTTCATTTCTTATCTTATGCCTTTTTTAGTGGAGTTCTTCTTCATATGGCTTTTACATTTATTTCTAAATAGATGATTTACAAATCTGTATCTTGTAATAGAAATTCCAAGTTTACCCCCTCATTTCCACTTATGGCATTGCCATTTGAATGTCTTAGTATCACCTCGACCTTAATTTGTCCTAAATCAAATTGTTTTCTTAGTAATAATGATTCCACCATTTAAAGCTAACTCCTGTATTTGTTGATGGTGCACAGTCGCCAGGCTTCTAAATGGAGAAGGAATATCAACCTTTGTTTGGCATCTGGTACACACTAAGCACTCAGTTCAGTTCAGTCGCTCAGTCGTGTCCAACTCTTTGCAACCCCATGAATCGCAGCACACCAGGCCTCCCTGTCCATCACCAACTCCCGGAGTTCACTCAAACTCACGTCCATCGAGTTGGTGATGCCATCCAGCCATCTCATCCTCTGTCATCCCCTTCTCCTCCTGCCCCCAATCCCTCCCAGCATCAGAGTCTTTTTCCAGTGAGTCAACTCTTCGCATGAGGTGGCCAGAGTACTGGAGTTTCAGCTTTAGCATCATTCCCTCCAAAGAAATCCCAGGGCTGATCTCCTTCAGCATGGACTGGTTGGATCTCCTTGCAGTCCAAGGGACTCTCAAGAGTCTTCTCCAACACCACAGATCAAAAGCATCAATTCTTCGGCACTCAGCTTTCTTCACAGTCCAACTCTCACATCCATACATGACCACTGGAAAAACCACAGCCTTGACTAGACAGACCTTTGTTGGCAAAGTAATGTCTCTGCTTTTGAATATGCTATCTAGGTTGGTCATAACTTTCCTTCCAAGGAGTAAGCGTCTTTTAATTTCATGGCTGCAGTCACCATCTGCATCAAAGTCACCAGTGATTTTGGAGTACTGCTTTTCGCTTAATGTCCAGCTCATGTTTTACTTGCTGAGAAGCCTTCAAACAGTCCCAGAGATCCTTGGCAGTCCCTTCTTCTTAGACCACTTGCAGTATATTTGTATTTAAACGTCTAGATCCTCAGCATTTGAATCTTCTATAATTCATAATTTTAGTTTATAAAGCCTCTCGGAGGCAAAGATTTTTATTTCATATTTCTTTTTATTAGCACAGTACCCCAGCGGTACAGTATAGTTTAGTGAATATTTGATGATGTTTACATAGAAACAGTGCTCTAAATAAGGTCAGGAATATCAGCCTAAATAACAAAACCAGATAAACTAAAACTAAGTAGCAAACTAATAACTCAGAATGAAATATTAATAACATTCTAGCTGTAGTCTTGAACCTTGAACTCAGTTGAAAGGGATTAGCCTCTGGAAGTGTCAGAGGCTCTTATACAACACAACAAGGATCATCTGTTGGACAAATCTTTACTCCATGATAAAATCTCTTTGTCAACAATATACCCTCATATGGCCATTTTATTATGTTGATAACCATCTTTTTAGAAGGTAGTGTATTTATTTCATCTTCTTTTCCCCATTAGGTGCACCAGGAATCATTTCGTCACCATACGCAGGGGCTGCTGGATTTGCCCCCGCTATTGGATTTCCTCAAGCTACAGGTGACTCTTTTAAAGTTGAAGTTGAAATGGTTTCTTAATGATGATTTATATATTCTAGAACTTATCAAAATGAAAGATACGAGCATGTTTGAAGGATTTACCAAAAAAGCACTACGTGTGTCAATCATAGAAGTGGCTCATGGACAATAGACAATTGTACAGCTTCCTTGTGTTCATAAATAATTCTCTCTGGTTTCATTCCCAACACTAAAATTCTGTTATCTGTTCTGCATCATTCATACTTGCCATTGGCACAGATAACTATAGGTTGACTATATTAAATAACCTTAGGTTTGTCTCTTTGGTTATTATATAAAATAGATGAGCTGCTTGCTGATAAGCAGCTCAATTACATGTTAAACAGACTTCTGTCTTACTTATCTTTGTGTCCTTACTGCCTTTCATGGTATTCAGTACTTATTATGCATACAGCAAACATTTAAATTAATAAACATTGACTATTTTATCTGTAAGTACTTTTTTTAAAAAAATTAATGGGTTTGGAAGATTACTATAGAGAATATGCATGCTGTTTTATTTCAGAAAAAAAAATACATGTATACACATTTTTTTCTTTAGCTAATGAAAATAATTAAGAGAGAGAACAATCAGTTAATACTTTGATAATGACTCTGACTCTTCCAAATAATAAACAAAATGAATTTGATAATAAGAAAAAATACTTTATGGTTTTGTGCTTAAAGAAAATACTTGCGGTTGGTGATTGGAAGAGTGATGCAGTGTTAAGTCTGTTCTACATATTACCTTTATAGCTTCCAGCTGATCTGTGAATATAACTCTTTTAAACTGCAGCTTTCTGACAATGATCTTAGTATCCTGCCTTTCTAAGTCTGGGAATTGTAACTTTTCTATTCAGGAGAGAGGATGAAGTTAACTAAAAAGAAAGAGTGATTTAAAAGGTTGAGATTTATTTGTTTTAGGATTTTTGGTGGTTTTAAGACATTTTAACATATGTTTAATTAGTGAGTGCTCTTATCTATCTCATGAAAATAAAGGCATTATACATTGTGTTTATGTATTTGAAGCTCCCAAGAGTTACACATTTTGGAGGTAGTGATATATGGTTTCCTTTATTTTAGGTATTTTTTTGACATGCTGTATCTATAAAACACTGTAGTAGATGTTAAGAAAGAGAAAAAAAATGCATAAAGAGGGCTCCTGAGTTGATACGGCTTTCCAGGTGTAATAGGGGTATATATGCACACACATGATTTGTGATAAAGTGGCCAGACTCTATTATAAGGAATTTTGAACTTAAAGAATCAATACATTAAAGAATTGGCTCATTTTACATCAACTTGGCATTTTATCTTATGTAGTTTTTAAGCTGAGAATACAAATAGTTGGACCTTGTGAGGAAGTGTAGTATGTTATGTATTGTATGTGGTGTCAATATTCCAGTATTATGGGGCTTTCAGTAGCTTTTGCAGTATCTAGGGGAATAGAGAGCTCTGAAAATTCTTGCTCCAAAAGAATATTGAATTCCATAAATTTGTTGTTGATGGTAATAATGTTTTACAAGGTTACAAAATGTTTTTTTCCCCATGCAGAATACATGTATACAATTTACCTGTTTTAGATGTACAACTCAGTGATTTTTAATAAATTTACAGAGATGTACAGCCATTATTACCACAGTCCAATTTTAGAACATGCATTACTACCTAGCTTGCATATATGTGACTTCTGCTGAAGGGCCTTTAGAATGTATATATGTAAACACACACACATATATATATGATTTAATGGTAGAAGTCAATATGAAAATTCATCTGCTTTAGGGAAATGTATTGGAATATATCTATTTCAAGAAATAGAAGGAGTACTGGTAGTTATAGACCCTTTTAAAAAACCTCATGGCTTTAAGACTGGTGAACTTGGTTGGTCTGCAAAGTGTTACATAAATAATAAGAGTATTAAGTATGATACTGTCAACAAATGAGGAACTCTACCCCCAGAGTCTGGATTGACCTTTGTTATCCTTATGGTAGCTTTGAAACATTTTCTTCTCTATTTTTGCTTTTGCATTCATTTGTTTTCTTAAGTTGCATCCAGTGTTATAATTCTCCAGATAACTAGAATACAAAATGCTTCTGCTGTTTCATAAAGGTCTGTCGGTCCCAGCTGGACTAGGTCCCGGAGCGCTCGGTCCCCTCGCAATCACCTCCTCCGCTGTCACTGGAAGGATGGCCATTCCTGGGGCTGGTGGTATGCCAGGAAATTCCGTTCTGCTTGTCACCAATCTTAATCCTGATGTGAGTTGGAAAGTATCATATGTAAAAAAGTCTTCCAGGAGGAAATATTGTAGCTTCTGACTTCAAGTTGAATTCAAATGGAAATGTTTAAGAATTTGTGTTAAAGTTCATCACTAGTATATATAAAGAAGCATGTAGAAAAGCAACACTTTAAACACAGTCAACTCTCGTTTTTACAAGTAAACTTTTAAAAAATTTTTAGTTAATGAGACCCTTATGTTTTGTGTTCTCCTTTTCAAACAGCTTATCACACCACATGGACTTTTTATACTATTTGGTAAGTAATTTCTTTTGCTTTGGTGGTTTTTTTTTTTTTAGCTATGATGTGAATTGAGCCCATTGCATCATTCAGTAATACTACTGCTGTGTGCCAATTAGTGTGTTTGAGGATAGAATAACAAGGAACATTTGTTAAGTGATTATAGATACAACAAAGTTTTGTAAAAAGGGAAACAGAGCTTGTAATAAGAACATACAGCTGGAAGACCTAACCTTGCTGAGGGAATCAAAGTTGATGTACAGAGAAATGATAGTTAAGCTAACTTGTGAGAAATGAGGAAGTGTTACATCAGCCAGGCAGAAAGAGAGGGCGAATGTCCATTCACAGATACTAGCAGTGAGAGACAGAGCTCTTAGAACATGGAAATGAAGGAAACTCAGTGGAGAGTATAAGGGACAGACGAATAGAGGACAAGGCCATTAAGAGCTTTGTAAACTATATTAAGGAGTTTGGTTTTTAACCTAAGAACAATGGGAATCCATAATGAGATTCAGATTTTAAAAATAATCCCTAGACTTTTTAATAGTGTACCTCTCTCAGTTAAAAAAAAAATATTTAACATGTACTCCTAATCTATACATGATTAATTAATCATAAATTTCATCAATCTTTTACTGTACTCTTTATAGTTTTATATTACAAACAGAAATACAAGAACCATGAAGTAAGCAATGTTTAATATTTTAAAGATTTTTATTAATGAAAGTTTTTTAAATAAAAATATTGTTAACATTTAGTGAGAAATAAGATTTAATATGCTTTATTATTTTCAAAAACCTTTTTCACTTTGAATCAGTATTCCAAAATCTGATTCTAAATTCACTTTATTTTTGTACTTGATGGTTGTCGTAACTGAAAAAGATACCCCATAAGGATACACAAGGAAATTCCCTGGCAGTCCAGTGCTTCACTGCTAGGTTCTGGGTCCAGTCTCTGGTTAGGTAACTGAGCCTCCCGCAAGTCACGTGACATGGCCAGGAAAACATTTTAATTGAAAAATATAAAAATGTGATATGAATTAAAGTGTTGCATTGTTGCTGTACTAATTAAGATACTAGTTTTTTAGTCTAATTCACTAAATTTTGATGTATCGTACTTGGAAAAAGTTCCATGTTTCCTTTTGTTAAATTAGTTGATTTTGAAATCTATTATATTAGAATAATGGGGCTAAAACTCACTAATAATCTTCATTTGGAAAAATTTTTAGTAGAATGAGAAATTGTTTCAAATTTTTTGAGTGGATAATAGGTTTTTTTAACAGTGTCTTTCAGATATAATTTACAGCTGTACAATTCACTAACTTAGGTATACAACTGAGTGATTTTTAGTCAATGTACAGAGGTGTGCAGCCATCACCAGAGTTCAATTTGAGAACATCTCTGTCACCCCACAGAGATACTTCATACTCAGGTGCAGTTTCTATAATAGTTTTAATTCATAATACATTTATGTGATTATCAGCAACAAAATCATGTGTTCATGCTAAATTTTCATATGTCTCTTTAGTAGCCAGAGCACATTTCTTTCCAAAAATAGTTAATTTCTCACTAATTTAGAAAAAAATCACTCTCAGCTTGAAATACAAATTGTATGTCATTTTTTAAAGGCTATTTATTTTGGCCAGGAGGGACAGGGAAGCCTGGTGTGCTGCAGTCCATGGGGTGCAAAGAGCTGGACACTACTGAGCGACTGAGCAACAATATTTCAGCCACTTGTCATTTCTGAAAAGGACAGCAAATTTGGGACACTTGCCTATATATATATTTTTTTTTGGCCACTGTTTATCACTCAGTTCAGTTGCTTGTAGGGGCTTGCCCATGAGATGGCCAGTTCTCCTTTGTGCGCCCTGAAGGATGTCCTAGTCACCCTCTCATCCCGTTACACGGTATGGTAACGGTGCTACTGTTTCAGGATCTTTGTTTCACGATATTGGTGATACCCTGTTCCATATGAACTGCAGTATATTTTAGCACACTAAATGGAAAAAAATGAGAAAATGTCCTTCACATTGTAGAAAGTTTCCACCTATAATTTCTTCTATATGATGAAAATTGGTAAAATGTAGTTTTTCATATTGGTTTATATAAACAAATCAGGATAAATAACAGTTTATTATTCTCTCGGGCTTCCCTGATAGTTCAGTCGATAAAGAATCCACCTACGATACGGGAGACCCTGGTTTGATTCCTGGTTCGGGAAGATCCACTGGTGAATAGATCGGCTACCCACTCCAGTATTCTGGCCTGGAGAATTCCATGGACTGTATGCTCTATAGGGTTACAAAGAGTCGAACACAACTAAGTGACTTTCACTTTCATTATTGTCCCACACCCCAGTGAATCGTTTTGCCTGCTTTTGGGGATGTGGGACCCACTTTGGGGAACACAGTGTAGAAAAATTGGATGTAATGAGATCAATTTGTGAGGTTATTGTGATTGTCCAGTTGTGAAATAGTGATAATTGCTTCGATGGTAGGGAGGATGGGAAAAGTGGACAAATGTGAGAGGTTTTTAGGCCATAGAATCAATGAGTACTGGTAGTTGATAGGATGTAAGAACTTAAGGAAAGGAGTAGGTCAAAAGATGACTCCCAGGTGTCTGACCAGAGCAAATACATGCATGATGATACTGTTTATCAAGAGAGTTAGTGAGCACAGGAGGGGACAGAAAGGGGAGATGAGTCGGTTTGGAATATATTAAATTTGAAGTATTTATGGGACATCTACATGAAGGGATTAATTGAACACTACGCAGTCAACACTAAAAAACTATTTTGTCTTTTTAATTAGGAGTATATGGTGATGTACATCGAGTGAAGATAATGTTTAATAAGAAAGAAAACGCACTGGTTCAGATGGCAGATGCAAATCAAGCTCAACTAGGTACTAGTGATTAGTAATAGTCATAATTATATGTGCATATTATATGCTCCTTTTGTATGCGAATTTTCCTATGAAGTAAACTTACAGCTTAAGTAGAAAAAGTTCCTCTTTATGTCAGTGTCTGCATTATTATTTGGATCTGCTTACATTTTAAGATTTAAAAATGTTTATAACTCTTGGAAGTGCATTTATCTGTTGGAACATATCATTAATGTTTAGAGCTTTGACTCTAGGATTTTTCCATTAGCTTTAAACTAATAAACATGACTTGTTTTCTTTCATTTGTTTGCTTGTTTTCCTTTTAAGTTTTCTAGAATTGTTGCTTAAAAGTTCATAATGATAGTACAAGAAAGTGTCATTTTGCTATTTCACCATTCTTTATTATAGTGGCTGTTGAAATATTACTAGTCAGATATTTATTTTAAAAAGCTTTACTTGAGATTAATTTATTCAGTAGCCATTTCCTGAGCTCATGTTATATTTCAGGCATTCTGAAATGTTTTAGCACTCTGCTAGGAAAATAGGTACTGTTTGTTGTATTGCTTTTCATTATGGTAAAATCAACTCATTTAATATATTTTCATATGTAAGAGTTCTTAAATTTAAAACCGTTTAAGCCCTCAAACTGACAATATAATTTTAAGTGACTAAATAAAAAGAATTACGATAGTTTTACAGAGACTCTACCTTAATATCCAGAATTTGCTTATTTTCTTGTTATGCACCAGCAATGAACCACCTGAGCGGTCAAAGACTTTATGGGAAAGTGCTTCGTGCTACACTGTCCAAGCATCAAGCAGTTCAGCTTCCTCGAGAGGGACAAGAAGACCAAGGTCTGACTAAGGATTTTAGCAATAGTCCTTTGCATCGCTTTAAAAAACCTGGCTCTAAAAACTTCCAGAATATTTTTCCCCCATCAGCTACTCTGCATCTTTCCAACATCCCGTATGTATCTTAATTTGTTACTATTCATTTCAGTGATAAATAATCTAGAGTATATGGTTTGGGGAGATAACTGAAATTATTGTTAACGTAGTGGTAGAAATTCACTAATTTATGTCAGATGATTTATTTGCCATCATGTCTTAAGAAGTTTATCTAAACTTACACTCCAAAAGTAAAGGTAGCAGTGTTTAAAATTTTTCTTTCCAAACAGGGAAGGGCAAAATTACATTTATGCAGAGATATTCCACTGGTACATACTTATTCATCCTTCTGTAGAAGAAAAAACCCTTCAGCAACCAGCATAGCAAAATCAAGTAATTTATGTTTTAAGAATTTGGTAAGCTTCCCAGGTGGCTCAGTGGTAAAGAATCTACCTGGCAGTGCAGGAGGCACAGGAGACATAAGTTCAGGCTCTGGGTTGGAAAGGCCCCCTGGAGGAGGAAACAGCAACCTTCTCCAGTATTCTTGCCTGGAAAATGCCATGGACAGAGAAGCCTGGTGGTCTACAGCCCATGGGGTTACAAAGAGTCAGAGGCAACTGAGCATGCACGCAAGAATTTGGTAAAACTGAATTCTCTGTTTTTTAACCTACAAGCCACATAAATATCTAAAAGCTAGAAATTATTTTCTTACAACCAGTCTGTAGTAACCGGTGTTGTAGCAGACTTGTTGTTTAGTCATCATCTAGCTTAGAGATTGACAGACTACAGCCCATGGGCCAAATCCACCTGTAAGGTCCATGAGCTAAGATCAGTTTTTACATTTTCAGTGGTTGGGGAAAAACAAAAGAATAATATTTCATGATTTGAGAAAATTACATAAAATTTCACCTTCCATGAGAAAAGTTTCAGGGAACACAGCCACGTTTATTGATTTATGTATTAGCTATGGCTGCTTTTGAGCCAGTATGACAAAGCTGAATTGTTAGAATAGAGACTGTATGGTCATCAAAGCCTAAGAAATGTAAAACTGGAAATCCCAGTTTTAATTTGTGAAATCCTTGACCAAAAAAGATGACAGTTTTATATAACATGGAGGAGGATAGCTTTGGAAAGAAAGGGTAAAAGTTGGGGGGTATAGTTGTATGCAAGCATGTGTATGAAAAGTTAAAAGGGAATGGAAAAGGCTACAGTTCTGAGACATTTCTGAAAATGAGAATGGCCATTGAATAGGAACAGAAAATAATCATTTAAAATACCGTTGAATGCCCAGACTCCTCACTAGTCTCTAGTCAGGCACATGGAGAAACTTTGCATCTGAATTGGGCAGTGGCTCAAGCCTTATGCCTTCCATGCAACAGGAGGAGTCACTTTAGAAAAAAAATCTCAATTATGTGCATCTAGAAATTTAGCACCTCATTACTATGAGCGAGAGAGGCAACATATTTAAAGACTAAAGCAGGCTCCCTCTTCAGGACATTTATCCAGGAGGTGGTCTCAGGTTGCAGCCTACACTGGACATGTAGGTAGGAGAAAGAAAGTATGTTAATGTATTTTTTAACCATCTACCAAGTATTGGGCACTGTACTGGTGTCTTACATGCATTACCTCATTTAATCTCCATCATAATCTTCTTTTTAAAATTGTGGTTAAATACATAACCATTTTAACCATTTTGGAGTGTGTGTTTCAGTGTACACTCACATTGTATACTTTCATAGTGTGCAACCATCACTTGTATCCATCTGTAAATCCTTGTCATCATCTCAAATTGAAGCTCTGTACCCATTAGACAATATCTCTCTGTTTCTCTCTGCCCTGTCCTTGGTAACCACCATTCTGTGTTCTGTCTGTAGCAGTTTATCCATAATAACCTTTGGAGTAAAGGTTGTTAGTTTCATTTTAACACTGAAAGTGAGAGGCTCAGATTAAGTAACTTACTCAGGAGTGACATACCAGGTGAATGACCCAATAGGATGTGAATTCGGATCTCTCTGCTAGCAGAGCCAGTTGTTGTTCTGTAAGACCATCCTTGCTGGTAGTTGTGAAATGAGGAAGAGTCTACTTTTAGTCAACTGACTGTCATGTGGTAGACCACTGTATTAGCTGTCCACTGCTGTGTAACAGATCACTCCAAAACCTAACAGCTTAACACAATAGTAGATGTTCTTTATCTCAAACTGTTACTGTGAGTCAGGAATCCAGAAGTGGCTTAGGTTTTGGCTAAGTCTCTCACAAAATAGCATCTGAAGGCTGTAATGGGGCTAGAGTCCACTTCCAAAGTGCCTCCCTCATATGCTTAGTCAGTTCCTTGCCACAAGGACCTGTGCTAGGGCTACTTGACTGTCTTCATGAAAAGGCAGCTGGTTTCTTCCTGAGCTGATCATTCAAGAAGGGGCAAGGTGGAAATCAGTGTCTCTCAGCCTCAGAAGTCACGTGTCATTTCTGTAATACCGTGAGGGTTACAGAGGACATCTTTATTCTTTATGGGAGAGGAGTACCCAAAGGGTATAAATACTAGGAGGCAGGTGTAATTGGGGGCCATTTTTGAACATGATTGGCACATATACATGTTTGTAATTATCCTGAAAGTAACTGAAAAGATACTGGATTAGTACTAAAAATATACTGGACTAGTAGTGGACTATAAAAGACAAATCAGAGCTAGGGAAGGGGCTTGGAAGTACTGCTGCTAAGTCACTTCAGTCGTGTCTGACTCTGTGTAGCCCCATAGACAGCAGTCCACCAGGCTCCCCCATCCCTGGGATTCTCTAGGCAAGAATACTGGAGTGGGTTGCCATTTCCTTCTCCAATGCATGAAATTGAAAAGTCAAAGTGAAGTTGCTCAGTCGTGTGTGACTCTTAGCAACACCATGGACTGCAGCCTACCAGGCTCCTCCATCCATGGGATTTTCCAGGCAAGAGTACTAGAGTGGGGTGCCATTGCCTTCTCCATTGGAAGTACTAGTTAGGTACTAAAGCCATATGGGTAATAATCCCATTGAAAGAGTAAATATAGAAAGATTTTCTTGTTCTTTAGATACTGCCCATGTCTTATGCAAAAGAATTGAAATAAAATTCCATTGTCTGAAGACATGCATGCATCAATCTTGAACATCTTTTTTTTTTTTTTTTGCGACTCTATGGAAAACCCACCCGGCTCCTCTGTCCATTGGATTTTCCAGGCAAGAATACTAGAGTGGGTTGCTCTTTCCTCCTCCAGGGGATCTTCCCGACCCAGGGATCAAACCCAAGTCTCCTGCATCTTCTTCATTGCAGGCAGATTTTTCACCACTAAGCCATCGCGGAAGCCCAACCTTGATCTTTAAAGGCACTTGCAAATGATGTCTTCATTGCATGGCTTTATGTTCTTTGTAATGTGAGGTATTCTAGAGACCTGATGATGTCAGGAGTTAATCTTTGCTTCATTTGAAAATTAGGGATAAGATAGTTGACTGTCTCTGTGATGATGTTTTCACAGCCCCTCTGTTACAGTAGATGACCTGAAGAATCTTTTCACAGAAGCTGGATGCTCAGTGAAGGCTTTTAAATTCTTCCAGTAAGTCCATTCTTTTAAAATATACATTAACATGATTTGCAAATGTTTATGGTAATTTAATTAAATCTTCTAGGGTTGGGGAAGAGGTTTGTAGGCAAAATTAATTCTGTGTACTTTTTCTGTCTCTTCTGCCACTTTAGGAAAGATCGCAAAATGGCACTCATTCAGTTGGGATCTGTGGAAGAAGCAATCCAGGCCCTCATTGAGCTTCATAACCATGACCTTGGAGAAAATCATCACCTCAGAGTTTCCTTCTCAAAATCTACAATCTGACTTTTCTGTGAATTTTTCTCCTAAGACTGGACCATAATTTCAGTAAAACCTTCAGACATAGACTGAAGCAGCTCAAGACCAATTCTGCCTCTTTTTCAAAAATAACTCTTTCTGACTTTGATGTTAAAGTATATTAAAAAAATCAAGGGATGTTCTCTTTTCCCATTTCTCCCCTCTGCCAGTATGTTATCAGAGGCGTATTTTTCCTTTGTACCATTGTTTCTAAAATGAAAATAATCTTCAGGAAAAAAATTTTTTCCAATAATTTGATTCCTTGTGTTAAATTGGATTTCAAGAGGACAGACTTTCTTTTAATTTGGGTCCAGATCAGCCTTATACAACATTTCTAAACTCCTTTGTACTTTGAAAAATTTGAACATATAGACTTTTAAAATTACTTGACATAAGTAATTTAAATGACCTACAACCAAGTTTTTAACTTTATGATTCAGAAGTTTGAGTCCTGTAGGAAACTATGTTCTCTTATAAGTTATAACAGTTATTTGGCATATATTGATACTTACTATACATAAATGGGGTTGTATTGGAAGCATATTGATAAACTTGCATGTTTTCTTTCAATTTTTTTTTTCCACTGTAAGACACTCCTTTGCATATCTTTAACTTTGTAAGACTATTTGGAGAATGAAATGTCTCAACTGTCTCCAGAGAAATTATGTGGAATCCAACCAGAATCTATTAAGGTGTCAGAATAATTAATTTTATTTGGGAAAATCATGGTTTAAGTTTCACAATGACAGTTTCCTAGTAATATGATCTTGGAAAATTTAAAAAGAAAAATAATACTACTTATAAACTACTTTTTTATAGTTGTTTTCAGAAAAAAAAAAGTTTACAGTCTTAAGGAAAATATTCAGGTCTATCATATGGTTTGACAGATTTTTTAAAAGTTATTTTTGGTAAAGTCTTCTTTTAGAAAAAAAATTAATCTCAAGGGTTTTTTGTACCACTATAATCTCTAATACTTATTCAGAATTACTGTGTATTTACTTAATTTCCTATTATGTGCCTTATTATGTCCTTATGATATAATAGGTTAGAGTTTTATCTAAGTATCTTAAAAGCTATATTGTGGGCTTGGTGAGCATTTGTTTTTTCTTTCCTTGTTTTGGCAAGAATTTTAAAGTTTTTTTTTTTTTTTTGCAATTTTAAGTGATTTTTCAAGAAGTAATAGTTTCTATTCAAATTTTTGGTGCTTTGGTGTAGAGGTGGGGTGGGGAAGAGTTAAATGGTTTTGGGAATAACTCAGTGCACACCTGTAGGCCTCTTCATATTGTGACCAGCAGCGGTCATTGCGGTTATAGCATACCAGTATGGGGCTATAAAATGCAGTCTCCGTTTCTGGATCTTGTCTAATCTTTATCCATTAGAATTTGTCTCAGGATTGCTTGGTTTTTGTCATATATTCAAGTGAGAACTTGCTTTTCTTTGTTAATGAAGCCCCAGTACTGAGTGAGTGCCCACATACATGGTGTATGAGGAGTGGGTTCTTCCTCATACTCTGTCCCTCTCTGTTTTTAGTTGGATGTAAGCATATGTTTTAATGTTGTTTCAGTGACTGTATAATGTACAGTTGTTTCTTTTAAATTAGATACTTTGCATTGATTACTTATTCCTTCAGTGCTTGAGTAGATTTTTTAAAGCAGAATTCGTTAAAAGGGTCATTTTTGTCTGTTGCTTTTTCAGTTTTCTCAGATTCTCAGAGTGGCTCATCTCACCTTTTAGAAGAATATCTCAATCTCTTATTATATTCCAGCCATTAAGTTAAACAGGAAAGTTTTAACAAAAACAATTTTGCAAAAATATTGGAGAATACAAAAGACGTTCTGGATTGTTCAAAATTCCCTCAACTCTGAGCAACAATTAGTCAGTGGAAAACGAAGGATACTAAATTGAGATCTTTTGAACGGATCAGTTTTAGTATTGGCTGATAGGTATAATCATTTATCTAGTTTTTTTTTTTTTTCCACTTATGAAATATATTTTTACCGAAACACTGAGTAAGAGGAAAGGGAGGAAAAACCAATTTCTTTAAGAAATTACTCCAAGTTTGCTTTATTTTTTCCTTCTTTACAAGCACTATTGTAATTTTCAGTTATATTTTAAATTTGAATTTTTTTCTTCTTGAGTTAGGAATTACTGTGTAGTTTCAATTCATGATTCTCATAACATTCAGTGTAAGTGTAGCAGAAGGGAGATCATAAGTGGTGTTGAATGTAATTTTGAAGTAGGAAATGGCCTTTATATTTGAGAGAGAACTTTTGAATCCTTTTCAGGGCTTTGTGTGTGTGCGTGTATGTGTGTGTGTGTATAGTTGAGTGTATATACATACATACACTCCTCTAATGTTGTACATACATGTGTACATTACATACATCTTAAATTATTGACCAAAAACATTAATCCAATTAAGATTTGGAAAAGTGAGATATTCTTATTTAAAACAGTGTGTTCGAAACCATCAATTTGTGTCTAAAATTAGCTGTAGCACATGGATGTTGTCCATATTGGGCTGTTTGCTCTTTGAATTATAGAGGTCTACAGTATTTGTGTTGACATAGTTTCTGTAAAAAGATTAAAAATATCAGGGCAGTGAAAAACCTAGATCTTTGTCTTTTTTGTTTTGGCATGCAGTTAGTTGATATCTGCTAAGCAATGTTTTGCTGTTGTTGTTGAGCTGTCGTAGTATCCTGTTTTAAAGTTTATTTACTTTATTTCCAGGAGAATTGTCTTATTTTTGGAGGTGTCTGACTTTGACACAAATTATATATATTCAGGACTTTTAAAAATAACAGTACAAAATGAATAACCAACAAAACCTATAGTATGAAACTCTGAAAAAAAAAAAATAGCAGTACACATTAAATGGTAGCAATTTATGCCAAAAAGTTTTACTTTGAGATTTAAATAACTTGCATAGTAGTAAATTGTGTTTTGTGTGAGATACAAATAGGAAAATAAGCTTAATAATTTGATAACTTACTGGAGAGTATCAGAATTGCCCAGTAGTTCATACAGAATGCCGTAAATTCTTTGTTTAAGGCTAAGTTGTGATGTTACTTGTAGTAATGGTTCTGATTTTGTTGTTGAAAGTTGCAAATCTCACAGTTTTTAGAGACACAGGTTTTGCCTGCCTAGTTCCTTATAGAAGCAGTGTTTCTTTGGCTGCACCTAGTATGGTCATCATAGATTCTGCTTCAGTTGATTAGAAGTAGTACTCATGAATGTCTCTGTTCAGTTTTATAAGAACTTTTGGAAACTTCCATGTTGTTAAGCAGGCAGAATATGCACTGATTGTATTATCATGTAATTCCCCTTCTGTTCCCACTAAATATTTTTTGGACGAACGATGACAAGCTCAAAAGTATGTGTCCCCCTGCCCGCAGTGAGTCACTTAAAAACCCTGTTTGCCAAATTGTCAGGCTATCTCTTAGAAAAACTAATGTGTACTGCTATTTTTAAAACCAAAAAAACAGCATGACTATGGGTAAAAGCGTTCTAAACCTTTCCTTTGTCTTGATCTGTTGTTAACAAGAATAAAACTGCCAGACTTAAAATAATCTACTATTGTGCTAAAAAGAAATAACATTAGATTGCACAAAACTTTTCCCTTAAAGAAAATGTAATTCAGCTGTCTCTTAATTCAGCTGTGTTATTATCTAGAAGACTATTTGCAGTCTTTTTTCAGAGCAAATTTTAACAGCTAGTTGTGAATGGTTTAAAAAATAGAAAATTACTAAAATATCAGTTTAGGGGGTTTTGTAGAGGGAGAAAAATGAAAGAAACAGGACCAAAGTTTATGTGCCTTCTTCAGTAGTCTTAATTGATCTCTCTTCCTATTTGAGGTTTAGGTGGTAGTATCAACATTCTGGTTTTCAGGAAATGCATACTATATAATTTTAAAAGAATGTTATCCCACAGACCTTTCTTTCAAGGAAACAATTGTACCTGTAAAATGAAGTCTCAGTTACGCTTTTTGCCTTCCTCACATAATATTCATAGCATGTGCAGGTCCAAGAACAGAGCTGCTCTAAGTCTTTGTGGTAGTCATCTTCATTTCTGTAACCTGAGGCATGTGTTCCAGAGAACAGGGGTATTTTTCTGGCCCAGTGACCTTGGTGATAATAGTCATGGTTGAAAGCTCCTTATGGCAAGCTTAAATCAGCACTGTAAACAGATTTTTGTTGTTGTTTTTAGGTTATTTTTAGTTCTTGAATCTGTGTAGTAGTTGTAATAATAAATATTTAAATAACTATTTTTGATGTCATTTAAAAAATCATACTCTGGCCTTTTTTCCCTTTACCA
The DNA here is from genome assembly GCF_014754425.2 of Oryx dammah. Classification (NCBI taxonomy): domain Eukaryota; kingdom Metazoa; phylum Chordata; class Mammalia; order Artiodactyla; family Bovidae; genus Oryx; species Oryx dammah. Next base: position 99,773,471 of record NW_024070185.1, on the reverse strand, counting down.
TTGATACCCAGATCTTTAAAAAATTCATCCCACATCCAAAAAGTACTAATTATAAAGATTTCTAACCAAGCAGAGTTTTGCATCAAAATGTCACCTCATTGCTCTGACCAAAGACTGACTGTTCTGGTTTTGACTCCTTTCTGAAAGAAGACCCAGTGCAAAGCGGCCTTTACTCTCTATTTCCTATTGGTGAATAGACTACTTAGAGAAAATGGGAGTTTAAATGTGAACAGAATGGATTAGATGATAAGGGTTCGATGGGCATTTTCAGTACTGTATTTAAGAAAAAAAAAAAATAGCACAGCTAGGAGCCTCTGACATTGTCTCGTGTTATGTGGTCTGTTCATAAAATTCCCTTTTTCAGTTTATAAGAATGTTCATCTAACAGAAGTAAATGCTGTAAATATTTGTAACAACATTTTTTTAAACCAGGCCAAAAAAGGGGGGGAAAAGCAGTTTTGGGGAACAAGTTGACATATAAAGTGGTTTTATATAAAACATCAATTGTCTTGTATATTTTGATAAGCTGCAGTACCAGCTTTCATTTGTAACACAGTTTGTGGCTTTGGAAGAAAAGGATTCTGTGATTGTCAAAGTGAATCATGTTATAAATGCAAAGAGATGATAAAATATTAAAAAACATATTTTCTAAGTGCGTAGTGCATGGTTAATTAAAGCTTCTGTACACTACAGTATATGCCATTTTCGTTCAGTTTGTATATTTGCTGACTATTGATATCTCTACTCTTTTCCTAACAAGTATAGCATTGTAGCATGCCTTTTAATAAATGTCATGACATCTGTACTCTCTTAAAATATTTCTGTGTTCTTGTCTGTACTTCGGGTTTTCCCTTGTCTTACCTGTAATTCTAATGATTTCACATTTTCTTTTCTTTCTCATAACCATCCATCTAAGCTTGTTACAGCATACCAAGCACATGTGCACACAGCTTTAAAAACTAAACAACCCTAAGTTTGCTGATCATCTCTTTTTTAGTTCAGGAACAGTTCTCATTTTGAGAAACAAAGTGCTTTTCTAATCATCCTACAAGTAGCTTTGTAAATGGCACATCCCCTCTGTATAAGTACACGTTGGTATATTTGCATGAATGCTGTCTTTTGCTCTCTCTTTCTGTGTATATCTCTCTCTCTCCTTTCTGTCTCTCTCTTTTACACACACAGGCAATATATGTACAATACTAAACAAGAGCTGGAACATTTTTTCCAGTTTTTGGCTTCCCTAGGGAATTTTGAGACATGAGGTGTGATCTCAAACCAAGTTTGTATTCTTTTCAATTAAAGGGTAACATAGTTACCAGCTGCCTATATATTTCTTTTCCATAGACAAAAATGTTTTATTTTTAGGTTCTTTAAAGTATTATTGGATTATAGGAGTCTAAGCAGTCATTTATTTTAATCTTTTATTCCAGGATATTTTGGAAGTGGGAATTTATGTGTGTGATTATTTTTAATGGCATAGAATACTCTGTAACTACTACTGATCTTTGCTTGCTCGTCTAAAAATCTATTGTCTCCATGAATGTAACTAGGTCAGTTTTTTTCTTTTTTAGATCTAGAGGCATTTTTATCAGGGAAAGATAAAATAACCCTATGGCCAAAACAGTTTTTGTGAACTTCTATAAACTATCACTTCATGGGAAATAGATGGGGAAACAGTGTCAGACTTTATTTTGGGAGGCTCCAAAATCACTGCAGATGGTGATTGCAGCCATGAAATTAAAAGATGCTTACTCCTTGGAAGGAAAGTTATGTCCAACCTAGATAGCATATTCAAAAGCAGAGACATTACTTTGCCAACAAAGGTCTGTCTAGTCAAGGCTATGGTTTTTCATTGGTCATGTATGGATATGAGAGTTGGACTATAAAGAAAGCTGAGCACTGAAGAATTGATGCTTTTGAACTGTGGTGTTGGACAAGACAAGTCTTGAGAGTCCCTTGGACTACAAGGAGGTCCAACTAGTCCATCCTAAAAGAGATCAGTCCTGAGTGTTCATTGGAAGGACTGATGCTAAAGCTGAGACTCCGGTACTTTGGCCACCTCTTGCGAAGAGTTGACTCATTGGAAAAGACTTTGATGCTCAGAGGGATTAGGGGCAGGAGAAAGGGATGACAGAGGAGGAGATGGCTGGATGGCATCACTGACTTGATGGACATGAGTTTGAATAAACTCCGGGAGTTGGTGATGGACAGGGAGGCCTGGCGTGCTGCAGGGTCTCAAAGAGTCAGACACGACTGAGCGACTTTGCTGATAAACATGTTTAACCATGAAATGCTTATTTACACAGCAGAGGCTTATAACCATCGTTGAGTCACACACAGTCTTGAGTGTAAATGTATCTAAGAGCCCACTTAGTTCAATTTCCACCTTTTAAAAATGAGCAGCTCAAGGAAGTGACTTGCCCAAGGCAACATGGCAGTTACTGGCAGAATCTAGACTACAACCCAGGTCTCTTTGACATTATCCAGCACTCTCCATTACAGCCTGGCATTGCAGTTCTGTCCTGCCAAGTGGTGTGAGTTCAGTCTTAAGTTCTATACATGGGATTGGGATGCTTATGTACTTTTCTGGGAACTGCCAAGACCAATTTAAAGAAACTGCATATGTGATGGGGGTGTTAATTTCTGCCAAAGAGTAAAAGTTCTTACCTATTTCTGAAAAAAAGTGTAACTTCAAGTTGGAAATTTGAGAAAGCGAACTTTTAAAAAATCTAGTTACTATATGTATTAGTTTGCTAGAGCTGACATAACAAAGTACTACAGCCTGGGCAGCTTAACCAACAGAAATGTGTCTCCTTACAGTTACAGAGGTTACTATTGGATTGGGGTCCACCTGGTTCCAAACAGGAAAAGGGGTACGTCAAGGCTGTATATTGTCACCCTGCTTATTTAACTTATTTGCAGAGTACATCATGAGAAATGCTGGGCTGGAAGAAGCACAAGCTGGAATCAAGATAACCTCAGATACGCAGATGACACCACCCTTATGGCAGAAAGTGAAGAGGAACTAAAAAGCCTCTTGATGAAAGTGAAGGAGGAGAGTGAAAAAGTTGGCTTAAAGCTCAACATTCAGAAGACTAAGATCATGGCATCTGGTCCCATCACTTCATGGGAAATAGATGGGGAAACAGTGTCAGACTTTATTTTGGGGGGCTCCAAAATCACTGCAGATGGTGATTGCAGCCATGAAGTTAAAAGACACTCCTTGGAAGGAAAGTTATGACCAACCTAGATACCATGTTTAAAAGCAGAGACAATACTTTGCCAACAAAGGTCCGTCTAGTCAAGGCTATGGTTTTTCCAGTAGTCATGTATGAATGTGAGAGTTGGATGGTGAGAGCTGAGTGCCAAAGAACTGATGCTTTTGAACTGTGGTGTTGGAGAAGACTCTTGCGTGTCCCTTGGACTGCAAGAAGATCCAACCAGTCCATCCTAAAGGAGATCAATCCTGGATGTTTGTTGGAAGGACTGATGCTAAAGCTGAAACTCCAATGCTTTGGCTACCTCATGCGAAGAGCTGACTCATTGGAAAAGACCCTGATGCTGGGAGGGATTGGGGGCAGGAGGAGAAGGGAACGACAGGATGAGATGGCTGGATGGCATCACCAACTTGATGGACATGGGTTTGGGTAGACTCCAGGAGTTGGTGATGGACACGGAGGCCTGGTGTGCTGCGATTCATGGGGTCGCAAAGAGTCGGACACGACTGAGCGACTGAACTGAACTGAACCTGACCCCATTGTATTGTTAATTACCTCTTTCAAGGCTCTATCTCCAAATACGGTTACATTCTGAGATACTGGGGGTTAGGATTTCAATAGAAGAATTTTGAGGGCACACAATTCAGCTCACCAAGTACTGATTATACCAGAATTAAGCTATGTGTTGGGAAAGATAATGAAAAGTTAGAGATATCATGATTTACCTTTTAAGAACTGTGTAATCTAGTAGAAATGTCAGCTTAAATCCATAAGTCACATAGCCTTGAACTCTTGCCTTCAATGGGAAGCTCCCCAAATGGATCATGAGGCCTCTCTCTAGGCCATTCTAATCAGAATATATATGGCTAAAGCTATCCTACAGCTAATTACGAACATGTAGGAACACATACTGTGTAATAGCTATCTCTAGAAAGCCATTTCAGGGCAATGATCACTTCTAAGACACATGCCATTACTTGAAGAACAATTGTAGAAATGTTATCAAACAATTGTTATCAAACAAGCTGTACCCAATTTTTAATGCCCCAAATTTGCAGATAATTAAACTGAGATGCTGTTAGGAATAGTTGGAAGTATTAAACCCTCCTTGTTTACTCTGTGTGGTTGTACATCAATGAATTTTTTTCTTTGCCACTTCTGGTGGAATTCTTCACTATATGTTTCTCTTAATTTATGTTGAGCTGATAAAATTCTAATCATTTTCTTAGAATTACCACATTCATAATCATAGGGTTCTGATATAGAATTCCTACCTCTGCTAGTATAAAAAAGTATAATTAAATAGAAAAAAATTAGTGATTCTAATGTCCCATGGAGATCTCTGTATTTTCTTCATTCCTGTCTTTGTTCTAAGGATATAAACAGGGTAACAGGAAAAGATTCAGTGGTTTTGCTGGAGTAAGTTGCACATGGTTTGATTAAAGCACCTATATCCTTGCACTATGCCTAAAGTTATGGAATTACTCCAGTCCTTGATCCTGCAGAAAACAAGTATTAAACTCTAACCTGTTAAGCGATTGTTTTTAGCCAACTGAAAGCCAGTATTAGTTACATAAATGTTAGACAAAGTCACATTAGGGCAACAGGCACTAATGAGAGATAAAGAAATTTCATAATGATGTATTTTTATAGTGGAATACTTTATACAAGTGAACACAGTAAAGCTACATAAAAGCTACAGGAAAGAGTCTCACAAATGTGATGTTGAACAAAGGAAGCCATACAAAAGATGAATATATAATGTGTAATGGTATGGACCTAACAGAAGCAGAAGATATTAAGAAGAGGTGGCAAGAATACATGGAAGAACTGTACAAAAAAGATCTTCATGACCCAGGTAATCGTGATGTTGTGATCACTCATCTAGAGCCAGACATCCTGGAATGTGAAGTCAAGTGGGCCTTAGAAAGCATCACTACGAACAAAGCTAGTGGAGGTGATGGAATTCCAGTTGAGCTACTTCAAATCCCGAAAGATGGTGCTGTGAAAGTGCTGCACTCAATATGCCAACAAATTTGGAAAACTCAGCAGTGGCCACAGGACTGGAAAAGGTCAGTTTTCATTCCAATCCCAAAGAAAGGCAATGCCAAAGAATGCTCAAACTACCGCACAATTGCACTCATCTCACATGCTAGTAAAGTAATGCTCAAAATTCTCCAAGCCAGGCTTCAGCAATACGTGAACCGTGAACTTCCTGATGTTCAAGCTGGTTTTAGAAAAGGCAGAGGAACCAGAGATCAAATTGCCAACATCCGCTGGATCATGGAAAAAGCAAGAGAGTTCCAGAAAAACATCTATTTCTGCTTTCTTGACTATGCCAAAGCCTTTGTGTGGATCACAATAAACTGTGGAAAATTCTGAAAGAGATGGGAATACCAGACCACCTAACCTGCCTCTTGAGAAATCTGTATGCAGGTCAGGAAGCAACAGTTAGAACTGGACATGGAACAACAGACTGGTTCCAAATAGGAAAAGGTGTGCGTCAAGGCTGTATATTGTCACCCTCCCGGCATATTTAACTTATATGCACATATATACATCATGAGAAATGCTGGACTGGAAGAAACACAAGCTGGAATCAAGATTGCTGGGAGAAATATCAATAACTTCAGATATGCAGATGACACCACCCTTATGGCAGAAAGTGAAGAGGAACAAAAAAGCCTCTTGATGAAAGTGAAAGAGGAGAGTGAAAAAGTTGGCTTAAAGCTCCACATTCAGAAAACGAAGATCATGGCATCCGGTCCCATCACTTCATGGGAAATAGATGGGGAAACAGTGGAAACAGTGTCAGACTTTATTTTGGGGGGCTCCAAAATCACTGCAGATGGTGACTGCAGCCATGAAATTAAAAGACGCTGTCTTGGAAGAAAAGTTATGACCAACCTAGATAGCATATTCAAAAGCAGGGACATTACTTTGCCAACTAAGGTCCGTCTAGTCAAGGCTATGGTTTTTCCTGTGGTCATGTATGGATGTGAGAGTTGGACTGTGAAGAAGGCTGAGCACCGAAGAATTGATGCTTTTGAACTGTGGTGTTGGAGAAGACTCTTGAGAGTCCCTTGGACTGCAAGGAGATCCAACCAGTCCATTCTGAAGGAGATCAGCCCTGGGATTTCTTTGGAAGGAATGATGCTAAAGCTGAAACTCCAGTACTTTGGCCACCTCATGTGAAGAGTTGACTCATTGGAAAAGACTCTGATGCTGGGAGGGATTGGGGGCAGGAGGAGAAGGGGATGACTGAGGATGGGATGGCTGGATGGCATCACGGACTCGATGGACATGAGTCTGGGTGAACTCCGGGAGATGGTGATGGACAGGGAGGCCTGGCGTGCTGCGATTCATGGGGTCGCAGAGTCGGACATGACTGAGCAACTGAACTGAACTGAACTGAATTCTATTTATATCAAGTTCAGAAACAAGTAATCGATGGCATGAGCCGAGGTTCCTGATGTTTGGTTAATATTTTTAAAATTTTGTTCCAGTTATCCAGGAGTGCTTACTTTCTGATAATTCATTGAGCTTGTACACTTAAAATTTGTACATTTATCTGTGTATTATGTCAATTTAAAAGAATTTGAAAAATGGTTATAATTGAGCAAGGAGCTGTAAACCAATTTGCTTACTTCTTAAGTCAGCTGATTATTCTTCCCAGGAGGGTAATTTTATAAAGTACTCAAGATACCATGTACTGAGTCTCATCATGACATTCTTGAACGTGTATATATTGCATTTCTCTGACCATGGCATACCTATGGGAAAAATGTTTCTCTGACAACACAAAAAACAGTGTTTTCAAATAAATGTTACCTTTTGAATGGTTTTACACCCCACTAGATTCAGAAAAGATTTCAGTAATACATTTTAGTTTTGTTTTTGCAAATAAAAGTCGAATCTGATCGCCTATCTGATATCTAACTCCTTACATACTTCCATCAAGAAAAGCCGGAAAAACCTACCTAGCTCCCTGGTACCCTAAGTGGAGACTTTATACAAAAGTCTTGGCAGAACTTCTTGTTATTAAGATTCTTAAATATATACTAATTAGTACAATGCAGGCCCATTTACACAATACCCAACTTCAAGTAGTGGCCAAACTTTTTCATCTACTCCTTGTTCCACTTGAATTATTTTAAAACAAATCCCAATCTTCATATAATTTCATCGCTAGATACTTCAGTACTTAGTCTCTTAGTCTATCAGTTTAGTTCAGTCACTCAGTCGTGTCCAACTCTGTGACCTCATGGACTGAAGCATGCCAGGCTTCCCTGTCCATCACCAACTCCTGGAGCTTGCTCAAACTCATGTCCCATCTAGTCGGCAATGCCATCCAACCATCTCATCCTCTGTTGTCCCCTTCTCCTCCTGCCTTCAATCTTTTCCAGCATCTGGGTGTTTTCTAATGAGTCGGTTCTTTACATCAGGTGGCCACAGTATTGGAGCTTCAACTTCAGCATCAGTCCTTCCAATGAACACCCAGGACTGACTTCCTTTAGGATTGACTGGTTTGATCATGCAGTCCAAGGGACTCTCAAGAGTCTTCTCCAGCACCACAGTTCAAAAGCATCAATTTTTCAATGCTCAGCTTTCTTTACGGTCCAACTCTCACATCCCTATATGACTACTGGAAAAACCATAGCTTTGACTAGATGGACATTTGTCAGCTAAGGTCTGCTTTTTAATATGCTGTCTAGGTTGGTCATAGCTTTTGTTCCAAGGAGCAAGTGTCTTAATTTCATGACTGCAGTCACCATCTGTAGCGATTTTGAAGCCCAAGAAAATAACGTCTCTCACTGTTTCCATTGTTTCCTCTCTATTTGCCATGAAGTGATGGGACTGGATGCCATGATCTTCATTTTTTGAATGTTAAGTTTTAAGCCATACATTGTAATTATTGATAGCCTTCTAACATATAGCTTCCTGTACCATCATTTTTTTCATGTAACTTAAACTTGAAGAAATTGAGCTATTTGTTTTGTGAACTAGCAGTCTAGATTTCACATGCCCGCCATGATATTATTTCTTTAACATGTCTCCCCACCTCAGAGTTTTTGTAAATTGTCAGTTGCTTCTTTCCTTAACTTTTGCCTGCCTCCCCCTTTTTTGGGGGTGGTGGGGGGCAAGAATATTTCATAGATGGCACCAGGCACATATAATGTGTCTTTTCTTGGCATGGTAATAGCCATTGCTGATATTGCATAGGTCAGTTAATATTTAGAAATTGCAAAACAGCAAAGTTCTATCCTTTAGGGTATTTTTTTGTTTTTTAATATTTATTTATTAAATATTCTTGTTGCTGTGCATGGACTTTCTCTAACTGCCGCGAACAAGGGCTGCTCTTCTCTGTGGTTTGGGTGTTCTCATTGCGGTGGCTTGTCTTGTGTGCAGAGCATAGCCTCTCAGCATGTGGGCTCAGTAATTGCACATGGGCTGGCTTAGCTGCTTCGTGGCATGTCCCCTGCATTGGCAGGTGGATTTTTTACCAGTGGACTATTAGGGAAATCTTTTTCAGGTGTTTTATTTGTATTACTTTTATGTAATAAGAGAACTTCCCAATATCAACTATTTGGTTACTCTGAGGTATAGTCTCTATAGGAAAGAAAAGATAAATGCTTGACTCTTTGTCTGTTTTTGAAATAATTATTTGGTTTCCTATCATGCTCCAAAAATGTATTTACCTTGTTTTTTTTTTTAACTTGTTTTTTTAATGGAAAAGAAAGAAAGAAAGTGAAATCACTCAGTTGTGTCTGACTTTGTGACCCCATGGACTGTAGCCTACCAGGTTCCTCCATCTATGGGATTTTCCAGGCAAGAATACTGGAGTGGGTTGCCATTTCCTTCTCCATTTTTAATGGAAAACTTCAAACATTTGTAAAAGTAGACTAGCACAGTGAACCTCGTATTCCTGTCACCTAAAGTATGCCTTTATATTCAGTATTTGGGTCTTCCCAGGTGGGGCAGTGGTAAGGAAACTGCTTGCCAATGCAGGAGACACAGGTTTGATCCCTGGATCAGGAAGATCCCCTAGAGTAGGAAATGGCAACTCACTCCAGTATTCTTGCCTGGAAAAATCCTGTGGACAAAAGAGCCTGGCAGACTACAGTCAAGAGTGTCACAAAGAGTTGGGCATGACTGAGCATGCACACACACACACACATTCAGTGTTTTATCTTCTATAACCATACTCATTCTTCCCTACCTGGAGAAATATTAATTCATTTTACACAGTAGTTTGCAAACTTGTAAAATGTTGTATGCAGGTACTTTAAAATTTCTGTCTAATAGGTAACTATAGCCATTTTTAATTGCTGGCTTTTTCTGTTGTACTTCTTTTTTCTTTAGTCATCTTGCCAGAAGAATTTTCAAAGAACCTGCTTTTCATCTGATTTGATCCCCCAAATAAGTTTTATCTTTTAGTTCATTAATTTAGAAAAAAAAAAAGGCTGTGTGTGGATTTATATTGTGGTTCTTCTGCAAAAGACTTGGTGTGTTAATCATAACTGTCTGCTTTGATTTTTTAAATTTATTTTTAATTGAAGGGTAATTGATTTACAGTATTGCATTGGCTTCTGCCATATAACATCATGAATTAGCCAGAAGTACACACATGTCCCCTCTCTCCTAAACCTCCCCCCAACTGCTCACCCCATCCCACTTCTCTAGATTGTCACAGAAAACCAAAATGAGCTATGCCCATACAGCAGCTTCCCACTGGCTATCTATTTTAAACTAGGAACTGTCTGCTTGATCACCTTATTTATCCTAAGGATTTCCACTGCATATCTATCCCTTATTGTTTTTATGAATAAATAAATAAGGGCTTGGGAGTGAAATAAAACTAAGTAGAAATAAAAACTTATTTGGAAAAAAAAAAAAGGTTTAGGATTGTCCCGATGACTCTCACTCTCATACCTCTTATTCCTGTATTACCTTAGTATAGGCTGATTTGATGGACAAATATGTTTGCAGGAGGGTTCAAAGTGGTAAATTAATCTAACCATGCCATCAAGGAAGTGGGCTAAGCACTGGTGTGTATATCCTTTCTTGCAACATATTACTAGCTTACAAACCAAGTCTCAAGAATTTACCTTACTCACTAACAACAAGTATTTTCTAAATATCTCTTAATATAGTCCAAAAATGGTGACTCTCAACCCAAGGTTTTCCAGAACAGGCATAGAATCTCTGTATTTTCAGATAATGCTTCCAGTTTGTGTTTTTTTTTTTTTTTAAACGTATAGTTCTTAGAACGACAGAATTAACTGTTAATTAATGTGTCTGGCATAGACAAGTTGGCTCACTTCTAGACTAATCTGTGAATTCTCACAAATAAAAGCATAAAGATTAAAGAGATTATAAGGTTCTTATGATAAGCTCTATTCACTAAACAAGCAGGCTCTTCCCTTAAGTAAACATTCATGCACAGAACATCATACAGTAGATTATCAGCTAAATAAATAAAGATTTGCATTTCCTTACAGCTGGCAGGAGCTTCTAGTGGGAGCAGCTCCCCATTTTTTCCCTTGGCAGTCCCCATCCTTCACCCCTAAAGTAAAAGTACTGAGACCCCTTACAGACAGAACCTTGGTGCTTCAGGTGACTTTATAGACAGCAAACTGCTTATTATAGATCAACATCTTGTCTAAAACAAGCACCAGCTGTTCATCGAACTACACGGGGAGCTGAGTGAATGCTCATAAAAGGAGATGGGGGCCCTGACTCAACCTATAACACTACTTTCCACTTCCAGTTTGGGGCTTGGGGCTTGGGGAATTGGGTGACAAACTCCAACAGAGTGTATGTATTCACAGATCCCTACTCTTGCTGCAACTGTTGTCCCTGAACTATACATTTTTTGGGTGGCCATAACTCGTTCCATCATGATCCCTAAAAGCACTGTTGTTCAGTTACTAAGTCATGCCCAACTCTTTGTGACCCCATGAACTGCAGCACGCCAGGATTCTGTATCCATCACTATCTCCCAGAGTTTGCTCAAACTCATGTCCATTGAATCAGTGATGCCTTCCAGCCATCTCATCCTCTGCTGCCCCCTTCTCCTCTTGCCCTCAATCTTTCCCAGCATCAGGGTCTTTTTCAATGAACCAGCTCTTCACATTAGGTAGCCAAAGTATTGGAGCTTCAGCATCAGTCCAGATTTCCCAGACGGGATCAATCCAAGCCAAAATACTCCCTTGCACAATGTATTAGCCGGCTGCTGCTGCTGCTGCTAAGTCACTTCAGTCGTGTCTGACTCTGCGACCCCAGAGACGGCAGCTCACCAGGCTTCCCCATCCCTGGGATTCTCCAGGCAAGAACACTGGAGTGGGTTGCCATTTCCTTCTCCAGTGTATGAAAGTGAAAAGTGAAAGTGAAGTCGCTAAAGCTGCTGTAACAAAGTACCACAAACTGGATGACTTAAACAGCAGAAATTTATTTCCTCCAACTTCCAGGAGTTAGATGTCTGAGATAAGGTTGTTGACAGGTTTGATTTCTTCTCTGTGTTGTGTCCTAATCTGTTGTAAGGACACCAGTCATACTGGATTAGGGCCCTCCTATCTGACCTCACTGGGAGATGGTGAAGTACAGGGAAGCTTGGCGTGCTGCAGTCCATGGGGTCGCAAAGAGTTTCGGACACAACTGAATGACTGAACAACATCTGACCTCATTTTTACCACAGTTACCTCTTTTAAGCCCCAATCTCCAAACACAGTTACGGTCTGGGGTCCTGGGTGTTAGAACATCAATATATAAATTTGGAGAGGCATAGTCCAGATCATACTACACATTTTTCCCTTAGGAACTCGTGACCCTGCTTAGAATCTTCAGGACCTTAGGAGCAGACTCTGAGAAAAGCTATCTATTTTTTAATCTCATTGATCAGGGCCTGTGCTGTTTGTGGAAGAAAAAGAGAACTGAGATTGCAGTGGTTTGAAAAGGAAAATTCTTAGAAACATGATTCTCATACCAAAGATAGTGAGCATGAGTTTAAATGTTATTTAACTCGTTAATGAAGGAGTTGGCAGAATGACAGAGCTGGATAGGAAAGAATTAGAACTAGTCTTCATATAATTAGTGGACAAAGGAATTCTGAAATGAGATTTCTAACTTAAATATAAAACTAGTTAATCTTCTGCAATTAAGCTATAGAGCCATTTGAGGTTCTCTTCTCTCCTGGATATTAAAAAAAATGACACCCTTAACAGTTTTCTATAAGTTAACATCTAACTTTGTAGAATTGTTAGCTACCTAATCATCATTTTGTATTACCTCAAAGTTTTATTTCTCTTGCATGAATAAAATCACCACTTAAGTCTAATATATATTTTCATTTATCCTGAGTCTCCTTGAACAACTTTGCCAGCTATGGACCTTAAAAGAAACAGTTCTAAAGATTGACTTCTGCCATGATAGCAGGAGGGGCTTCGCTGACCTGCTCTCTAAAAAGATTGATGAAAATTAAAATATAAAACAGATTAAGGGCTCTGGAAATGGGCCTTGAAGACAAACAGCACACAGAGAAGCATGTATTAAAGAACATCGACAAAAACTTGTAGAAAGGTCAAAGTCTATGGTGTTTAAACCAAGATGACTCCCTCTCTTCCCAGTACCAGCTCCCAGACAGACAGCTGCAGTCAAGAACATCTCCCAGCACACAAAGTATTTTCTTCCTGGGAGCAGCAGAACAATATCTTTTCTCATCCTGCCCACAGCCATCTGTTGCTGAGGCTAAGACCTGAGTGTAGTTAAGGAGTAGGGATTTCTTTCTCCCACCCAGCCCCTAATCATGGAGTGGAGGCTGTCCTCAGATGGACCATGTTGAGAATACTGGGGCCCTATCACTTCTGCCCTGGCCTGTGAAAGGGGGTCTCCAAGCTGAGAAGGCCAAGCCAGGAGGACACTGGGCTGCTCCCCATTAACAAAGACTATGTCATTGATGGCACTTGAGCCAGTCTCCACTAAGCCATTTTCTTGACTAGGCCTCCTCCTTGGGCCCAGTCTCAAGAGTCCAGTTTCATCAGGAAGATTGCCAAGTCAGTTTAGAGAGACCCTCCCCATCCTTCATATCCGATCACTCTGGTCTACCCTCCAGGAGTCTCCAACGTAGGTAAATGGTTTGATTTTTTGTTGATTTCGTTGATTTTTCATCCCATTGAAAACTTCATCAGTTTTCAATGGGAAGCATCAATAGTTTGTGTCCTAAGATTCTTTGAATGCCCTTTACCAGGTTGAGGAATCTTGTATATCAAAGCACATGTGTTAAGTACAGTTTAGTTCTACACATGTTTACATGTCCGATGTGCTGGGCACAGAGACAAAGCGTATCCTCTGCTCTTGAGCTCACAGTCTAATCAGGGAGGAAAGCACACGCACAAATAATTGTAACAAAAAGTGCTAAATGTCAGGATGGATTAGGATGAAATATTATGGGCTCACACAGGAGAAGTATTCAACTCAGTGTGAGCTGTAGGAGAGGCTTCCTGGAAGATACCTGATCTGGGTATCATAGAATGGGTAGGAGGAGGCAGGCCAGATGAATGAGAAGAGGGGCATCCAGACAATGGGGAAAGTATAAGCAAAGATGCCAAGATAAAAAGCTGTGTAAAGTATGAAGCTGGAAACATGGAGACATCAGGACAAACTTTACATGTCCATTTAAGGAGTCTTGACTTTATCATGCCATGAAAGTGCTTTAACCTGTATTGTCAGTATGGCAGCCACTAACCAAGTGTGACTTATGGAGCACTTGAAATGTGGCTGGTCCAAACTGAGATCTGGTGTAAGTAGAAAATAGACCCTGGATTTTGAAGACTTGATTAAAAAAGAAGAATGTTAATTCTTTTTGATAAAAAAAAGAAGAATGTTAAGTCTTTTATTAATAATGCCTCATATTTATTGCATGCTAAAATAATACTTTGGCATATTGTGTTAAATAAAATGTTATTAAAATTAATTTCCTCTGTCTTTTAAAATTTGACTACTAGAATATTATAAATTACCTGAGGTTCAAATTTGTGGCTTAGAGTTTTTATAATTATTTCTATTGTACAGTGCTGCTGTAACCCACTGGATGAAGACAGATGAGTGAGATTTCTGAAATCTGGGTTCTAAAGAGCTGAGCAAAGATCCTGAGCTAAATTTTCTAGTTTTTTGGTGTATTAATTTGCTAAGGCTGCCATAACAAAATATTAGACTGGGTGGTTTAAATAACAGAAATTATTTCTTTACAGTTGTGAGGGATGGAAATCCAAGACCAAGTTGTGAGCAGACTTGATTTCTTCTGAGGTCTCTCCACTTACTTGCAGATGGCCACTCTCTTGCAGCATCCTCACATGGCCTATTCTCTGTGCTCATACATCTCTGGTGCTGCTTTGCTTCTTCCTCTTCTAAGGACCCCAGTCATGTTGGATTAGGGCCTCATTCTTCTGACCTCTTTTAACCTTAATTACTTCCTAAAGGCTTATCTCCAAATATAGTCACATTGGGAGTTAGGGCTTCAGCTAATGAATCTTGGGGGACACAATTCAGACCATTACACTCTACACTTTGGTTGCTTCTCTGTAAAATGACGGTGATAATAATGTTAGTAGTACATTTCACACAGAATTGCCATGAGAAATAAATGAGTTACTATACATAAAGTACTTAGTGATTTCACATATGAAATGTTATCCAAAATCTATTACTTTTAAAATAACTTTTATTGGAGTATAGCTTTACAATGTTGTGTTCGTTTCTACTGCACAGCAAAATGCATCATCTGTTGTTGTTGCTGTTTAGTCACTAAGTCGTGTCTGACTCTTTGTGACCTCATGGACTGTAGCACACCAGGCTCCTCTGTCCTCCAGTATCTCCCAGAGTTTGCTCAAATTCATGTATCGATTGAGTCGGTGATGCTATCCAACCATCTCACCCTCTGCTGCCCCCTTCTCCGTTTGCCTTCAATCAACCATACATATACATGTATCCCCTCCATTTAGGACTTCCTCCCCATAAGGAAATGATCCACACCTTCCAACAAAGCCAGAAATTTTAATTAAACAGAGTGCTCTCAGCAAGGTGGAGCCTCTGCAGACAGCTATTGCTTATCCTTCTACTACTGTCTTTTTGCAGTACTATTTTTTCCAGTTATAGCAGTTTTTCTCAACTCTTCTTTACTCTCCTTTGATAAATATGTAAATCTTGTGCTCCCCTTTAGGGTTGTTAGAACATGTATAATAATGTAAATAACCATCATAACTAAAACAATAGCAATTTTTGAGAGCAAATGCATATTGTTTTTTTTTTTTTAATTTATATTTTTTAGCCACGTTTTTGTAAGGTGGTTAGGGCTTCCCCAGTGGTTCAGTGGTAAAGAATCCACCTACCAATGAAGGAGACACAGGCAATGCGTGTTCAGTCGCTGGGTTGGGAAGATCACCTGGAGGAGGGAATGGAAACTCACACCAGAATTCTTGCCTGGGAAATCCCATGGACAGGGGAGCCTGGAGGGCTACAGTCCCTGGGGTCTCAAAGAGTCATACACGACTGAAGCGACTGAGCGAACAAGCAAGCCAGTATCGTGGGTACTGATGTGGGCGCTGAGAGAACAGCTTGCCATGAAAGCCTTGCCTGTTCTTCAGTGTGGAAGGCGCAGCCTTTTCCAAGTCAAGTCTGCTCCTGCTTGGTTTACATGGCCAGGGTTGTGGACAAATCATCTTAGCAAACATACAGTGATGGAAATGATAATGATGGCACACGAATTGTTTCTCTTCTCCACGATAAACTGGGAACCGCTTTATCCCTAAATTCTCCAATGTGCTTTTCTAAATGTTTTCTTATGTAACTGACTCAAACTTATCTTCCTTTCAACCCTTCTTGAGATTTTTCCTGGCAAAGACCGACTATCAGGAAGGAAGAGTTTTCCCCTGGAGGAGTTTCCCAAAAGAAATTTGGGTCTACCCCTGACACAAGGAAAAGTTTGCCTGAATTTATCTTGCAGCTGGACTGGAGGGGGTTGGAATTTGTTTTTCTTGGAAGCCAATCTCAAAATCCTTGTCCTTTAGAACATCATCAAAATGAGAAAATGAAAAGATGTTTCAATGTCAGCTGGAACCTAGAAATGGTTTTTTGTTATACCATGCTTAAAAGAACAAACAGGGTTGATATTTGAGCCTTTGTTATTCAGGTTCAGTGTTTTCAGGGCATCAATTCTACATTCCAAGCAAAACAAGCTCCATTGCAGTCAGGCTGTTTTGAAAAGTTTGCAAAAGTCAGCCTCACCCCAAAGTAGGGTCATAGTTTCTAAATTTAATGAAGTGAATATTTATTGGAGCACCCACAAACCTCAGTGTGGAATTGAAGAAATTTGTACAAATTTGGCCTCATCATTCAGATGTTCACAAAAAATAGATAATCCAGTTGCTTTCTACCTGCCCCCAACTGCCTTGATGGCAACCTGCCAGAGGCTCTACAGCTTACTGCAGCCACGCCTGCTGTTTGCCCCTTTTCCTCTTTCCGTCCTGTGTCCAGGTCCTCATCCCCTCCTGCCTCCCCAGAGATCTCACTCTATCCGTGACCCATTATCTATGTCCGCTGGCCCATCTCTCTTGCTTCTTCCACCTCATCTGCCTCATGGGGTTTTCCTGTCAGCCTTTCACCTGTGCTCAAGTCTCTCCAATCTTTTACTTATTTATTTTTGGCTGCAACAAGGTCTTAGCTGTGGCACTTGGTCTTAGCAGTGGCGGCGCTGGGACTTAAGGAAATCAAACCCCCAGTGCTCCTTTGCCTTCCATTCGACATCTCATCTTCCCTTTCTCAGTCAGACTTCTGAATAGAATGGTCTCTGCTTCTTCAACTTCCTACTCTCACGAGAGCCCCCTCTTTTGTGCATTGGATGAACTCAAAATCAGAACTTGCTTGAAAATTAAAAACCTACACTCCCCTTCAAACAGAACACTTCCTTTGTGTTTGCAGGGATGGTAGCAAATGTGCACTACAGATGTGGCTGAGCGCCACCTTGGTTCCATGGGTTGTTCTAAATGCTTACTCATTCCATATTCTCCACGTGCCTGGCATCCTAGAGGGTCACACTTGAATCTCTGAATTTTTAAAATATTTATATTTATTTATTTATTTATTTATTTGGCTGTGCTGGGTCTTAGTTGCAGCATGTGGGATCTAGTTCCACGACCGGGGGTTGAACCCCAGGCCTCTGCATTGGGAGCTCAGCATCTCAGCTGCTGGACCACCAGGGAAGTCCTGAAATTTCTGTATTTTGTATTAGGAAGTAAGTTTTTAAAGATAAAATAGAAATATTTTCTATGTTTTCTTCCATTCTGAGTCTGACATGTGCTCTTTCCACCCCTCTGGTTGGGAATTACTGATCTAGAGAGCCAGCATTTAGGGAAATAATCATTCCTTCTTTCTTCTTACTAGACTGTGGATGCAAGTTTTCTGCATCAGTGGCGATGGCATCTCCAGGAAGAATAAACGATTCAAATGCAAGCACAGCCTTGCGATTAGGGCTTCAGAATGCCAGGTGACCTTTTCTCTCACAGTGGAAATGTCATTGTCATCTTAATGTTTCTCTTTTAATTTGTGACTAAGAATGAATGTCATCACCCACCATCTCTTGCTCAGAAGAGATTACCAGTCTCTGTATAAATAACACAGCTACTCGCAATTCAATTTCCCAAGATTGCAGACCTTTAAAGGGAGGTGATCCTTTAAGAGAAAAACAGAAAACCTGGAGAGCTGATGTTCATAGTGAGACCAAGGGACATATGAAGATACCTCCTGGCTCCAAACCCAGGAAATTATTGGCCATTCATTTATCACACACTAGAGTAAATACTTTGTGAGGTCCTGTGGTCACAAGGTCAGATAAGACAAGGCTCCTTGCCCTGGTTAAAGGGAGAGAAATAACTAAACACTGTAAAAGAGGGTCTAGAGAACCTTGGAGGTGCGCAATAGAAGGAGAAGGAACCAGAGTGAAGTCTGGGCAGGATCTTGGATGATGTAATAATCAAGAGAGTCTAGGTGATGCTATGATAACAGATAAACCCTACACATTCACAGCTTCCAACAATAAATAAAATTCATTCCTATGGACCAGGCGTGGTCACTGTACCATCTAAAACACATGGCCTCCAAAGTCTCCTTTGCACAGAAAAAGCAATGATCCTCAAAGGCCACAGTTCTTACTTGCCCCACTGCTTGTCTAAGAAGTGATACATGGGACGTATTTACAATATTATGTCATGAGATATTTATGTCATAGTGTGCATGGGTTATCGGAGAAGGCGATGGCACCCCACTCCAGTACTCTTGCCTGGAAAATCCCATGGACGGAGGAGCCTGGTGGGCTGCAGTCTGGTTGCACAGAGTCGGACACGGCTGAGCGATTTCACTTTCACCTTCCACTTTCATGCATTGGAGAAGGAAATGGCAACCCATTCCAGTGTTCTTGCCTGGAGAATCCCAGGGACGGGGGAGCCTGGTGGGCTGCCGTCTATGGGGTCGCATAGAGTCGGACACGACTGAAGCGACTCAGCAGCAGCAGTACATGGGTCATACTTATACTGAAACAGTATTTATTGTTGATATGAAATTCAAATTTAACTGGGTATCATATATTTTCATTTGCTAAATCTGTGGAAAATTCTTAAAGGGATGGGAATACCAGACCACCTCACTTGTCTCCTGAGAAACCTGCATGTAGGCCAGGAAGCAACAGTTAGAACCAAACATGGAACACGGACTGGTTCCAAATTGGGAAAGGAGTACGTCAAGGCTGTATATTGTCACCCTGCTTATTTAACTTATATGTAGAGTACATCATGCAAAACGCCGGGCTGGATGAAGCATAAGCTGGAATCAAGATTGCTGGGAAAAATATCGATAACCTTGAATATGCAGATGACACCACCCTTATGGCAGAAAGCAAGGAGGAACTAAAGAACCTCTTGATGAAAGTGAAAGAGGAGAGTGAAAAAGCTGGCCCCAAATTCAAAATTCAAAAAGCTAAGATCATGGCATCCAGTCCCATCACTTCATGGCAAATAGAGAGGAAATAATGGAAACAGTGAGAGACTTTATTTTCTTGGGCTCCAAAATCACTGCAGCCATGAAATTAAAAGATGCTTGCTCCTTGGAAGAAAAGCTATGGCCAACCTAAACAACATTAAAAAACAGAGACATTACTTTTCAGACAAAGTTCCATTGAGTCAAAGCTATGGTTTTTCCAGTAGTCATGGGCTTCTCTTGTGGCACAGCTGGTAAAGAATCTGCCTGCAATGAAGGAGACCTGGGTTCAATCCCTGGGTTGGGAAGATCCCCTAGAGAAGGGAAAGGCTACCCACTCCAGTATTCTGGCCTAGAAAAAGAGTCGGACACCACTGAGCAACTTTCACTTGTATGGATGTGAGAGTTGGACCATAAAGAAAGCTGAGCACCAGAGCATTGATGCTTTTGAATTGTGGTGCTGGAGAAGACTCTTGAGAGTCCCTTGGACTGCAAGGAAATCCGACCAGTCAATCCTAAAGGAAATCAGTCCTGAATATTCATTGGAAGGACCAATGCTGAAGCTGAAGCTCCAATACTTTGGCCACCTGATGCAAAGAACTGACTCGTTAGGAAAAACCCTGATGCTGGGAAAGATTGAAGGCAGGAGGAGAAGGGGACAACAGAGGATGAGATAGTTGGATGGCATCACTGACTCAATGACGTGAGTTTGAGCAAGCTCTGGGAGATGGTGAAGGACAGGGAAGCCTGGCGTGCTTCAGTCCATGGGGGTCACAAAGAGTCGGACACAACTGAGTGACTGAACAACAACAATCCTATACTTCAGTTGCTGAATCTGGCGGTGAAGGAAAGGTTTGCGGCATTTTGTGATCAGCTGCCACCCCCAGGATGGATGGGCCCTGAGCACCAGCCAGACATTTTGAGTGGCATGGTCACCTCAGGCCCCAACGGCTCTTGCGGGCGTGGAGGTTCTGCTGGGGCAGGCAGAGCAGAGTCTGGACAGCTGCCAGGAGGACACTCAGAGCTGCTGGTGTGGGTGAGAGGGCTGTCTCTGTGCTGACGATCCCTCCGGAGTTCTTCCCGGGGCCAAGCCACCCACACGCCTGGCCTGGAAGCTCACATGGGCTGCTAGGGTCAAAGCTGGTCCCACGTGGTCTGATGCAGAAGTGGAGAGGAGACACTGGAGGTACTGTGTCTGTCCAAACATCCTAGCAGCCATGCAACCCTGCTCCCTCCATACGCACTGTCAGGGCTTTCCCTAGTGGTCCAGTGGTTAAGGCTCTGTACTGCCAATGCGGGGGCATGGGTTTGATCCTTGGCTGGGGAACTAAGAGCCCACAGGCTGCCAAAGATGTTTTTAAAAAGCAGCAGGTTCATCTCCCAAGCTCCTGCATCCAGGACCAGCCCTCAGTACCTCAGAACAAGGCAGCATTCACAGCAGAGGCTGGCAGTCCCCACCACGCCTACATTTGCAGAGCCTGGGACAAGACTAAACATGCCCCATATTGAATAATATGTCTCCCTACAAAGTTGAAAAATATGGCAAACGCTCTGACTTTTATACAGCTGAAAGTTGGCAGACTGTTAAGATGATGAAATTTAATTATTACTGCACATGTCTGAGTGTTCTGTTGAGTAGCCAGTGATGTTTGGATGAGTCACTGAATAAAGACATACACAGTTTATAAGATATATATATGTACCCCATGTTTTTCTATTCATTTTAGCAAATTATATTGACATGCTAAAGATTTTCTCATAATTTGTACAGTCTTGACAGTAAACATCCAAAGCAGAGGTTGACAAACTTTTTCTATGGAGGATCACATAGTAAAAATTTTAGGTTTTGTGGGCCATATGGTTTCTTTGAAAATTACTCAACTCTGCCACTAGAATGAACTTCACTGGTGGCTCAGACAGTAAAGAAACTGCATGCAATATGGGAGACCTGGGTTTGATCCCTGGGTTGGGAAGACACCCTGGAGGACAGCGTGGCAATCCACTCCAGTATTTTTGCCTGGAGAATCCCCATGGACAGAGGAGCCTGGTGGGCTACTGTCCATGGGGTCGTGAAGAGTCAGACCTGACTGAGCAACTGAGCCCAGCACAGCCACTAGAATGTCGTGTCTGACTCTGAGACCCCATGGACTATACCGTCCATGGAATTCTTCAGACCTGAATACTGGAGTGGGGAGTCTTTCCCTTCTCCAAGGGATCTTCCCAACCCAGGGATCAAACCCAGGTCTCCCACATTGCAGGCGGATTCTTTACCAGCTGAGGCAGCAGGGAAGGCCAGAATAAGAGAGCAGCCATAGACAACGTGTAGGTGATGAGTGACGTAGCTCTGTTCCAATAACACTTTACTTACAAAACAAAACCAGGTGGTGGGTATGATTTAATTCTGCAGCATTAAAAACAAAATGTTACTGTGTTCACAGGGTACAAAATTTGAATATATTTTATAAAAACAGTAAATCAAAATTTTAAATTATTTTAATATAATTTAAGAAATCGTCTTCTAAAACAATCAAATTGTTTCATTAAAATCAATTGAAATTGAAATTGAAATTGTTCAGTTGTGTCCGACTCTTTGTGACCCGTGGACTGTAGCCCACCAAGCTCTTCTGTCCGTGGGATTCTCCAAGCAAGAGGTGGGTTGCTATTTCCTTCTCCAGGAAGGATTAAAATCAATAGTAAAATACAAATTATGATAGGAAAATATCAACACTTGATGTCAAAATTATTTAAATAAAGCTGACAATTTTTTGTAGTTTTATTTAAAAAAATTTTTATTTTTGATTGGAGGATAATGACTTTACAATGTTCTGTTGGTTTCTGCCATACAACAACATGAATAACATCCCCTCCCTCTGACTTTTAATTTTGTAAAGATTTGATTAAGTTTATGAAATCTAAAAAATAAATCTATAAAAATAAAACTATTCACAGTTCCAGCCTTTAATACTCGGTTGCCAACAATAAAGAACTGGGATCATGCTTCGTATAGGTTAGATGTAGACTAATATGTTTACAAAATTAAAAGTCACATGAATTGTTAATGTTGCAAAATGTTCCTCAACAGTCAGGGGCAATGGTTGCAAAACTGCAAACTGGTGAGCCATGGATTAGCTATAACTTGAAGAAAAACAGATAGTGGACCCTCAGCACTGCTGGAAAATGGTATTTCATCATGAAAAAAATCTGTTACATCTGAACTATCACAGAGAAGGGATTTAATAAGTTAATCTGTCTTTTGTCTCTTTTATGTTCTTTCAGTTCTCAAACCTCCCTACCCTTGGAAGCATCTACCTCTGATGTAAGCAGTAACACAATGAGAAACTCCTGGGGCATTTGGAAGCTGCTGAAGGAATGCCCACTCCTTGCCTGGAAAATCCCATGGACGAAAGAGTGTGGGAGACTATAGTCCACGGGGTCGCAAAGAGTCGGACACGACTGAGCAACTTCACTTTCTTTCTACATTGTGTTTCAATAATGTAAGGCAAGAGAAGTGGAGAAACATTTCCTGAGTCTGGGTGGGGTTGATTATGGGAGTGGATGTTTAGAGTTAGGAAATGGCAACCCACTCCAGTATTCTTGCCTGGAGAACCCCATGGACAGAGGAGCCTGGAGGGCCATAGTCCATGGGGTCGCACGAGTCGGACATGACTTGGCGACTAAACCACAACCACACGGAGGCTGATGGACTTTTAACTTAACGACTTTGTTTTCCCACCACGCTGGGTCTTCCTTGCTTTTCTCAGGCTTTCTCTAGTTTGCAGTGAGCAGGGGCTCCCTCTCCGTTGTGGTGCTCAGGCTTCTCTCTGTGGTGGTTTCTCTTGTGGAGCTCAAGCTCTAGGTGCACAGGCTCAGCAGTGGTGGCCCCGGTCCTTAGTTGCTTTGGGGCATGTGGAACCTTCCAGCACCAGGAAAGATTCCAAACCCTGTCCTCCGCATTGGTAGGCAGATTCTTATCTCCTGCGCCCCCAGGGAAGCCCCTGAGTGATTTTTGATAAATTAATTTTCAGGTTTTTGCCAAGTCTTTTTTTTTTTCTTTTTTCTTTTCTTCTTTGTAACTTCTCTGTATTAAAATGTTTTACGTTTCCCAGGCGGATGCCCAAGGTGGCAGAGGGTTGGTCCTAGGCTGATGGCTCTGTCCGTCTCCCTGGGCAACCAGACACCCTTCACGATCAAGCAGGTACCGCTGGGCTGGGAGGTGGTGTGCTGTGAGCGCACCAACATTTCCGGCAGTTCTGCAGAACCAAGTTAAAATCCCCGGTCTTCCTCTGCAAGCGGATGAACACCAACCTATCCGCAGCCGTTGCCACTTCTGAGCCGCATCTTTTCGAGGGTGCGTGGCAGGCCTTCCCCCAAACCACGAGATGCCAGGCCACCCTGAGCCCTCAAGGTTTTTGATAGGACCCCGCTGCCCTGTGACCAGGAAAAGCAAAGAGTGGTTCCTGTTGCCCTCAAGGCCGTTTGTGTGAAGCTTGTGTGAAAGTTTGCTTCCCCCGTGACGGGTGTCGGGCTCACAGGGTGGCAGTGGCAGCCCCACTGGAGGAGAAGTAGAAATAGGTCAAGATCGGTTACAGGAAGGAAGAACAACTCACGAGGCCAAGCAAACAGGCTGAAAAGAACGTGGGAAGAAAACCGACGAATGCGCAAATGTCCTCAAGACTTTCAGGGTCTTGATCTGAGCCTAATAAAGACTATGTATTTCTCAAAGGTTAAAAAAAAAAAAGTTCCTAATTCACTCATATGACTTTCATGATCAGATGATGAAAAAGAAGGGATTCTTACGTGCATTAATACATTTAATTTTTGAGAAAATGTTTGTAATTGGCAGGACCCTCTGAAAAGTGGGGTTCAGAGTTGGGGGGCTCTTCTTGCTGTAATTAAAGAGCATCCTGGCTTGGAGACACTTCCTGGGAAAAGTCATTTGAGAGCCTGGAAGCTTAGGGCTGGGCATGAGCAGGAGTTTCCTTTCAATTTCTTTTTTCTTTATTAATGCGGACCACTTTCAAAGCCTTTATTAAATTTGCCACAATATTGCTTCTGTTGTTTATGTTCTGGTTTTTTTGGCCCTGAGGCATGTGGGATGCTGGCTCCTCAACCAGGGATCGAACCTGGACCCCATGCACTGGAAGGTGAATTCTCAACGGCTCAACCACCAGGAAGGATCCTCCTTTCAATCTCTGACTTTCTTCTCTGAGTATCTCCTGCTGCTGCTGCTGTTAAGTCGCTTCAGTCGTGTCCGACTCTGTGCGACCACAGATGGCAGCCCACCAGGCTCCCCCGTCCCTGGGATTCTCCAGGCGAGAACACTGGAGTGGGTTGCCATTTCCTTCTCCAATGCATGAAAGTGAAAAGTGAAAGTGAAGTCGCTCAGTAAGTGTCCAACTCTTCGTGACCTCATGGACTACAGCCTACCAGGCTCCTCCGTCCATGGGACTTTCCAGGCAAGACTACCTCCAACCCTTAGCAAATTTCTTTGCAATTTTTTTTTTTTTTTCCAGAGAAAAACTCTTTTCTGTCTGTCTTGTGTTTTCTTTTGGGTCCCTGTTTTCATCTTTTGAAAATCTACTCATCTTTTAGGGTCTAGTTTGAAGGCTTCCTCCTTAATGATTTCTTTCTTGTTCTGGGCAGCTGAAAGGCCCCCTAATGTGAGGCACACCACCCCACCCCACCCCGCCGATAGGATTTTGTTTAAGGCAGAGAAATGCTTCTTAAAAACTCGACTGGTCTGAAGCCACAGTCCTTCCTGCATCTTGGCAGAGGCTACAAATGCAATGGGTGGTTGAAGGAAGTCATGGAGTCTCCTTGCCTGGAACTTCCCCCTTAGGCCACACTAGACAGGTCCTGGGAGCCCGAGGTAACTTCAGGCTCATTATTCCCAGGAAACTTGGAAAGTTGGTCTCTAGAAAGCCATTTCTAGAGTATTCTGGAGTCATTGTGTTCTAAAAGACCAGAGGTAAGGGTTTGGGCTTCCCTGGTGGCTCTGAGCGTAAAGCGTCTGCCTCCAATGCAGGAGACCTGGGTTCAATCCTTGGGTCAGGAAAATCCCCTGGGGAAGGAAATGTCACCCCACTCCAGTACTCTTGCCTGGAAAATCCCATGGACGGAGGAGCCTGGTAGGCTACAGTCCATGGGATCGCAAAGAGTCGGACACGACTGAGCGACTTCACTTTCACTTTCAAGGGTAATGAACTGCACTCAACAATGTAATGGGTATGCATTTAATATACAAAATATGTCTATTACAAGGCTTTTTATTATTAGGACCTGTGGGGAAAAATATCTACTTGATTCTACACTGGTCAAACTATTCCCCAAGTACTGTGTTCAGTCTGGGGCATAAATAACTCTTTAAGTAGACATAGGTTACAAGAACAATAATAAAACACAAAGTAGTCACCCGGAATGGTGAGACTCAAAGATGCATCCTAGAATGCCATAAGGAGAGGGAGTCAAGCTCAGATAAGCTTTGATTTGTGAAAAGGCAGATCTGGTAAGCTGAGAAGGGAGGGGTTCTGAAGAGCCAGTGTGCTCACAAGTTACACTCATACCTACTGTTCTTGCTGCCTGGCACCATTTACGCTGCTGATAAAAATGCTGCCCTGTATCATGAATCCCTCCTTCCTGGCTCAGTCCTTGGGGTTCTGGTGAGGCTGATCCCACACTCAGGCTGAGCTCTCGTAGCTCCAGGCTATTTATTGATCCTATTATCGAGGACCATGGTGTGGCTATGGGTACCTCTGTCCCGAGGGAGAAAAAGTTTCAAGGCTTTTGTGTCACTTCTGGGGAAGAAAAGTCTTTCTCTGTCCATTGGATTTGAAGCTGAGATGCTGTAAGAACTGACCTGCAGCAGCTATCATGTAGTAACGCAGTGAAAACCTGAAGAAGAGGGCAAGCAGAACTAAGAGAGAATCTGGATTCCAGGGGCACTGTTGGCGTTTGGTCAAGTCACACCTTAAGTCAGATCTGTCAGTGCACCTCTCAGATTATGGGAGTCAACAACTTCCAGTTTTGCTTTCAACAGTTTGGATCATAAGAAGTCATGTGAACCAAAAGTCTCCCAAGGAGTATGCAGCAGGGAAGTGAAGCAGAGGGACTCAGGAAAGAGCAACTCTGACAGCAGCTGGTGAGTTGGCAATATGGAGAGCTAGTCTGTTTGGGAAGGTGCAGGTGATTTGACTTAGATGATGTTTGATAATCTGTGTTTTATCTGAGCATCTAAGGTCTATGGCCTGTCAGCCCAATACTATGCAATACTGGCAAATCATTGATATACATAAGAAGTAACTGCCATGATGACAAAGAACAATTTGATTTTAAAAAATTACCTGAGTGCTTAGGGTTTATTCCACAAACCTGCCAGAGAAAATCAAAGCATAAGAGATCTTTTGAACTGGCTAATACATGCTTCCTTTTCCATTATCCACTTTGGCACAGACTCAAAGTTTCTCATATCCATTTGAAAACCACTGTGGGAGCAAGTCAGTACAACGTGGGGTGACATCAGAGTCCAGGAGACAGTCATGGTGGGAGACAGTCACCTGGGGATAGATCAACCAGGAGCCTTGGAGCCCTTGAATGAACAGGAAATGAGACATGTAGGGAGGTGACTAATCTGAGGCTTGTCTACATTGGCTTCCTCCAAGGATGAGTAGCTGAGCTGAATATTAACACCCACTGGCAACTGAGGACAGACAGTGACTCACTCCAATCTTCCTTCCTTCTTCCAACATGTAGAATACTTGCTAGGTACCAAGAGTTGTTCCAGATATAAGGATAGCTGGTTAATATGGCATTCAGAGCCTTGAGTCTAATGGGAAGGACAGACAACTAAATGCTGAAAAGTCACTTACAGGGAAACTTTGGAAGTAGAAATGTATACTTAATATTTGTGGATTTCACTGTATGTAAATATTTGTGGATTTTCACTGTATGCAGTCACTCCAGTCGTGTCTGACTCTTTGCGACTCCATGGACTATTGCTCACCAGGCTCCTCCGTCCATGGAATTTTCCAGGCAAAAATACTAGCGTGGGCTGCCATTTCCTACTCCAGGGAATCTTCCAACCCAAGGATCAAACCTGCAATTCCTGCCTCTCTTGCATTGGCAAATGGATTCTTTACTACTGTGCCACCTGGGAATCCCATGTAAAGTATACTTGAGTTTAAACAACAACAACAACAAAAACAGGAAAAAATAAAACAGAATCACCTAAAAGTGGAACTGGAAATCCAGGCAGGGTATTTTCAGAGCACCAAAATAGAGGTTATTTGTGTAAGATATAAAGCTGATTGTGATCAGATTAATAAATGCATGAAAGAGCCAATGCACCTACAATCCAAGAAAGCAGAAAGAGAGGCTCTTCAAAAAAGTGAACTTTCTATTTGGAACACTAGAATAACCTCAAGTTCAGAGATATCAGGGGCAGGGAGAAGGAACTGATATGATGGTGCTGCTGCTGCTGCTGCTAAGTCGCTTCAGTCATGTCCGACTCTGTGACCCCATGGATGGTGAGCTGGTAATTAATTCATGAGCTGCAAACATCTGCACCCATTCTCTGCCTTAGAAGTGGTGGATCTTGGATTTTTTCCCCCAAGTGAAAATTTTAAGTAAAGCTTATTTTTTACCAAAGAAGATGAGAGTTATGATACCTGAGGCTCCCAGAGAAGGCACTGGAGCCAGAGAAAGTAGCCAGTGTAACCTTTTTCCCTTCCACCCTCAAAACCATTAGAGCTAGGACCACTGAAACCAAATCTCTATTTACGCTTAAGAAAGCAGGGATTCTCACCTGGCCTTGGGAAATATATCCAAACTTCTTATTCTAAACAGATGAAACTCTCATGTGAAAACTAACGGGCATTCAAAAAGCATGAAACAATGAGGAAAACCAACAGAAGTGTCATCCAATGCTACAAATAAACAAAGGACCTGCCGATGAAAGTGTTAAAAGAAAAGAACTTTAAAATACCATAGCTGGGGGACTTCCCGGGCAGTCCAGTGGTTAAAACTCTGAGGTTTCACTGCAGGTGGCACAGATTTGATCCCTGGTCAGGGAACCCAGATCCTGCATGTCATGACGGCATGGCCAAAAAAAGAAAGTTAAAATATGATAGTTGGTATACTTGAGGAAGTCAGGAAGTTCCATTTACAGAAATAAAGGCATTCTATAAAAAGAAAGAGTTCTTGGAAATTCATGCTTGGAAAAAACATGAATGCAGAAATAAAGTATTTCAACGGATAGGGATGAATGAAGACCAAATTGTGAACAGAAAGACTGTGTTAGAGCTGTCTTCCATATTCAGTGAATAAACACAAAGAAGATAATGAGAATAAAATAAATACTTAGCCATGGAAGCTATAGGCAAACTTTTAGAAGCTGTCTACCATGCATTCCAGAAGAGAGAAATAGAATCAAGAGAACAAAAGAATCAATGAATCAAAAGGAAAAAAATGTCTCTGCTGAAAAGTGAAGTCGCTCAGTCGTGTCCGACTCTTTGCGACCCCATGGCCTGTAGCCTACCAGGTTCCTCTGTCCATGGGGTTTTCCAGGCAACAGTCTTGGAGTGGATTGCCATTTCCTTCTCCAGGGGATCTTTCCAACCCAGGGATGGAACCCAGGTCTCCCGCATTGTAGACAGACGCTTTACCGTCTGAGCCACCAGGAAAGCCCAAGAAAGGCTCAAATCTACAAATTGAAAGGGTTCAATGAGTGCTGGGCAAGAATGATGAAAAACTACATCCTCATGAAATTTCTGAATTCCAAGGTTAGACAGAAAACCCCCAAAGCTTGGGTTGAGCAGTACGAGAGACATATTACCTGGAAGGAATCAAATCAGTCTGTGGTTCTCATCAGCAACGCTAATACAGAAGACAAAATTCTAAGGAAAGATTCTTTTGAACCCAGCTTCTAGATGCTGTTACCCTATCATTTAATTATTGTGAATTCAGAATTCTCAACTCAGTTAATCTTTAAGTAAATAAGTGATGGGAACAAAAATCAAGGTATATTGGGACATGCAAGCATTCTGAAAGTTTACCATCCAGGAACCACTTTCTGAAAAAGATACTCAGATGTACTAGAAGCTGAAGAAGAAGGAGGAAGAGGAGGAGCAGGAGGGTGAAATAGGAAGCCACAGGGCACAAAACTCAGCAGTTAGCAAAGAAATCAGTAAAACCTGTGGCTAAGCCCATTGCAAAATAATTGAGTACAGTGAAGATTGTACTATTTGCTAAGGTCAGTGATGGGGCTTCACTGTTGGCAGTTCTTATTAAGCAAGGCATAGCTCCATCAGCCTTCAGAGCTGTTGTGAGCTTCCTCAGCAATTGTGTCAGTCATGGTTAGATGCGCCCATTTCTCAGGGCTGTGGGTGCCTGCAAGGGTCCTCAGGCCGATTTTTGGTCCGGAAATGGGCTGTCAGCAGGCTTCCTTTTGGGGTTTGTGGAACAAACATACCAACAGCTGAGGCTTCCTCTTGTGAGGCAGGTGACTCTGTGTGTGTGTGTGTGTGTGTGTGTGTGTGTGTGAGAGAGAGAGAGAGAGAATGGGTGACAGAGCCCTAGTCTTGCTTGGTGTTACCCCTGCTACCAAGGGGCAAGGACGGGCCAATACCATGCCAGCTGCTTTCTGAACTTCAGCTGGAGTGTCTGAAGTTTGCTTCTAAATCCACATCTTCCAGGGCCTTCCCTGGAGATCCAGTGGTTAAGACTTTGCCTTCTAATGCAGGAGGTGCAGGTTGGATGCCTGGTTGAGGAATTAAGATCTCACATCTTGAGGCCAAAAACCAAAACATAAAACGGAAGCGATAGTGTAACAAACTCAATAAAGACTTTAAAAATGGTCCACATTTTTAAAAAATGCACTTCTATTAGAGTGCACTTACCAGTGCAATTCTGAGAACCCTGGTGTCCAGATGGCTTTTAGCACAGTCAGATGTAACAGCCAATAGTCTATTTGTTTCCCAAGCTCCACAAACTAACTGCAGGCAGGATGCTTGGTTTGTGTGTGTGTTAGGGGGAGGAAGAGGCATGTGGAGGAAGGCAGGATAATCCTGCTTGCTGTATCTCCCATCGCAATGAAGTGTCTGAGAGTCATTGAGCTTTTAAGAATGACAAGTTTACCTGCACTTGACTTAGAGACGGTCATCAGCAGGGCTTTTCTCCATAGAGACAGGTTCCTGCTATCGGTCTGGACAAATCTGCTTAAGAGGTTGACTCCATCCTGGGAGGGTCAATGTGGCCTCTTACAGGTAGTCTGGTGGTGTTCTCAGAGGTCACGTCAGCTAGGGATAGATGTGTGTAACAAATGTGTGTGACCGTGGAGTGTGGTGTTACAGAGGGGGCTCACTTTTATCATTTTCAAGCACTCAGTTTTTCAACCAGCGTAATTCAGAGGCTTCAAATATTTAAATCATTTGCAAGTTAATGCCAACTTCAAGCAACAAGTTCAACACTGAAGCTTATCAAACTCATTACAATTACATATTGAAACCATTCCTGAAATATCCACAGATAAGCAATTTATTTACAATTTGCAAGCCTGCTAGTATTCCCAAGCCAGCCTCTGGAAAAAGCAGTAAGTCATTTCTGGTTAGGAGTGTGATGACCAAGCAAGGGATTTTTCCAGGAAAGTTGTAAGATATTTGGTATCCAGCCTCCCTGTCTCCCTTCTTCTGGCTCTGTGTCATGTCGGGATGAGAACCCACCAGGCAAACACCAAACTTTATATTGTAAGGAGACACACTGAAGAGCAGGCGGGGGGGGGGGGGAAATACTAGAGATACTAGGACCAGTGTTCACTTTCTATTTGCCCAGACTTCTCCTCTCCACACTCCTGCCTGCCTCACAGGCCACTCAGGACTCTCTAGGAACCCCACCCATTTATGTCTCAGGGATTGGGGGATGGGGCTTTCCAAGGGACCTTTCCTATAATTCTGATTTGTCAAGATCCAAAGTTAATGTGGGGAGTCCTATATGTTAGTGCCTGCCTGGTAAAATAAAAATAGGTACCTACCTTTTTTTCCTCATTGACTTTTAAAAATCATTTCATCATGTATAAATGTGCAGCTCAGTGGCATTAAGTACATTCATCTTGTTTGCAACCATCACCACCATCCACCCCCAGAATTTTTCATCTTGCAAAAGTGAAACTCTCTACTAATTAAGCATCAGCTTCCCATTTCCCTCTTCTCCAACCTCCTTCTACTTCTGTCTCTATGAATTTGCCACCTTATATAAGTGGAAACTTATAGTACTTACCCTTTTTTAACTGGCTTATTTCACTTAGCATAATGTCCTCAAGTTTCATCTATAATGTAGCATGTGTCAGAATTTACTTCCTATTTCTTAAGATTTTTTTTTAACGTGGACCGTTTTTTAAAGTCTTTATTGAATTTTTTACAATATTGCTTCTGCTTCATTTAAAAAAAATCTTATTATTATTATTTTGCCAAAACTTCAGCTATGTGGGATTTTAGTTCCTCCACCAGGGATCAAAGCCTTATTCCCTGCATTGGAAGGCAAAGTCTTAACCACTGGATGGCCAGGGAAGCCCCTACTTCCATTTTAAGGTCAAATAATATTCCATTGTATGTCTCCACTACATTTTGTTTATCCACCCATCCTTTCATGGATATTTGGATTGCTTCCATCCTCTGGCTCATGTGAATAATACTGCTGTGAACATGGGCATTCTTTGTTGTCACAGAATGTTTTGATTATGTAGCAAGATGTATTAAAATAGACTTCAGTATTTCTTAGGCTTCGATGATGGGAAATAAGAATAAGTCAGGAAGCTCTCTGGATTATGTATACAAGACTGCTTGATGTCCCTTAAAATCACTTTCACAATATTGGTCAGGAAACCTCAATATTTTAGGTAGGATTTAAATATTTTATTAATTATATGAAGGCTCACTGATGAGTAAATTACTGTAAAAAACTTTTAAAAGAGAAGTTTAAAGTTTTTTTTTTTAAGTGTGGAAAATGATAGTTTTTCTGGAGAGCCAGGAAACTAGCATTTGGTGGCCTGAAGCATGAAGAAGGAGCAGATTATAGTGAACAATATGTACACAGATGAGGAAGATAAATGCTTTGAACTAGGAAGAAGTGTACTTTTCATTTCTTTCAACAATTCTTACACATTGGTACTGGAGCAAATTTGAACATATTGTAATATCTGTACATTATATTATATGTACAAAAGTTATGCATATAATTTTAAAATTTTTTCTCCCATCTCTTTTAGTGGACATTTTTGTGGAAGCCATGTGGCAAATCTAATCCAACACAGTTTTCAAAGCTATCTGGTTTACTGATGTCATTTTTTTCCTGTTTGAAAGCACTGATGCATACTTAATCAGGTGTGTATCTCTCTGGACATTTTATATTTTACTAGGATTTAGGAGATAGGAGAGAGAGCTCTTTCAGAATTTATGATGCCATCTTGAAACCAAAAGTCATCTTTTTCTTTGATGAAGTCATTAAAATCTTGATATCATGGGAAAAAAAGGTTCTCTGTAAATTCTTTTTTAAAAGACAGTGGTGTACTGACCGTGCTCCCTTAAAAAGAAGAACATTTTTCTTAAGCTAAATATTTTCTTGGTAATAATCTCACTGCCAAATTTAATTAATACTGGTTCAATATTCTCTTTTAATTCTAGCGACAAGTACTGATAATTTTTCATTGTGTGACTCCATGAACTTACCATTGGGTAGGATGTAGTTTGTTTTTACAAAAATATTTGTTTGAAAACCAAAAATGAGCCAATAAAAGAACTGATGAAAGTCACACAATCTAATGTAAGATATAAGCGCATCATGTATTGTACTAACATAAAATTTTCAAAATTTAGAAAGACTCCAAGCTTCCAATTCAGGAGACACAGGTTTGGGGAGCTAAGATTTTACATGCCACGAGACTCAGCCAAAAGATTTAAAAAAAATTTTTTTAAAGCCCCAAATGGTGCACAACCCTCTAGAATAAAATAATCTTCAGAAGGGCTACTGTACAA
The DNA here is from genome assembly GCF_014754425.2 of Oryx dammah. Taxonomy (NCBI): domain Eukaryota; kingdom Metazoa; phylum Chordata; class Mammalia; order Artiodactyla; family Bovidae; genus Oryx; species Oryx dammah. Next base: position 99,740,209 of record NW_024070185.1, on the reverse strand, counting down.
CACCTAGCACCCCATTGAAAAGACACCCAGTAATCTGTTGTCCATTTCCAAGTTTTGGATATTTTTTCCCTGACATCACCAACTAAAAATGTATGGCTCAGATGGGAAAGAATCTGCTTGCAATGTGGGAGACCTGGGGTTCATTCCTAGGTTGGGAAGATCCCTGGAGGAAGGCATGGCAACCCACTCCAGTATCCTTGCCTGGAGAATCTCCATGGACAGAGGAGCCTGGGGAGGGGAGGTGGGGTTTACAGCCCATGGAGCCACAAAGAGTTGGACCCGACTGAGAGACTAAGCACAAGCACAATAACCTATACACATATTTATAAACGGATGTACACAAATGTATTAAAATGTATGTGTTTATTTGGCATGAGAGCATGGCAGAGAAGAAGAGGTATAGGTTGGTGAAGATGTCCTGAACGTATTTTTGTTGAAACAATGACATGATTTCAAAGTTCATGGAGAGCGGAGCTTAAAGACACTGTCTAAATAATAGGAGATAGCTTGCACTACCTGCCCTGTCCATAGTACTCCGCAAAGGAGGCTCTTATCTTTGCTGAGCAAAGAATAATTAGCAAGGAAGCCTGATGCAAAGGGCCTAGGAAGTTTATTTTTAATCACTTCTTTTTAAGGCTGCACAGCAAGTTGAACCCTTATATGGGTGTGGTCCTGGGTGGTTAGGGTGAGAGCAGGCCCATGGCACAGAGACAAGCCAGTGAGGATATGGGTGAGGAAGTGGAGGGGGCCGCTGCTCTTGGGGTGCTCCACAGACACCTCAAAACGGACACTTCAAGCTGAAAACGTTCAACCTGGAACTTATTTTTTTATTTCCCTGCAGCCAGCCTCTCCCTACCCCAGCTTGCCACAACTCCCTTTGTGTTTCTATTTCAGTGACTCCCAATGCCATCAACCCAGCTGCCCAAACCAAAAGTTTCGGTGACATCTGTAATTTCTCTTTGCTTGTCCACCACAGTCCACTGGTCATAAGATCCAGTGGATTCCACCCAATACTACTCTCACTTGTTACTTCCCTCCACACTGGGAGCCAGTGCTCCGCTCCGGGACGTGTCCTCTCTTGCCTGGATCTCTGAAGCAGCTCTGGGCGGGCTCCCTGCCTCCCGGGCCCCTTTCCCAGTCCTACAGAGCCAACCCGGGGAGACTTTCCTGATGAGATTCCGGTGACTGCTTCTCAGCAACCTCCTTTCCTGGGTTTATGAGTTCTTTATCTCCGCAGCTCACTGCCTCTCTCCAACTGTCCGTTCTCACTCTAAGGAGGTCTCCCTCCGCATTTCTAGAATGCGCGCTCTCCAGTCTAGCCCACGCCTCTCACCGCTTAGATTCCTCCCTGGGCCCTTCTCATCCCCAGGTCTTCGCTTACATCTTCCTGAAGCCTCTCTGACGCCCCAAGCTGACTGTCCCCGGAGTAGCAGGAAGCCCTACCAGCTCTGAAGCCACTGACGGTCTTGTCGCCTGGTCAAGCCTGTCGCCGGGGTGGCCTGGACCGGCGGGCTTCTCGCCCTTGGAGCTCCAGCCACCTCACCCAGCTCTCTTTCAGCTCCTGAAAGACTCCTGTTCCTTCTGCCCCTCACCCCTCTTCCTTGGCCACCCCGGGAGTGCCTCCCTGAGTCCCTAGGATCCCGAGATCGTTCCACAGGCTTAGGGCACAGGACACGTTTTCTCCTGGCGCAGTCGGGAACTCTACGTTCGGGTGTGTCACTAGGCCGGGCCCGCCGGGTGTCCCTGGGCCCGCAGCGCCCGGCACGCAGCAGGTGCACGGCCGGTGCAGGAGCGATTGCCTGAACGAGCAATCTCCCGGGCGCGGGCCTGCTGGGGAGGAAGGGCCCGCGCGCCGCTCCCCCACCCCGGGACCCCGCGGCACTCTCGGCTCCCCCGTGCGGCGCCGGAAGCGCCCAGCCCGGTCCCCTCCCCAGGGCGCCAGCCGCCTTATCTCGGCGCCTCGGAGCAGCAGGAGGAGTCCGGGCGCGCCGGGAGGGAGGCGGCGGCGGCATGGCCCGGGGACCCTGGGGCGTCGGCATCCCGCTAGGCCGCCTGCTGCTGCTGCTGCTGCTGCTGCTGCTCAGCCTAGCCCGAGGCGCGCCCCGAGCGTGGAGCCAGGACGGTGAGTGCCGGCGGGGAGCGGGCGCGGCGCTCCCCCGCCCCTGGGCCGGGCTGGCGCGGAGCCCGGGAGTGGGGCTCAGGTCGGAGATCGGGAGGGCGGGGCTCCGAGATACTGGTGGGCTTCCCCGGCTGCCTTCCCCGCCCCCCCACAGGGGCTGCGGGGAGCTGAGTGCCCTGTGGCCGGGTCCACGCCCTCCGGGGACCTGGCGCGAGTCGGGGCTGGGCGCGAGTGGGGTGTGGGGGCGCCCCCTGGGAGAGCCGCGCCCGGCGCGAGAGGGCGTGGAAGGCCGTTCCGCCTGCACTGTCACACTTCCGGCCCCGCTCTGGCTTTTGCGCGACAAATTCTTGACCCCGGAGCAGTTTTCTTCCTGTCTTTTAATTTTTAACATTTGATGAAGAACCGAGTGCTAATATGGTGAGAAAGAAGTGTAAGGAAGTTTATGGGAATAAAGCACTCATTAATCAGTTGATTCATTTAACAGATGAATGGTCCTTGAATAGTTTTCCTGAGAAGGATGTGAGGTCCCTGTGCTGGCCCTCACTGACCTCATAGTCGTGTCCGACTCTTTGTGACCCCATGAACTGTAGCCCGCCTGGCTCCTCTGTCCATGGGATTCTCCAGGCAAGAATACTGTAATGGGTTACCATGCCCTCCTCCAGGAGATCTTCCCAACCCAGGATGGAACCCAGGTCTCCCTCATTGCAGGCAGATTCTTTGTCTGAGTCACCAGGAAGCCCATTCTGGAGAAGACAGACAAGCAAATAATCCACTTCCAGGCAGTTGGAGTAGTAGCCTGCCAGGCTCCTCTGTTCATGAAAATCTCCAGGGAGTGGGTTGCCAGTTCCTTCTTCAGGGGATCCTACCAACTCAGGGATCGGATGCTGGTCTCCTGCATTACAGGCAGATTCTTTACTGCCTGAGCCACCAGGTAAGCCCTTGAACCCCATCAGTGCTCTGAAAAGTTGAGTGGCCAGAAGAGGGAGAGACTACATCTGATTAAGAGAATCCGGTGGCACCGTGGATGAGGTGACCCTTAGTCAGTCAGTTCAGTCGATCAGTCGTGTCCGACTCTTTGCGACCCCATGAATCGCAGCACGCCAGGCCTCTCTGTCCATCACCAACTCCCGGAGTTCACTCAGACTCATGTCTATTGAGTCAGTGATGCCATCCAGCCATCTCATCCTCTGTCGTCCCCTTCTCCTCCTGCCCCTAATCCCTCCCAGCATCAGAGTCTTTTCCAATGAGTCAACTCTTCGCATGAGGTGGCCAAAGTACTGGAGGAGGTGACCCTTAAATGGGGCCAAAAAAGGTAGGTAATAGTCGATAACGGGAAGGTGAGGAAAAGGCATCCCAGCTCATCGCAGAGGGCACAGTCAGCTCTCCACTGAGAATGAATGAGTGAATGCATGAATCCCAGATGGAAGGGACAAAGGAAGAAAGCGCATGGAGGCACAAAAGCACAGGGTCTGCATTTCCATTTGACTGACGTGTAGAAGGTGGGTGGAAAATGGGGGCAGAACAGCAGGTTGCATTTCACCAGAAGGCAGTGCATTGTAGTTGGCAGACCCAGGCATTTAGACTTAGATGTTTCTGGGCAGTGAGGAGCCATTGATAATCATTGCAGGTTTAGTACAGGGAGTGAGTGATATAAAAAATGGTACAAGGGAGACTTTTCTGTTGGTCCAGTCAGTAAGACCCGATGCTTCCACAACAGAGGGCATGGATTCAACCCCTGATTGGGGAACTAAGATCCCACATGCCAGGCAGTGCAGCCGAAAAAAGAGGTATAAGGAAAGCATCTAGCTTCCCTAATAAAATGAAATAGTCATCCTGTGAAGTGAAGTGAAGTAAAGTGAAGTAAATGAAACAGTCATCCTGTAGTGGATGGCAAATACCATGTAAGGAGATACTCAGAGACTCTGTGGCTCCTACTCTTGTTCCCCCCAATTCTCTTCACCTTGGGACTTTCACTATCACTGGATGGTATTTTTCTTGGTTGGCAAACCTTCTGAAGTGCTCCCCCTCCCTTTTTCTAAACATCAGATGCTCTGATGAGATTTCTAACTTCCTTCTCTAACTTGATCTCCCACAGCAGTGTACATAAAAGCTTGCAGCCGCTTGGAGCATACTTCAGAATCTCTATGTGAAGACAGTAGCCTAGGAAACTGTCCGCTGTGTTCCCATTGACTTGCTGGGCTCAGATGTTGACCAAAGTAACTACATAAGCCTAGCCATCTGCAACTGCTTAACTGCTGTGAGATGAATCTTGGGAAATGGAAGTCAGAGTTGCCCTGGTTGAGCCTCCTCTGTCTATGTCAGCATTTTCCCATCATTTACAACCGTGGAGAACCTGGTGTGATCAAGGGCAGGTTTCCTTGCAGTAGACAGTGTGGGAACTGACTGGAGGCTTAGGGGCTGTTGAGGAAGTTGTTACATCTGTTCTAAAAGTCCTGACTCTTGGCCCCACAGTCATAACCGCAGGAAATGAGGACTGTGTGTAGATGATAAGGTGGAAAGGGAAGGACTTAAGGACAGATACTAAGGTTCAAGGGAACCCAAGAGGGAAGATGGAACACTACAGGTTCGGGACGGGTTGATTTGGATATACGGTTCTATGGTGCTAAAGTGCTCTGTCGTGTCCTACTCTTTGCGACCCCGTGGGACGTAGCCCACCAGGTTTCTTGCCTGACTTCCCAGGCAAGGATGCTTGAGTGGGTTGCCATTTCCTACTCCAGGGAGCTTCAGGACCCAGGAACTGAACCCGCTTCTCTGCATCTCCTGCACTGGGCAGGCAGGCTCTTTACCACTAGTGCTTCCTGGGAAGCCCCATATGATTCCATTGTTGTTCAGTTGCTAAGTCATGTTTGACTGTTTGTGACCCCATGGACTGCAGCACACCAGGCTTCCATGTCCTCACTATTTCCCAGAGTTTGCTCAAACTAATGTCCACTGAGTTGGTGATGCTATCCAACCATCTTATCCTCTGTACCCTCCTTCTCCTCCAGCCCTCAGTTTTTCCCAGCATTAGGGTCTTTTTCAATGAGTCAGCTCTTCACATCAGGTGGCCAAAGTTTTGGAGTTTCAGCTTCAGCATCAGTCCTTCCAATGAATATTCAGGGTTGATTTCCTTTAGGATTGACTGGTTGGATCTTCTTGCAGTCCAAGGGACTCTCAAAAGTCTTCTCCAGCACCACAGTTTGAAAGCATCAGTTCTTTGGCCCTCAGTCTTCTTTATGGTGCCACTTTCATATATGGTTCTATAGAAGGACAAAAAAAGATTTGGGAAGAAAGATGCTTCGTTGTTTTGGAGATCCTGAATTTGAGTTGATGTTAGGAATTTGGAGACATGAAATCAACAGGGAACTGAGACTGTGGACAGTAAGTGTCTGCAGTGATGGTGACTCAATGATCACTTGAAGCCTTGAGGTTGATAAGACTAAGAGGACCAAGGACAGATTCTTTTTGGTTTTGTTTTTTTCCAATTTTTTCATTATTTATTTTTAACTGAAGGATAATCACAATATTCTGTTGACTTTTTCCATACATCAACATGGATGTTCCCTTCCTCGAGAGCCTCTCTTCCACCTCCTGCCACTTCCCACCCCTCTAGGTTGTCACAGAGCCCCAGTTTGAGTTCCCTGAGTCATACAGCTGATTCCCACTGGCTATCTGCTTTACATATGTTAGTGTATATGTTTCCATGGTACTCTCTCCATTCGTCCCACCCTCTTCTTCCTACCCATATATGTGTCCATAATAAGTCTCTGTTCTCTTTTTGTGTCTCTACTGCTACCCTGAAAATAACCTCTTCATCAGTACCATTTTTCTAGGTTCCATCAATATGTGTTAATATAATTTGTTTTTCCCCTTCTGACTTACTTCACTCTGTACAATAGGCTCTAGGTTCATCCACCTAATTAGCACTGATTCAAATGTCTTCCTTTTTATGGCTGAGTAATATCCCATTGTATATATGTACCACAGCTTTTTCATCCATCTGTCAATGGACATCTAGGTTGCTTCCATGTCCTAGCTATTGTAAATAGTGTTGCCGTGAACAGTAGAGTACGTGTGTCTTTTTCATTTATGGTTTTCTCAGGGTATATGCCCAGTAGTGGGGTTGTTGGATCATATGGTAGTTTTATTCCTAGTTTTTAAAGGAGTCTCCATACCGTCTTCCATAGTGGCTATATCAACTTACATTCCCATCAACAGTGCAAGGGGGTTCCCTTTTTCTCCACACCCTCTCCAGCATTTATTGTTGGTAGATTTTTTTGATGATGACCATTCTGACCAGTATGAGGTGATATGTCATTGTAGTTTTGATCTGCACTTCTCTAATAATGAGCGATGTTGAGCTTCTTTTGATGTGGTTAGTAGCCATCAAGGACAGATTCTTGGAAAGACTAAGTTCAGATGGTACATGTGGAAGAGAAGGAGCAGCGCCCACAGAGGTCAAAGGAAGACTGAACTAGAAGAGCATCAGGGAAACCAGGAGAATGGGAGCCAAGGGCGTGGAGACTGAGAACAAGGCTTTAGTTTTGGTGACTCTGTCAGTGGGAGCCAGAGCTGGCTGAGCAGTGAGAGTGAGAGCCAGATGCAGAGGGCTCAAATGAATGCAGGACCTTGACTGCAGAGTAGATACTCTTTAAGGAAGATCGAAGCAAATAGAAGATTGTGTTCAGTTGGGGTGGCCAGGTCAGTGCAAGATATTCTTTTTTTTTGGCCAAGAGAAAGTGGTAAAGCTGTCTCCAGCACATTTTATTTTTATTTTTTATTGGACTATAATTACCTTACGATGCTTTGTTAGTTTCTTCTGTATAATGAAGTAAATCAGCCATATGTATGCGTATATCCCCTCCCCCGTAGACCTCCGCCCCACTCTCGTCCCTCTAGGTCATCACAGAGCGTGAGCTGAGCGTCTTAAGCTTTATAGCAGGTTCTCACTACCTATCTGTTCTGCACATGCTAGTATATATATGTCAATCCCAATTTCCCAATTCATCCCATCTTCCCCTTCCCTCCTCTGTCCATATATCTGTTCTCTATATCGGTGTCAGTGTTCCTGCCCTGGAAAGAGGGTCATCAGTACGTCTAACACATTTTAGAATAAGATGTATTATCCAGTAGAGTGAGAAACTGAAAATGTAAAAAAAAAAAAATGAGATTTACTGGAGAAGGTCAAACAGCAGAGGTGGTCTACAAGTGGAAAGCTTCGTAAGGAGAGGGGAAGGAAGGAGAAGAATGGAGACCTGCTCTTGCCTTCCCCTACAAATGGCTACTTAGTGAGTGCTGTGCAGTTTTCAAAACCAGCCCAGCTGTCCTCCTTCTTGGAAGCCCCTTGGAGTTTTCCAGTTCCCTTTGCAGCACCAGAGACACCGCACACATGCCATATTGTGTGGGACACTACATACTTAAGGAAGTATCTATACATACACATATGGACACATACATATCTATATAATACCTTTGCCCTATATGCTTACACCATCAGTCAGTTCAGTTCAGTCGCTTAGTCGTGTCTGACTCTTTGCGACCCCATGAATCGCAGCACGCCCGGCCTCCCGGTCCATCACCAACTCCCGGAGTTCACTCAGACTCACGTCCCTCAAGTCAGTGATGCCATCCAGCCATCTCATCCTCTGTCGTCCCCTTCTCCTCCTGCCCCCAATCCTTCCCAGCATCAGAGTCTTTTCCAGGGAGTCAACTCTTCACATGAGGTGGCCAAAGTACTGGAGTTTCAGCTTCGGCATCATTCCCTCCAAAGAAATCCCAGGGCTGATCTCCTTCAGAATGGACTGGTTGGATCTCCTTGCAGTCCAAGGGACTCTCAAGAGTCTTCTCCAACACCACAGATCAAAAGCATCAATTCTTCGGCATTCAGCTTTCTTCACAGTCCAACTCTCACATCCATACATGGCCACTGGAAAAATCATGCCCTTGACTAGACAGACATTTGTTGGCAAAGTAATGTCTCTGCTTTTCAATATGCTGTCTAGGTTGGTCATAACTTTTCTTCCAAGGAGTAAGCGTCTTTTAATTTCATGGCTGCAGTCACCATCTGTAGTGATTTTGAAGCCCCCAAAAATAAAGTCTGACACTGTTTCCACTGTTTCCCCATTTATTTCCCATGAATATTGCAGTGTAATTGTTTACTAGTGTGAGAGGTCCTTGTGAGTAGGGACTGTGGCTTGTATTAGGAATCTGGTATGGAAATAAATGAAGACTACTCCATGAGAATAGGCAAAGGCTGTTTATATAAAGCTTCCTCTAGCAAGAGAGTCAGCCATCATCTCTTATATTTGTCAGAGACTCAAAGGCTGGAGAGTCACAACTTTACAGTGGAAAAGGGAAATCTTCAGGTATGCCCCCATTGGCTGGAGGATGTTGCCATGGGCAAGCTGGAAATGGCTTCCCTCTAACAGCAGGCATCCCATTGGTTAGGGGAGTGTATTTGGCTTTCTCTGATTGGCCCTAAGTTTGAGGCATGGGCAAATATTAGGGAAACTGGCCAATACTGATTAAATCCTGATCACTTGGGACTTATCGTTACAGAGGTGGTTTGACTTACTAGACCAGTGGTTGCAGGTTGTAGGTCAGAGTTATGTTTTTATGTATGATCTAGCCATTGTCCATTTGTATTTTCAGTCTCTCACTGGTAACATTGCTAAATTACATTTAACCGTTATCCAAGATGCTCCACACAGCCTTTGACTGTGTGGATCACAACAAACTGTGGAACATTCTGAAAGAGATGGGAATACCAGACCATCTCACTTGCCTCCTGAGAAACCTGTATGCAGGTCAAGAAGCAACAGTTAGAACCAGACATGGAACAACACACTGGTTCCAAATCGGGAAAGGAGTACGTCAAGGCTGTATATTGTCACCCTGCTTATTTAACTTCTATGCAGAGTACATCATGTGAAATGCCAGGCTGGACAAACCACATGCTGGAATCAAGACTGCAGGGAGAAATATCAATAACCTCAGATATGCAAATGACACCACCTTTAGGGCAGAAAGCGAAGAGGAACTAAAGAGCCTCTTGATGAAGGTGAAAGAGGAGAGTGAAAAAGCTGGCTGAAACTCAAATTCAAAAAACTAAGATCATGGCATCCGGTCCCATCACTTCATGGGAAATAGATGGGGAAGCAGTGGAAAGAGTGTCAGACTTTATTTTTGGGGGCTCCAGAATCACTACAGATGGTGATTACAGCCATAAAGTCAAAGGATGCTTGCTCCTTGGAAGAAAAGCTACGACCAACCTAGACAGCATATTAAAAATCATAGATATTACTTTGCCAACAAAGGTCCGTCTAGTCAAAGCTACGTTTTTTCCAGTAGTCATGTATGGATGTGAGAGTTGGACCATATAGAAGGCTGAGTGCCAAAGAATTGATGCTTTTGAACTGTGGTGTTGGAGGAGACTCTTGAGAGTCCCTTGGACAGCAAGGAGATCAAACCAGTCAATCCTAGAGGAAATCGGTCCTAAATATTCATTGGAAGGACTGATGCTGAAGCTAAAGCTTCAATACTTTGGCTACCTGATGTAAAGAGCCAACTAATTAGAAAAGACCCTGATCCTGGGAAATATTGAAAATAGGAGGAGAAGGGGATGACAGAGGACGGGATGGTTGGATGGCATCACCGATTCTATGGACATGAGTTTGAACAAGCTCCAAGAGACGGTGAAGAACAGAGAAGCCTGGTGTGCGGCAGTCCGTGGGGTTGCAGAGTCGGACATGACTGAGCAACTCAACAACAACAACAACAACGAAGATGCTTCAGGGAGGAGAGAGTGGAGGAGCAGAAGTCAGGTCGCTTGAGTGGGAGGAAGGTGTGAGATGGTAGTTGATAGAGCAAGAGGGTGTTGGTGGGTGGGTGAGGTGCCAAGCCCTACTGGAGCAGAGAGGTTAGTAATGGGTAAGGAGGGCTGGAACCAGTCAGTCCTGTTTCTTAACCTTTTCCTGGTATTGCTCTGAGTCTGGGAGTGGCTGAGGAACCTGTTGGCTCAGGCCCTTTGGGGTTTGGGAGAGCCAGGGGCTGGGCAGAGGCCTTGAGAGGCTTGGGAAGCGATGGTGGAAGGGCTTGGGGAAGTTGTTATGGTATGAAGGGCACTGACTTCCTGAATCTGCATCGCATAGGCTTGGTTTCCCTCTGTCATCGTGAATCACAGCCGCACATACTCTGTTCAGAGTGAGAAGAGGAGGAAAGGGGGAAATGGAAGGAGTGCCTTGTTTTGGAGTGACTTACAGTCACTCAAAGTAACAGAGCAGGATTAGAGCTGACGAGGCTGATTCCCACCGTGGCCTGTCTTCCTTCTCCAGGAACTTGGCCCTGGGCCTATTCTCAGCTTCTGATCAAATCCTAAAATGGGCTCTTAGGTCTCTGCAGCCCAAGGTAGCAAGTGGCCTATTGGCCTTAGGTCTGCAAAGGGGACGGGGCAGGGGGTGAGGTGGGGTTGGGGTTGAATGTGGATTATGGGGTGGGGAAAACGTATGCAGCTTGCTGGAGAATGTGAGGCAGCCTGTTTGTGGGTGACGTTCAGGACATGAACCTTAGGGTGAGGCTGCTTTGCTCAGAGTTCTGAAACACTGACTTTGGGACATTCAGCATGGGTTGGTTCCTGGTCTGGAGGCCAGGTGTGGCGGTCCTGCTGCAAGTTGGTCTTGGTTAAAGAGGAAGGTGGACAGAAGAAGGCAAAAGGGCCAGCGCAGATGCAGGCTGATAATCATTTAATGCAAAGAGAGGTTATAGGTTCTTGATTGGGAATGGCAGCCCTGCATTGAGGGGGAGAGGGAGTGGACGATGGTTCCCACTGCCCTGCGAGGACTATACTGCTTGAAAGAGTAGAGTGTGCTCTGTCTTGGTGGATTTTTAATGCAGAGGCTATTTTGTTTGTTTGTTTTTGTTTTCCTGTCAGGGCTGTTGGAGAGGAGAGGCTGTGAGATCTCTCACATTCCTCTGTCTCCAGAATCTGATGCAGTCTCTTAGGAGCCATGCGACTTTCTGCGGTACTGTAAGGAATGCTTTCTCTTCCTGAGCGTCGGCCCCCGTTTGCTTTCTTCCTCAGGTCATCTGATCTGTTTCCACATGTCTCCATGAGCTTGAGAGACAGCATTTCAGGCAGGTTGTGCAGTGGGCTTGTTTGGTGAATGGCTGGGGAGTAGATTATGATTTGAATCCAAGCACTCCATTTGTGCTTTTTAAACTTCCTTCTTCCCTTGACAGTGGACAAAATCTGCTTTGTCACAGTCCATCTGCTGTTGTTTCAAGGGTGCATGTAAGTTGTTGCTTGAATTTTGAAATACGGGCTGGCAACCTCCACTCCATCCCGAGGTCTAGGTGTCCAAGTGTGCAGTGTGACATGGAGAGGAGGGAGGGGTAAGCAGAGCTGAAAGGGTGAGGAAGCTGAACTTACAACTTCTGAGTCAGATGTTACTCAGAAGGCTAGAGGATGTGGGAGGTGGACAGGGAGTGAACAGGGAAGTGAAGGTACTATGGTTCCCAGAATATCAACCCCCTGAATAGGTAGGCATCTGTCTACACGATATTCCTTTGGGTTTTTGCATCAGTGCAGCTCTCCATGACTCTTTATTAGTATAATTGGGAGCTGGCTAGTTGTCAGTACCTTCATTTATTCATTAACGAAGAGCTGTTGTGTGGATGTTACAATAACGCCTAACATATTCTAATTGCTTTACGCAGATGAACTCATTTACTCTTCTACCCACAAAACAGCCTGTGGGTTTATTTTCATCCTCGGATTACAGATTTACAGGAAACTGAGGCACAGGATTGTCAAGGATTCCTCAGCTAGTTAATGGCCAAGCTAGGATTGTAGCCCAAGGGATCTGTCTTAACCCTGCTCTGAACCAGGGTGTCTCAGACCAGGCACTGTCTCATGCATGACTTGTTTCTAACAACAATAACAATATCTATGGAAAGAGATATAAATATTCATGGAAATTAGCTCTTTGTCTAGTGCTTGAAAGCTCCTGAAGCACGGATATTTCTCATTTAGTCCTTGAAACGTGATCTCCATCTCCAAAGATTAAAACCAGATCTCTGACAGTTTCCTTGCCTACGATCCCATAATCAGGGAGCAAGAGAGAAAACTCCAATTGGGATTGAGACACTGGTGCTCTCATTGTTGGATGTAGTTTTAGCTGACTTAGTCACTGCAGAGTAGAGAAGGGAAGTCAATCTACGGTGGCAGCCCTCAGCTGAGAGATATAGTAATAGTAACAAAGAGCACCTGGCAGGTGTATCCTCTTAGACTTTTGGAGTTTGCATTCTCCTATTGCTCTGCCAGTAATTCTAGGCATCCCTAGGCCAAGGGGAAGGTGTGTGGGGGGTGTCCCTCACCTCTGTGGTAGTCACCTCAGTTACTCTGTCGCAGCCACCTCTCTGCTCTCCTCAGCAGAATCTGCTGAAGACAGAGGTCACGTCATCCTTGATGTGGCTGTGAAGCTGCACCTTGATCCAGTTCCCCTTGCCACCCCTGTCCCCAGGTAATAGCAAAGGCACAGTGACCTGGGCACAGGCCTGGAGGATTCTGTTGGGTTATTCTCTCTGCCATGTTGGTCCCATGGTTGTGCTGTGCCTCAGTCCAGACTTGGTGAAAGATGTCTTCGGTATTGCCTTCTCTTTCCCCAGGGTCCTTGATGTAGAGTGAGACTTCCGGTGGCTCAGCTGGTAAAGAATCCACCTGTAGTGTGGGAGACCTAGGTTCGATCACTGGGTTGGGAAGATCCCCTGGAGAAGAGAAAGGCTACCTACTCCAGTATTCTGGCCTGGAGAAGTCCATGGACTGTGCAGCCCATGGGGTTGCAAAGAGTCAGACACAACTGAGCAACTTTCACTTCAGTGCTGCTGGTAGTGTGGTTCATCTGGGAGCTTCTTAAAAATGCAGATTCTCAGGCCCTGCCCACACCCAAACCCAACACTTCGGATTCTGTTTTAACAAGCTCTCCAAATAGGGTGACCAGTTATCTTGGTTTGCACCAAATTGAGGGGTTTCCTGGAACAGGGGACTTTTAGTATTAAAACTGGGTTGAATTGGTTACTTTGTCTCCAGTGATTCTGGGTGATTGTGTGACTATAAATGTTTATTATTGTTTTAAGTTGCTAAGTTTTGGAGTAATTCATTACATAACAGTAAAAAACAGACTGAACAGCTAACATATTTTTTTTCAGGAAGGAATAAATATGTGATTAATGTCTGCAAAATTTAACATTGTTAAATTTTAAAATCACTTTGTAAACTAATTGTGTACATTTATGCTTTTCTCCAGTGGTTCTTTTTTAAAATTAGTTAATCAATTTTCCATGGTGCTGTCTCTGCTGCTGCGCACAGGCTCTCTCTAGCTGCAGTGCGCAGGGGCTCTTCTGCTGTGGCGCTCTGGCTTCTCATTGCAGGGGCTGATTGTGGTGGCTTCTCTTGTTGCGGAGCCCACAGGCTCCTGGGCTCCCGTAGTTGCCGCCCGTGATCTCGGCAGTCGTGGCTTTCAGGCTCTGGAGCTTGGGCTCAGTCATTGTGGCACAGAGGCTGAGTGTTCCCCAGCATGTGGAATCTTCCAGGACCAGGGCTGGAACCGGTGTCCCCCGCATTGGTAGGCAGAGTCTCAGCCACTGGACCTCAAGAGAAGCCCTCTAGTGATTCCTAACTGAGTTAGGAGCTATTGATCAATGGACACTATTGTGTGGTCAGAAGCAGCCCCAAACCCACCCCAACCCCTGCCTTTCCTTGTATTGAGGTTGTACTTCCTACCCCTTTCTTTAGGATAGGTTTCTTCCCCACTCCTGGTCCCACAGCAATTAGCACTCAGAGGCTCTCCCTACTTGGCCCTGCAGAGTGGGCTAATTATGGCTGAACAAGAGGCTTCTGTTGAGGTCCCCCTTTCTCTGGAAACCGCTTTCTCTTCTGCAGGTGGTATGGGAAGCCTTTGGTAGCCTGGCACACATCTTGTGTATTAAAAATGGTTAAATAGATTTATCCCATATTGGTGGACATTTAGTGTGGAGACTAATCTCTCCCTTCAACTCTGTCTGTTGCTCATATAACTGGAACCTTCCTGGTGCATTTTTCCAGGTTGCAAAGTTCCATCTTATACCAGGGTCAGTTAGAGGATCTGGGCATTTAGCTACTCCTCTGTATTTTCCACTTGTTCCTTAAACTCTCTGGCCCTACCCTTTATGTTTGCCGTCTGAGGCACTTAGGGACCTCATTCCTGAGCCTTTCAGGTTGACTTTTATTTATTTTTATTTTTATTATTCTTTTTTTCCCTCCCTCCCTCCCTCTTTCTTCCTTTCTCCCTTCCTTCCTTTCTTTTTTCTTTCCTTTTAATTCTTCCTCTCAGTCAGTTCCCACATGTCCATCTCTTTCATCTTCTGAAATATTGTCAACATCCTTGGCTTGCTGTCATCTTCTCTCCCAGGGTTTATACTTTCATGGTCCTTTAATGTCATTTTAAAATTTGGGGGTAGAGGCTGTGAGTGTGTTACATCTGCTGTGTTTAATTGAAAGTCTTTCATTTGTAATTTAAAAGAAATTGTTTATGAATTTTAGTTGTATGTTTGTATATAGTCTTTTTTTCTTTACCAATCTTGAATTTGACTACTAGTCTTTATGATGGATGGGCTGACCTTGGCAAAAGTTTTTTCATGAATTTGAATATATTTTCTAATTCTTTAACATCTTTTTACTAAGTCCTAACTCCCCTATCCCACAGCCTCTATTTGATTTTTCTTTCTTCAAGCTTCTTGCATTAAAATTCTATTTCCCCCCATCCCCTGGCTGCCTGCTTTTCTTTTTTCTTTTAAAGTATATAAAAACATGCCAAACTCAGCTTTTCTGAAGTAGATAAGCTTTTATGTCTGGTATTAAACATTTCAATGTTGATATCCTCTTTGCTCCAATAATTATTTAGGAGACTGTTCTGTAGTTTACAAAAAGGCTTACTTTTGGGGATGCAAGTCTTACGTTTTATCTTGTAATTTTATTATATTATTACATGGGAGAAAGCAATGGCACCCCACTCCAGTACTCTTGCCTGGAAAATCCCATGGGCAGAGGAGCCTGGTAGGCTGCAGTCCATGGGGTCTCGAAGAGTTGGACATGACTGAGCGACTTCACTTTCACTTTTCACTGTCATGCATTGGAGAAGGAAATGGCAACCCACTCCAGTGTTCTTGCCTGAAGAATCCCAGGGACGGGGGAGCCTGGTAGGCTGCCGTCTCTGGGGTTGCACAGAGTCGGACACGACTGAAGTGACTTACCAGCAGCAGCAGCAGTCAGTATGACCTTTATAATTTCTACTTTTTAAAATTTGTTGCATTTTTCTTTAAAGTTTGGGATATAAAATCTGTTAATATCCTATGGTTAATTTAGTACTTCTTAGTGATAAGCATGGCTTGTCTCATTTTTGTGTTGTATTTTGTTTAAAAAAATAAAAAACAAGCTTGATTAAGAATATTTGTATGTCTCCCTTTCTCAGTTAGTTTGATGCCTAGAGCAGTCTGTGGGCTAAGTCTTTATTACCTGGGTAGTAATGGAGCCAAGACTAAGGTGAAATTCCATGCTGAAATGTTCTCCCTCTTAGGTCAACTCCTGATATTACAGACACTGGGAGTGCAATATAATGTTCCCACAGAACCTCAGCTAGAAATTCTTGTTTGATCTTGGGCCATGTATCACCATCTGGTAGATCTGGATGCTTCAGGAATTTTAGCCCCAAACATTTTTGCTGCTTATTTAAATAATTGGGATCTGGTGATCCTCCTGGGACGGGTTATTATCTCACTGACATTTAAAACACATTTGCCACTTTTTCCCTAAAAGGAAAATGGATAAGGCAGTAGATGAGTACCTCTCCCCTCCATTTGCTTCTTTTTAAAAATAACTATTGTAGTTTATTTTATTTACTTTTTGGTCATGCTGCACAGCTTGTAGGATCTTAATTCCCCCACCAGGGATTGAACCTATGCCCCTGCAGTAGAAGCATGGAGTCCTAATGCCCAGAGAATTTCTCCATTACTTTTTAAGTTGTAGGCAGAAGGACTACAGATGCCTTTATCCAGTTGGTCAATAAAAATGTATTGAATGTTTTTACCCTGCCATAATGATATGTGGGCAAATGACATAATTCCTGTCCTTGAGAAGCTCATTCATAATAACCAGCTGGGAAGACAGAGGTGGAATAGAATATATTGACAAATTAACATGGTTGATATGGGAATGTATAAGCATTAGGAGAGCACAGAGGAAGATACATTAAATTTTCCTAAAGAATGAGGGAATGAGGACCACACTAGGGAGAGTGTGATATTTAAGCTGGGTCTTGAAATGAGAATAGGTGCTAGTTGGCCAGAGAGGGAAGGATAGACATTCCAGATGAAGGGACATCATGACTAGGGCATGGACTAAGACAGTGGGTAGCATGTTTGTGTGGGAAAGAGCAGTTGGCCTCCTTCCTGGAGATCACCGTGTATTTGAGTTTGGAAGCATTGAGGCTTACAGGAGTTAGTCTGGGGTTACACTTAGGAAAGCGCTGAATACCAGGTGGAAGAATTTGCACTCTACTCTGTGGGGAGCGGGCAACCACTGCAGATTTCTAAGGGTGAAATAAGGTCTTTCGTTGTTCTTCAGTCACTAAGTCATGTCCAACTCTTTGTCACCCCATGGACTGCAGCACACCAGGCTTCCCTGTCCTTCACTGTCTCCCAGAGTTTGCTCAAACTCATGTCCACTGAGTCAGTGATGCTATCCAACCATCTCATCCTCTGCTGCCCTTTTCTCCTTTTACCTTCAATCTTTCCCAGCATCAGAGTCTTTTTCAATGAGTCAGTTCTTGGCATCACAAGGCCAAAGTATTAGAGCTTCAACTTCAGCATCAGCCCCTCCAATGAATATTCAGGGTTGATTTCCTTTAGAAATGACTGGTTTGATCTCCTTGCAGTACAATGGATTCTCAGGAGTCTTCTCCAGCACCACAATTCAAAAGCATCAATTCTTGGGTGCTCAGCCTTTTTTATAGTCCAACTCTCACACCCATACATAACTACTGGAAAAACCATAGCTTTGACTAGACAGACCTTTGTTAGGAAAGTGATGTCTCTGCTTTTTAATATACTGTCTAGATTTGTCATAACTTTTCTTCTCAGGAGCAAGTGTCTTTTAATTTCATGATTGCAGTCACCATCTGCAGTGATTTTTGAACCCAAGAAAATAAAATCTGTCCCTGCTTCCACTTTTCTCCTATTTACCATGAAGTGATGGGATCTGATGCTATGATCTTAGTTTTTTGAATGTTGAGTTTTAAACCAACCTTTTCATTCTCCTCTTTTATCCTCATCAAGAGGCTCTGTAATTCCTCTTCACTTTCTGCCATTAGAGTGGTATCATCTGCATTTTTGATGTTATTGGTATTTCTCCCTGCAGTCTTGATTCTGGCTTGTGCTTCATCCAGCCCGGCATTTTGTGTGATATATTCTGCACGGAAGTTAAACAAGCAGGGTGAGAATATATAGCCTTGACGTACTCCTTTCCCAATTTGGAACCAGTCCATTGTTCCATGTCAAGTTCTGTTGTTTCTTTACCTGCATACAGGTTTCTCAGGAGGCAGATAAGGTGGTCTGGTATTCCTATCTCTTTAAGAGTTTTCCACAGTTTGTTGTGAACCACACAGTCAAAGGCTTTAGCATAATGACAAAACTGGTCCCCTGGAGGAGGAAATGGTAAACCACTCCAGTATTCTCGCTGTGAGAACACCCCCATGAACAGTATGAACAGTATGGAATAAAATCTGCCCTTTATAATTTGGGTATTCAAATGCTGGTTCTCCATTGTAAATGTCTGCTACCAAAAATGTGACTCATCTAGAGTACGTGACTGAAATGTTCTTTTCCTGATATATGCAATTTATGATTCAGATTTCCATTCGGATATCTGTGCCACTTGCCATGAACATGCTACCTGCTTGAAAAGAGAAAGGATGAGCATCTGTGTCTGCAAATATGGATTTGTGGGCAATGGGAGGACTCATTGTATTGGTAAGTTCTGACTCTTGGCTAAGTTGAAAACTTCATCAAGAAACGAGATTCTCCAGTGTTAAGGAGTTGGTGTCCTTGGGGGGCAAACATTGCTATTGTTCATGTGATTTTATTATAAGAAGTTTTGCCAATTACAGTAAGTCTCTGTTTTCGTGTTTGGGTATATCCTTTCTTTAGTGTTTACAAGGAATTATCTCTCATGTTAGAGGTCACTGAGCTTGAATCTCTGGGAACTCTCTGACCTAACACAGATATGAAATCTGGTTTTAAGTCTTGGGTTTACCTTAGCAATTTGAGTGAGTATTGTCTTTTTAAATTTCTCGAGTTGTTTTGACAGAAAACTATTTTTATTAGTACCATGAGGAAAAACAAAGCACAATTGCCTATGGAACTTTTCTGGCTGATAGGTGAAATACTGTTTCTTTGAGTCTTATGTCTACCAAAATCCATCCTTCAAGTTTTTTGTAGTTGTGACCCTTTAAGCTCTTGGATGACTTACAGAAATACAAATACCTTTAGACTAGAAGTATCTGAAGTAATTTTTTTGTCTCAGAGAATCCACCATGCCATAGGGAAAGGGAGGGGAAGGGAAGTCGCTCAGTCATGTCCGACTCTTCGCGACCCCATGGACTGCAGCCTACCAGGCTCCTCCGTCCATGGGCTTTTCCAGGCAAGAGTACTGGAGTGGGGTGATGGCACCATGCCATAGGAGTCAGATAATATCCAGTTTCAAGCCCAATTCAGAGAGAGAGAGAGAGAGTTCCATAGCAACTTTATAGTAACGGATGTTAGGATAATCATGGTTTTCTCCCAGCATCCATGTTACCTGCAGTGAACATATGGATAGTTTTACCTTGTAGCTGTGGATTGACAGTATATACCACCTTTCTGTGGTATCTTTGTTTTTTTTGTTGTTGTTGTTTGTTTCCTAAAAATATATAACAATTAAATCCTGAGTTCAAAAACTCATATTCTACTTCACAGGTACATGTTTTCACAATCACACAACTTTGCTTGTTCCTGCAGGCTGGAGTTGGGCCTCCCTGACCCTCTCTGTTTAGGATACAAACACTATATACTTCATATTCCAATAATTGGTGTGCTGAGACCACACCATAGGTTTCAGGTAAGATCACAGATGTAGTGCTAAGTCATGGGACCTAAGAACTCTAGAATCCCCTACAAACCCATATGTCCCTTCTGATGAAGTCTGCAGGGGAGACGTGCCTCAGGAACAGTAGCAAAGGAATATTCCATCTTATGGGCAGGTGGGCTTGTGTCTGAAAGCCCCGTGCCCTGCGTAGTAAGCCAGACTGGACACCTGACCTAGCTATGGCTTGAGGGTCCATTTTGCCTCTCTGTGTTCTTGGGTCGTTTAACCACAGATAGTTTTAATGATGAATAGATTTAATTAAATTTTAAAAAGATTATATAAGGAAAAGGAAAGAAAAAACCTACCAGATTTTGAACGGGGTGTGGAGTGCTCTTGGGTTAGCAGGAATTGTGTGCAGTTGTGAGAGGCAGTTGAACTGTTGTGAGGGGACCAGCAATGTAATAAAACAGAAAGTGACAGACAAAAAACTCCAGTCCCTCAGCAGATGATATCCTCCCCCCAAAAAACCAGCTGGATAGATCACCTCTCGAGGGATGTAAGAGAAATTGGTCACAGGAGTTCCCTCTGACGGTACAGTCTAAGGCAGAGTGCGTGAACTCTAACCTGGGGGCCAGACTTCATTGCTGCCTGTTTTTGTAATAGGGTCTAAATTTGTTTACTGACTCGCTGTGCTTTTATGATCCAAAGTATGGATGAGCAGTTGCAACCGGAGACCCATGACTGGCCTTTGACAGAACAAGTTTGCTGACCCCTGGGCTGGAGGACAGGAGGGAGGTTTACGTTCATTTGACATCAGTCAAATGATTGAATTAGAAATAGCCAGGGCAGGTCCTGTGGTCTCATCAGGCATCCAGGTTCCAGCCCCTCCTCACTGGGTGATTAACATTGTTTATATGGATCACTAAAGATCAGCAGGAGCTGCTCCTGCCACTGTATTAGCCCTGCCCCCGGATAAGGCTTGAGCACTAATTCCATTGTGTGTCCTGGTGACTCAGAAGTAACAAATTTTCCAGTTAATCATTGGATGCAAAATCATTCTACTTTGATTTTTGTAAAAAAAAAGGCAAGAGAATGGCTGAGCTGGAAAAGTGGGATTCTGCTGGATTTTTCCCCCCAGGCCTATGACAAGATCTTTTTAAGTGTGGAGAAGTTCAAAAAGCATCTCCGTCTCCCAGTCTTCAAGTAGGATGGGCTATCAGGATGAGATGTTGAGTTTCTCTTGTGGTTTCATACACACTTGGCATGAGATGAGGAGCCCATGTCCTGGAGTCTGAGAAGTATAGTGAGCGGAGGAGAGGCTGGGGAAATATATCTTTCTGCTGCTGTCATAGAATATTGATTCCCAAGTCTGTAGCACAGGAGAACAGTCTGGGTGGTTGATCGTCGTATGGTGTGACAGCCCTTTCTGTGCTTTGTCTCAATGTACCCACAGATAAAGATGAGTGCCAGTTTGGAGCCAGTGTGGTCTGTGGGAACCATACATCTTGCCACAACACACCCGGAGGCTTTTATTGCATTTGCCTGGAAGGATATCGAGCCACAAACAACAACAAGACATTCATCCCCAATGACGGCACCTATTGCACAGGTACTCAGGAAGGGGGTTGCAGATGGCAACGTGGTGATGGCCGAGGGTACCTGGTACCTGGGATGTGGAGGATGGGGGATATTTGGACCTGGCCTGAGTATTAGTTAGTATCAGGGAATTATTGTTCATTTTGTTAGAAGGAATAGCTGTATTGTAGTATTTTAGGATAATATTCTTATTTTGGGAGCTGCATGCTAAAGTATCTAGGAGTGTTATTATGAAGCTTCTGGTGTAGTGTTTATCTGTAAGATACTTTAAATGGCAAAATGTGAATGATTGTTGAATCTTGGGGGTGGAGGTAGAACTAGGGGAGACTGTAATATTCTTTTGCTTGCTCTGTGTGTCTGAAATGTTTTAACAAACAGCAAGGAGAGATTCTTCGAGATGGTGTGCCATCTGCAGTAACCTTTGGAGTGACTGTGGTACTCGCCAGCTCTGTGCACACTGCCCCAGGGATGAGCTCTGTAATGCACCTATTAGAGTTGTGGGCTTGTCTCCTGGAGGAATAAGCTGAGTGAGGAGCACAACTTTTAGGATTTCAGTAGCTTTGAAGGTCAGGTTTTGGACATATGTTGGTCAAATAAAAGGGGTGGGCAAAGGCCTCCTAATTTTCAGTAGCTCTGTTATTATTTTCATGATTATATGGATTTTCTAAGGAAATCTTTGAAACAGTAATGAGGAAGAAAGGCAAGAAAAGACTCCTAGTTCTAAGATGGTTTTGTGTGGACTTAATGATTCTTCTCGAGGAGGTCATGGCAACTCACTCCAGTATTCTTGCCTGGAGAATCCTATGGACGGAGGAACTTGGCAGGCTTCAGTCCATAGCATCACAAAGAGTTGGACAGGACAGGAGCGACTTAGCAGGCACAATGACTCTTCTTAAAAAGCTTTGTGATATTTAAAGGTTTGGGGGAGACACGAAAGAGGAGAGCATTTTTTATCTTTTTCCCAGGAACCGCAGGTTCTGATGCTCTGATTCATTCTCCCTCTTGACCTGTACCAAGGTAAAAGTCTCTCAAAGGGTACATTTGATTTATTCTTGGCATGAATGAGCACGTTCCCTCAGAGAAAACATTTTATAATATCTTGTTGTTTTAGGTAGCAAACTACTTGCTACATGATTGCAGAAGTGCAGTGTTGCAGAATTAAATTAGGTGCCTTAAAAAAAAAAACTTGGAAGATGATGGTTCATTCAATATACATTTTTCACGCGCTTCCTACGTGCCAAGGCTGTGCTAGTAGGAGGTGATGGCAGATAGCTAATTTCAGTATAATGTATTAGTCATGGGTAAGCAGAGGGCACTTTCCAGAGTCTGGAATCCTTGGAGGCACTTACCTTGGAAATGGGTGAGAGATGCGGTGCTTTCCAGAGGGCTTAACTCCTGAAATTGTGTTTTCAAGTCTGTGGGAGTTTGACAGGAAAAATTTTGTAACAGTATGTTTCAGTATAGTTTCCAAGGATGCATTATGTTTTTTAAAGGATATGAAGAAGAAAAAGAAAGGAAAGAAATATTATATGCAAGAGCCAAATAGATGTCAGCTTAGGAAGAACTGACCTTCCTGGAACAAAATCCTTATCTAGGCTCTGCTTCTATTTATTCTACTTCTTATAATTATTTAGTGCCCTTCCCCTTTAAAAAAAAAAAAAACTGAGGTATAATTCATTAAACCACAAAATGCCCTCTTTTAAAGGGTAAAAGTCAGCGGTTTTCAGTATAATTCAAAAAAGTTGTGCAACAATCTCCACTACTCGATTTTAGAACCTCCCTTTAACCCTCAAAAGAAACCCCATATCCAATGGCAGTTACTCCCATTACTTTTTTTTTTTGAGGCCTTTATTTATTCCTTTGTAAAACCTGATGGATGACTTTTCTTGATGACATTGAGTTTCTTGCAGAGTCACAGTTTCACAGAAACACCAGTGGACTTTAGGTAGGGCAGAAGATTTAGCAAGTTTGGGGGTATCAGCAGTTATCCAGTGCTTGCCTGGAACTGGGAGATTATAAATCCCAGTTCTTGAATTCTGAGAAAGTCCTGGGACTTGGTGTTCATTGTGCTCTGCAGGGTTCCAGTCAAGTTCAGGAGCTGTTGCAGGTAGGCCTCCTTGGATGTCACTGAGTATAGATGAGGGCTGAGCTGCAGCAGTTCTAGTGCTGGAGAACCCACAGACGTTCTGGTCCCCAGGCTGCCCCTGGAATGACTCCTGGCGATCATGGAAACTTTGCGATGAGCCTCAACCCAGAGGAAGAAGCTCTATGGCACTTGCAGCGTGAGGGCATTCCAAAATGCCGGAGGCCTGGACAAAGGCGTTGTCGTCCCTCGTGATGGTCTTCATTTCTTCACATCCTTGCCAACACTGGATGATATCAATAACAGTCTCCATCTTAAATGGGTGTTTGTGTTCCTCTACTGTGGCTTCCTAAGATATAGGTTTCTGAGCTGAATTTGGCGTTTGAGGAGGGACTGTGCCCTCTGTTTTAGAGCATTTAAATGAAAGAAGAGAGTGAAAAAGTTGGCTTAAAACTCAACATTCAGAAGACTAAGATTATGGCATCCGGTCCCATCACTTCAGGCAGATAGATGGGGAAGCAGTGGAAACAGTGGCTGACTTTGTTTTTCTGGGCTCCAAAATCACTGCAGATGGCGATTGCAGCAGTGAAATTAAAAGACACTTGATCCTTGGAAGGAAAGTTATGACCAACCTAGACAGCATATTAAAAAGCAGAGACATTACTTTGCCAACAAAGGTCCGTCTAGTCAAGGCTATGGTTTTTCCAGTAGTCATGTATGGATGTAAGAGTTGGACTATAAAGAAAGCTGAGCACCGAGAATTGATGCTTTTGAACTGTGGTGTTGGAGAAGACTCTTGAGAGTCCCTTGGACTGCAAGGAAATCCAACCACTCCATCTTACAGGAGACCAGTCCTGGGTGTTCATTGGAAGGACCGATGTTGAGGCTGAAACTCCAATACTTTGGCCACCTCATGCGAAGAGCTGACTCATTGGAAAAGACCCTGATGCTGGGAGGGATTGGGGGCAGGAGGAGAAGGGGACGACAGAGGATGAGATGGTTGGATGGCATCATCGACTCAATGGACATGGATTTGGGTGGACTCCGGTAGTTGGTGATGGACAGGGAGGCCTGGTGTGCTGAGGTTCATGGGGTTGCAAAGAGTTGGACACGACTGAGCTGCTGAACTGAACTGAAATCTAGCATTTAAATCAAGCCGTGTGGCCATTCCCCTGCCTCTAGCCAAGAACCCCCTGCGAGGATGTGTACGTGTGCACGCTCATTGTTCATGGTCAGGGTCAGGTGTGGGTTATGAAGGAGTGGCTTGTGTTCTAGGGAGAGCTGAGTCAGTAGAGAGGCGAGGCCCATTCACATATTGGCTAACAAGTGTTGAGGACCAAAGATCAAGCAGGCACTGTGTTAAGTGCTTTCCACATGTTTTATTTAATCTGTGCCAAAAAACCCTACTATAATTAACTTCATTTTACAGAAGTGGTTCGGAAAGGTTAAAGAACAGACATTAGTACAACTAGTAGGTAGCAGAATCAATTCTCCAACCTGAGTCTGTTTGACTTTCAAATCCATGAAAGAATTTTAAATATAGAACATCAGGGCTCTGGGATGAGGTCAGAGTGTCCTGCTCGGTTTTGCTTTATTTTCTACCAAAGTATGGTTCTGGCTGTGGATAAAGTTAAATAATCTTATATATAGAATGAGGCATAGGGAATTTTCTCCCTTGATTAGTTAACTATGTTAATACGGTTGCTCAGAACATTTTTTTCCTCACAAGCAAACATGTTATAACCTTGGAGACCCAATGGAATCTACCACTATGTGGAGAGTTTATCCTGTTGAGCTTAACATGATGACCTTAACATGTCTATCCAGTCAAGATCTAGAACAGTTTAGTAAAGGTATGCTTTGGGAGCATTAGGAAGTAGCAGAGGATTAAAT
This sequence comes from Oryx dammah, assembly GCF_014754425.2. NCBI lineage: Eukaryota > Metazoa > Chordata > Mammalia > Artiodactyla > Bovidae > Oryx > Oryx dammah. The sequence continues at coordinate 99,715,366 of NW_024070185.1, read as the reverse complement.
GTGAAAATCATCTCAGTGATATATGGTAAATACATCTAGACTTCCTTAAGGCAATCGATGTTCCTGACAATCTCTGTGGACAAGACAGAGAATTATTGATTGGATGATGTTAAAATTAGATTGTAAAGGAAGAAACAGTGTAGCGTAGTGTTTAAGGATATGGTCTCAGGAGCCAGACACCTGGCTTCTGATTCTAGCCTTTCCACCATTTAACCTGCATGGCTTCACGTTAACCATTCTATGCTTCAGTTACTTCATCTGTAAAATGGGGATAATAATAGCATCAACCTCCCAGGGTTTTTGTGAAGAATAAATAAGATGGAAAATAATCATTAATAAGTAACGAAGTGTTTAGAACAGTGCTTGATGTGCACAAGATGACATGCAGGAGTTATCGTTATTAATAGTCATTATAACAATTATTGTTATTAGGCTGTTGAATGACTGTACACAAAGCAAACGGATTAATGCCTGCAGTGACTCATACAGAGCTAATCAGTATCTAGAAACTCCAAGTGTTTTCCATACCACTGCATTTTTGCCTTATAATACTTGGGCGTTTTATTTTTAGTAGCTCCTGAAAAATTAATTTATTCCTACTCACTACCTTTTTAGGAATCTGGGGCAGGTGGACAGGCTGGAAAATGGTTTCTGTGTTAAAAATGTATACATAAACACATTTTACAAATTCCTCACTGTGGTGGTGGGGGGGCTAGAATCTTACTAAGCTAAGATGATAGATCCAGTCTAGGAACACAGTGCTGAAATCATTTCTAAAGTCTGTGCTAGATTGAGATTGATTTTAAGAATCCTTTCTTAACAGTTACCCAAACTTCCATGATTTGGTTATTAACAATGTTTTTTGGGTTTGCTGGTGGCTCAGTTGAATCTGCCTGCTGGTTCAGGAGACATGGGTTTGATCCCTGATCTGGGAAGATCCCACAGACAAATAAGCCCATGTGCCACAACTATTGAGCTTGTGGTCTAGAGCCCGGGAGCTGCAACTGCTGAAGTCCGTGCTCCCTAGAGCCCGTGCTCCCTAGAGCCTGTGCTCCCTGCTCTGAAACAACAAAAGCCACGGTGATGAGGAAACTGGACACCTCAACTAGAGAGTAGCCCCTGTTTGCTGCAACTAGAGGAAAAGCCCACAGAGCAACAAAGACCCAGCACAGCCAAAAATAGATAAGTTAATAACATTGTAGAAGAAAGAGCAAAAAGCAATGTTTGTTTGACTGGTTTCACTTCTCACCACCCTTTGTTGTGTTTTATAATGTCTTCTCCTTTCTTGACAATATTTATTCTGATTTTTTTTTTTGTCAGTAGTGTGGTTCTTGAGATCATTCATGTTCTAAAATGTCATTCCCTTCCTTAAATATAGCACGATGTTTTGCTCTCCTTTCCTTAGAATTCTGTACATATTACTCCTGTGCTATCTGGCATTTAGTGTTTCAGACAAGAAGTCCTGGGTCAGATTGCTTCTCTTTTCCTCATAAATTACTATTCCCTTCTCTCAGGACGTTTATAGATTTTTCTCTTCTTCCTTGAAACCCAGAATGACTCATTTTTCAACATTCATGCCTGTCACCTTAAAAGGCTATTTTTTATTTGAATACAAAACTGGAGCATTTTTTTTGATATTAAATTTTTATATATTTACTCCATTTTCTTCCGTAATTCCTTTTAAATAGATATTGAATGTTTGGGGTCTGTTCTCATATTATTTTTTCGTCCCATAGTTTCTATCTTAGATAATTAATTTCTCTGTGTGTTTTGGAGAATTCCTTGAGTTTAAATTTGTGCATTTATTTTCAGTGCCTCTATTGAGCTTTTATTTTTGGCATTTGTATTTTGTTTTTAATTTCCAAGACTTCATTTTTTTTCCCCTCAGAAATTGCCTTTTTCATTAATACTGTATCTTCTTCACCTTATTTGGATTTCAGCATTTCTTCCTATGTCAGGAGTGTCTTGGTTATTTCTTACTGAGTGACTCTACTCCTCCCACCCCACAATGCCCCCCAAATTTAGTGGTTTAAAACAACAATTTATTGTTTGTTACAATTCTGTGGCTAGGTGGTTTTGTCACTTGTGTACAGATATTCAAGTGGTGGCTGGACTAGGCTGGGCTGATGAAAGAAAGCCTCTCTCACATACGGCTAGGTTGGGGGTGTGTGTGTGTGTGTGTGTGTTCAGTTGTGTCTGACTCCTTGTGACCTTATGGACTGTAGCTCTCCAGGTTCCTCTGACCAGGGCGTGGAATTTTCCAGACAAGAATACTGGAGTGGGCTGCCATTTCCTACTCCAGGGGCTCTATCCATGCCTCTCGCGTCTCCTGTGTCGGCAGGTGGACTCTTTACCACCAGCGCCACCTGGACCTTGATTCTAGCTGTCAAGCAGGCCACCGTAGTTCTCCTTCACGCAGTCTCTCGTCTTTAGGGCCTCTCTGACTGGCCTGTCTCCCAAGCACAGCAGCCTGGGTTTTCGGTAGCGTGGACACTGGATTCCAGCTGAGGGAAAGAGGAAGCTGCCAGGCGTCGTCTCAGGCGATGTCCAGAGCAGGCGCCATGTTGCTTCTGCTAAGTTCCGTTGGACAAAGCCAGTCTCAAGAGCCCCTCAAGAGGAGGGGAAATGGGTTCCATTCTTGATGGGAGGAGAGGCAAGAAAGGAAGGGGAAGAGTTGTTGACTGTCATCTCTGGAGCCCATTTCCCACAGAGTTTCCCAAAGGTGTAGGTTGATCAGAATTGGTCCCTTGGGTCTCCTCCAGCAGCTGAATGAATTACTGTTTCCCGGACAACAACCAGCTAGCAATGAGGTAGGTATTCCTTGGCCCAAAACCCCAAACCAAACAAACCAGTATAAAGACTATAGTGAATTTTAATAAAATCACTAAACAAAAATATGAAAGGATTCTGAGATTATATTCTTCCTTTTGGGCAGGGGCATTGTTAAAACGTTCTTTTTTTATTTTTTAAATGAAATGATAGTGTTAGTTTTTTTGAGGAAAAAAAAGACTTTACTGGAAAATTAGAATATTGGTCAAAGAAAAGAAATGGCAAGAAGGCAAAGTGGTTGTCTGAGGAGATTTTACAAATAGCTGAGGAAAGAAGTGAAGCAAAAGGTAAAGAAGAAAGGGGAAGATAATACCCAACTGAATTCAGATTCCAGAGAACAGCAAGGAGAGATGAGAAGGCCTTCTTAAGTGAACCATGCAAAGAAATAGAGAAAAACAATAGCATGGGAAAGACTAGAGATCTCTTCAAGAAAATTGGAGATATCAAGGGAACATTTTGTGCAAGGATGGGCTTGATAAAGGACAGAAATGGTAAGATTAAGAAGAGGTGGTAAGAAAACACACAGAAAACTATACAAAAAAGGTCTCAGTGACCTGGATGACCATGATGGTGCAATCACTCACCTAGAGCCAGACATTCTGGAATGAGAAGTCAAGTGGGCCTTAGGAAGCATCACTATGAACAAAGCTAGTGGAGGTGATGGAATTCCAGATGAGCTATTTCAAATCCTAAAAGATGATGCTGTGAAAGTGCTACACTCAATATGCCAGCAAATTTGGAACATTCAGCAGTGGCCACAGGACTGGAAAAGGTCAGTTTTCATTCCAGTCCCAAAGAAGGGCAATGCCAAAGAATGCTCGAACTACAGTTGCACTTATTTCATATGTTAGCAAGGATATGCTCAAAATCCTTCAAGTGAGGCTTCAGTAGTGAACTTAGAATTTCCAGATGTACAAGCTGAGTTTAGAAAAGGCAGAGGAACCAGAGACCAGATTGCCAACATTTGTTGGATCATAAAGAAAACAAGGGAATTCCAGAAAAACATCTACTTCTTCTTCATTGATTACACTAAAGCCTTTGACTATGTGGAACACAACAAACTGGAAAATTCTTAAAGAGATGGGAATACCAGACCACTTTACCTGTCTTCTGAGAAACTTGTATGTGGGTCAAGAAGGAACAGTTAGAACCCTGCATGGAACAACTGAGTGCTTCAAAATTGGGAAAGGAGTGTGACAAGGCTGTATATTGTCACCCTGCTTATTTAACTTATATGCAGGGTACATCGTGTGAAATGCCAGGCTGGATGAAGCACAAACTGGAATCAAGATTGCCAGGAGAAATATCAACAACATCAGATATGCAGATGACACCAACTCTAATGGCACAAAGAGAGGAGGAATTAAAGAGCCCCTTGATGAGGGTGAAAGAGGAAAGTGAAAAAGCTGGCTTAAAACTTAGTATTCAAAACCTAAGATCTTGGTAGCTGGTCCCATCACTTCGTGGTAAATAGAAAGGGAAAAAGTGGAAGCAGCGACAGATTTTATTTTCTTGGGCTCCCAAATTATTGCATACAGTGACTGCAATCATGAAATTAAAAGAATTTACTCCTGGAAAAAAAGCTATGACAAACCTAGACAATATATTAGAAAGCAGAGATGTCACTTTGCTGACAAAGGTCCATCTAGTCAAAGCTATGGTTTTTCCAGTAGTTCATGTATGGATGTGGGAATTGGACCATAAAAAAGGCTGAGTGCTAAAGAATTGATGCTTTTGAATTGTGGTGCCAGAAAAGACTCTTGAGAGTTCCTTGGACTACAAGGAGATCAAGCCAGTCAATTCTAAAGGAAATCAGTCCTGAATATTCATTGGGAGGACTGATGCTGAGGCTGATGCTCCAGTACTTTGGCCACCAGATGCAAAGAGCTGACTCATTGGAAAAGACCCTGATGATGGTAAAGACTGAAGGCAAAAAGAGAGGGGGGCGACAGAGGATGAGATGATTAGATAGCATCATTGCCTCAGTGGACATGAATTTGAGCAAACTTTGAGAGATAGTGGAAGACAGAGGAGCCTGGAAGTCCACGGGGTTGCGAAGAGTTGGACAGGACTTAGTGATTGAACAACAACAACAACATCAACAACAAAATCAGTTCTTCCAAAAGTACAGGTCTTTGAAATCCCAGAGTCTGGGAACAACCAGACTTTCTTCAGTTACACTGCCCCTTCTGTCCTCTGTCCCCCTGATAGTTCTTGCAAATGTCCTGGAAAAAGTCCCCTTTTACTTAAGGTACTTTTCTTTCTCTAAGTGAAATTGGTGTGTCTGTGGCTCTGATGGAGTTTCTAAAGCTTTAAATTTTGTTCACTAAGCCAAGTCTGAGGGGAAAAACTGCTAACTTGCAGGAAGATTTCTTTTTTTCAGCCTCTGAATGATGGTGTGGTTTTTACTCCTGCACCTGCTACCACTGGCAATTTTCAGTCAAAGGGAAAAGTCTGCTAAGAAGCATGTCTTATCCTCCTTGAAGGCTGTTTTAAGCACTTCTGGTCTTGGTAAAATTAGTGAGACCCTTCTAAGTAGCTTCTTTTCTTCTTGCCTTATGCTCATGAAACATTTTTCACTCTGGTCTAAGCTGTTTTGTTATTAGGAGTTCTTCAGATATTTTAACATGAAGTTGATGCCAGCCTTATTTTATAGTAATTTAATTTTTTACCATACTTATTCGGGTTCATTTTGTTGGTTTGTCAAGAGAGTTTGTAATAGTTGTTGGCTTTTATAAATTTTCAGAACACATTGACAAATATTTATTGAGCACCTCTTGGTGCCTATGATATGAAGGGCACAGGAGAAGAACTCTTAAGGAGGACAACAAATTTGTGATACAGCTACAAACAAATGCACACTTAAAAGTGTAGATGGAGAGTGTGAGAAGTGGCTATCAGGAAGAATGGATAAAGAAGATGTACCGTGTTTATACAATGGAATATTACTCAGCCATTAAAAAGAACAAAATAATGCCATTTGCAGCAATATGGGTGGACCTGGAGATTGTCACACTGAGTGAAGTAAGTCAGACAGAAAAGGAGAAATAGCACACAATATCCTGAATATGTGGAATCTAAAAGAAAATGGTATAAATGAACTTATGAAACAGAGACTCACAAACTCTCAGAATAACCTTATGGTTGCTGGGGGTTAGGTAAAGGGATAGTTTGGGAGATTGGGATGGACATGTACACACTGCTATTTTTAAAGTGGATAACCAACAAGGACCTACTGTATAGTACAGGGAACTCTGCTCAGTGTTATGTGGCAGCCTGGATGGGAGGGGAGTTTGGGGGAGAATGGATACGAGTATATGTATGGGCGAGTCCCTTCTCTGTTCACTTGAAACAATTGCAACACTGGTAATTGGCTTAACCCCAATACAAAATGAAAAGTTAAATCCCCCACCACAAAGAAGAAATGGCTATCACAATGTCCAACCCTTTTCTCCTTTTTGTTTTTCTCTCCCTTCTTGTTTTTCTCTCCCTTCTTGTATGGGTCTCAAGACATAGATGAATGTGAGGTTTCCAGCCGATGCAGGCATGGAGGACGGTGTGTGAACACTCGTGGGAGCTATGAATGCTACTGTATGGATGGATACTTGCCAAAAGGTGGACCTGAACCTTTCCATCCGACCAGAGATGCCACGTCATGCACAGGTGGGTTCCTGCCAAAGAATGCAGCATCCAAAGGTGAGAGTCTATTGATGACTCTTCTGCTCTGAGCCTAAGTCAGTGGGTCTGTGTTGAGGATGTTGGTGGGAATTTGTGTTTTGCACATTTATAACCTATAAAATTAAATAAGTCATGATAGAGGGGGCTATATTAAAGTTAAAAAAACTTTAGGGATTTTTGTAGTCAATAGATATTCAGATATTAACCATTATATTAGATAGTAAACACAGCTAATCTGGTAAGGACCAGCATCTCAAAAGTTACCAAGGAAGTTATAAAGGCTTATATATTTTAGGATATTGTGCAAAACGAAATTTATACTTTGTTGGGCTAGGCTTCTCTTCATTGTTGTTTAGTCCCTAAGTCATGTCTGACTTTTTTGTAACCCCGTTGACTGTAGCCCACCAGTCTCCTGTCTATGGCATTTCCCAGACAAGGATACTGGAGTGGGTTACCATTTCCTTCTTCAGCGGATCTTCCCAACTCAGGGATCGAACTCACGTCTCCTGCATTGGCCGGTGGGTTCTTTACCCCTGAGTCACCAGGGAAGCCCATAGGCTTATCTTTAGTTAGTGTAAATTAGTGCAAGTTGATTGCCAGATCCTTTCAGTTTTGTGCTGTTACTTGTGGAAGACCAGACGATTGAATAGAGACACTCATTGGAAACGTGCCCAGAAGTCTTGTAGAAATGAGTCAGTCTATTTTAAAATATGACTCGTGTGTGTATATGTAAGGGAAGAGAGGATAAAATAAAGATGGAAAGAGATTATGTATTTTGAAAATATACGTTCATATAGTAACACGTTTGACATTAATTTATTTTCAGAAATAGACTGTGGGACCCCTCCTGAGATTCCAGGTGGCTATATCATAGGAAATTATACCTCTAGGCTTGGCAGTCAGGTTCATTATGCTTGCAAAGAAGGATTCTTCAGTGACTCAGAAGATACAGTTTCCAGCTGCACAGCCGTGGGCACATGGGACTCCCCCAAATTAAATTGCCAAGGTGAGTTTTCCGAAAGTCCAGCTTCCCAGCTTACAGCATCTGGAGGCTGTTTTCCTATTTCTCTCTAAATCTCTTTTTGGGATAATGAATGAATTAAATAAATCCAATAATTTCTTATTGTTTCTACTAGGTTTTCAGTTGATTCTCTTGGTATTTAAAGGAATAATATCATCTGCTAATGATGATAATTCCATCTTTCATTTTCCCATGTTTATAATAGTCATGTTTTTCTCTTAACTGACCACTTAGCTAGTGTTTTCAGAGCAAAAGTTTAAGTATTAGTATTGACTTTGAACTTTCTTTCCTTATTCCTGACTTTCATGGGAGTGGTTTGAGTATTTCATTATCAGTCATGATTTTGGCTTTCTGATGTTACCGACATCTAGTTATGTTTTTATGTACACTGATAGAGAGCTATGTGCTAAGTTCTGTTCTAAGCACTCATTCAGTCCTTACAATATCCCTATGAATGTGTACTATTATTATCGCACTTTACAGATGGAAAAACTGAGGCATGGAAAAGTTAAGTAATTTGTTTGAGGTTATTGAACTAGTGATAGAGCTGACATTTGAACTCAAAATTCTAGTTTCTGAGGTTGTATGCTTAATCATTCTGGTATACTCCTGTTTTTGTGATGCTGTTGGCTTCTGGTTTGTTTTCTACTTTTGTCTTCATCATTTTACCAGTTTTTGGCTATATATACATGATATTAAGGAAGTATTCATCTATTTCCATTTTTTACGGGGATTTGTATTATTTTTATCATGTCTTTTAAGCATGTATTAAAGTGAAAGTAAAAGTGAAGTCGCTCAGTTGTGTCCAACTCTTTGCGACCCCATGGGCTGTAGCCTACCAGGCTCCTCTGTCCATCAGATTTTCCAGGCAATAGTCCTGGAGTGGATTGCCATTTCCTTCTCCAGGGGATCTTCCCAACCCAGGGATTGAACCCGGGTCTCCCGCATTGTAGACAGACGCTTTACCGTCTGAGCCACCAGGGAAGTCCAAGCACGTATTAAGGTGATCATGTATACTTTTCTCCTTTCAACCAGTTATATGTTGGTTTATATTATTAAATTTCCTAATAATGATCAATACTAGTTGCTGGAATGGATTCTTCTGGGTCTTTGGTATTTTATTCTTTCAGTCTGGATTATATTTCCTAAATTGTATCTAAAATTCTTGCATTGATATTCATAAGTAAGATTGGTCTATTCTCTTTTCTATGCTATCTTTGGTGGTATAGTTATTAATGTTATTTTAAATTTTGAGAAAAGAAAATGAAAGCATTTCCTTCTTTCTGTATTCTCTGGAATACAACAAACAGGATTTTTGAAGATTTCACCTGGAAAACCATCTGGATGTGGTACTTGGGGAGAGGTAGTCCTTGGGATATTAAAAAAGAAAATGAATACTTACTGGTCCTGTTTAAGTTTCCTATTCCTTTTGACATTCTTTTGGTAATTTACATGTTCTTAAAAAAATCATCAATTTCAAATTTATTTGCAGAGAGAAGGGTAAGGCACTCACTTACTTTACACTCACTTACTTTTTGATTTCCTGTAGTTATATGTGTTATACTACTGAAATATTGGAGACAGTTTCAAATGTCTATCGATAAAGAAAGAAATTAGTCAAATAAATCATAGCATATACATGTGATGGACTATTCTGTAGCTAATATGTTGAAAAGAATGTTTACTGACATAGGTATATTAACAGTATATTACTGAATTACAAACTATATGAATAATATGCCCTTAATTTTGAAAATTTTCACATATACACGTTTATGAAAAAGTTTAGAAAGCTATACATTAAAACATTAACTGTGCAGAGGAATTCCCTGGTGATCCAGTGGTTAGGACTCCTCACTTCCACTGCAAGGGGCATGGGTTTGGTCCCTGGTGGGCGAACCAGGCTCCTGTATTCCATGCTGCTGTGCTCAGTTGCTAAGTCCTGTCCAACTCTGTGTGACCCCATGGACTGTAGCCCTCCAGTCTCCTCTGTCAATGGGGATTCTCCAGGCAAGAATACTGGAGTGGGTTGCCATGCCATTCTCCAGGGGATCTTCCCAACCCAGGGATCAAACCCAGGTCTCCCACATTGCAGGCGAGTTCTTTACTGTCTGAGTCACCAGGAACGCCCCCTGGATGCCATAGGGTGCAGCCAAAACAAAGCAAAACAAACCCCGAAAATGTTATTGAAGGAATTTTTTTTAACGTATTAGACAAAGTAACAAAGTTGTTTCCATTTTGGAAAAAAGAAAATAAAGCAATTTTCATGGAAGTTACTGTGTATCTGAGAAACCTCAGTGATGGGCTTGGCTAAGTTAATTCTTTTGATATTCTGATTTGCGATTCAGGCTCTAATCGCATTCTGATAATTGTCATGGGGGTTAAGGAATTCTAAAAGTACATTTTAGTTCTCACATTGTCTTTCTGTGGATCAATTAAAATACAGAACTGAGATTAAAATGTGCCATAATGCATGTCAAAGAACTCCCTAGAGATTTACGTAAAAAACTTCATATAAGGCAATTCATATTACTTTGAAAATCAGTCGTCATCCAGATTGTTGAACTGAGAATGTAGAAAGTTAATTTAGAGAAGAGTGCTTGTTCCATTCCCCAAAGAACTGTCACTTAGCGGGTCTTCATTGCTTTCTTCCCTCCGGTAATAACTGTTCCCTGTGCTTGCTGACACCCTCCCCCGTGTCACATGGCCACCGGCTTCTCCCTGCCGTGCTTTCTCTCTAAGCTCACGCCTTCATATTTATCCTTCTTCAGTCTTCTTTGGGGCTCCAGAATCTGGGCCCTGGGCCAGCCGGCACTGTATTTTTAGTTGAGCATTATGAAGCCACAGGAATTGGGAATTCCGCTGAAAACACTAGCAAACTGTGAACTTGGATGCTGAAGAGCAGGTACTTATGAAAGGAGCAGCTGTGTGGTCCAGATGGCAGCGTGTGTGTCTGAGGATGGACTTCCCCACCAGAGAAGGCACAGTTGGCGGATCCTGCTGTTTGCCTTCTCCCAATTACTGGAGGCTCTGCTGCTGCTTTGGTGAGGGGGGCTGGAGGGAGGCTGTGACATAAGTTCCCTGTTCAAGCAGGCCTCAGAAGTGGATGATGGAAGGGAAGATGACACCTTCCAATATAGGTAAGACTTTGTGGAAACGTGCATCACACATTTCCAGCATCTCTCTGGAAAAGACAATCTCTAGCTTGCATTTCCTTTGTTGTTCAGTTTCTAAGTCATGTCTGACTCTTTGCCACCCCGTGGACTGCAGTACGCCAGGCTTCCCTGTCCTTCACTGTCTCCCAGAGTTTGCTAAATTCATGTCCATTGCGTTGGTGATGCCATCCAACCACCTCATCCTTTATTGCCCTCTTCTCCTGCCCTCCATCTTTCCCAGCATCAAGGTCTTTTCCAGTGAGTCGGCTCTTCATAACAGGTGGCCAGGGTATTGGAGCTTCAGCTTCAGCATCAGTCCTTCCAACAAATATTTGGGGTTGATTTCCCTTAGGATTGACTGATTTGATCTCCTTGCTGTCCAAGGGATTTTTAAGTCTTCTCAGCACCACAGTCCTAAAGTATCAATTCTTCGGTGCTCAACCTTCTTTCTGGTCGAACTCTTGACACCTGTACACAACTACTGGTAAAACCATAGCTTTGACTGGACAGACCTTCATTGGCAAAGTGATGTCTCTGCTTTTTAATAGGCTGTCTAGGTTTGTCATAGCTCTTATTTTGCTATTACTATTTTTTTTTTTTAATTTTTGGAAAAGGTGCCAGTTGTAAGTGACAGCTTAAAGAATTTGAGTTTTAAAAAATTCAGCCAAGCCAAGAGCAAGGTGAGGGAGTCACTTTAACCACATTATCATTAACAACAAATCCAGAGTCCAGCTCTGATGGTATACCTGATAGATCCTGTGACTAGGCAAGTCTGGAATCTGGAAGGAGAAAAACCAGATATACCATGAACTGTTCTATAAGAGTGAATTCTCAAGTATCATGTAAGAAAAATGGGTAAAACCTTAGAGAGTTCAGACGGAGAGATGGGGTGGGTCAAGGATGAGGTGGGATTTGCATTCTTCTGTTTGGGTAGTGACAGTGGTTAGCAGTGTAGGTGGGCCAGTTGAGGCTTCTGGGACCATCCAGGTTTGTTCCCCTTCTTTTGGGGGCCTTACCTTCCTTTTGGGCTGGGAGTTCTCACCAGAGTGTGTCTGGTACTGAACAGTCCCTTAAGAATCCACTTCTATGCTTGCTTCTTCTTGCTTAAAACTCCTCTAAAAACAGTGAAATGGCCACTGCACCTAGAGTAAGATCCTAACTCCTAACCATGGGTTTTAAAAAATATATATTTGTTTAATTTATCTATTTGGCTGTATGGGTTCTTAGTTGTGGCATGCAGGATCTAGTTCCCCGACTGGGGATCGAACCCAGGCTCCTTGTACTGGGAGCGCAGAGTCTTAGCCGCTGGACCACCAGGGAAGTTCCATAACCGTGGATTTTGAAGCCAACATGGGTCTGGTCCTTTTGTGTTTCTGTACAGGTTACGTCTCCCAGTATTCTCTCCCAACCAGTATGTCTCTTATCAGCTTCAAGGCCTTTTCTCTCTACTTGAAATAATTGCCAATCTGCTTTAAAAAATTGTTATTGTGGTAGACCACACATAGTATAAAGTTCACCATTTTAGCCATTTATAAGCCATCTATAAACATACAGTTCAGTGGCATAAAGTGTATTCACAGTGTTGCGTGAATCACTGCTGTCCATTTGCATCATCCAAAACAGAAACTCTATACCCATTAAAAAAGAATCCCCCATTCCTTCTCTCTCTTCTACTTTCTGTCCCTGTGAATTTGTATTATAGTTACCTCCTATGTGTGGACTCGTACAATACTTGTCTTTTTATGTCTGGCTTATTTGACTAAACATAATATTTTCAAGGTTCATCCATGTTACAGCATGTATAAAACTTCATTCGTTTTTTTCCCTTTTAGTTTCATTGAGAAGTGATTAACATGCATCACTGTATAAATTTAGGGTGTGCAGCATAATGATTTGACTTACATACACCATATCATGAAATGATTGTCACTGTGAGTTTAGTGCCGATTCATTGTCACACACAGACACAACATTAAAAATAGAAAATGAGGGGAAGTCCCTGGGGGTCCAGTGGTTAGGACTCTGCACTTCCACCGCAGGCAGCCCAGGTTTGATCTCTCGTCGGAAAACTAAGATTTCACAGGTCAGCTAAATAAATACATAGAAGCTACACACTGGATGTTTCCATTAAAAAAAAAAGAAATTGAAAAATGATAGTTTTTTCCCTTTTAATGAGAACTTTTAGGATTTACTCTCAACAATTTTCATATATAATGTATAGCAGTGTCAATTTATCACTTTGTACATTTCATCCCAAGTACTTATTTATTTTATAACTGGGAGTTTGTACCTTTCAAAGAACATCATTCCTTTTTCAGGCTGAATAATTTTCTATTGCATGTATACGCCACATTTTATTTCTTCATTCATCTGTTGAGGGAGGCTATGTACTTTTTGCACAACAAGCTCCTTTTCATCTTTCAAATTTCAGCTTTGATGTCATCTCTGACATCCTCTTGCTTAGGATGTAAGTGTGTTGTTTATTATTATTTTTATGGGACAGACTGATAAAAAAATCAGTCTGGGGGCACATCAAGCATGCATCTTCTTCAGTATCATCTCTCCGCCTCCTGGCACAGTGCCTGGCATACCTAACACCTGTGGAAGCACCCCAAACCTCCCCCGAAAGGTGGCAGAGATGATGGCAGGCATAGTGGAATTGGCTTCTGAACTGCGTCCCAGCTTATCCTGTGGCTGAGCCTTGCTGAAAGCCTGGTCTCTTTTCCTGAGTCCACACCTTCTTACTCTGTCTTCTGCACCTTCATGCCTGCTTCTCACCTGGCATGACATTTCTGTGCTTTGATAACCCACGAACAAGGCTCTGGGGCTGACTCTTGGTTTCCCCATCTCCACACATGCGGCCCTCCAGGATGGATGGCACAGTCCTGTGGGCTGATTGCTGAGGCAGGGTTTCTTCTTTGAGTTGGTTAACAAAGGTGGGACATGGTTTCTCAAGTCTACTAACAGCAGAGCCAGAGCGTGAAGGTTTACAAGGTTTTCCTTAAACATTGTTTGGTTTGCTTTTTAGAAATGCCTTCTGAGGTGGTTACTGTTTTTTTTTTTAGTGAAAGTCGCTCAGTCATGTCCAGCTCTTTGTGACCCCATGGACTATAACCCCATGGTCTGTTGAATTCTCCAGGCCAGAATACTGGAGTGGGTAGCGTTTCCCTGCTCCAGGGGATCTTCCTAACCCAGGGATTGAACCCAGGTCTCCCACATTGTAGGCAGATTATTGACCAGCTGGACCATAAGGGAACTAGTTTGGCTTTATTCCCCATTTCATAAATATTCCATTTACAGCTAATAATGGGTATCGTTTCCCATTAAGAACCAGAGCAAGGAAGCGACTTACCTTATGTCACCAGCTTAGATATCAAGTTGAAAACCCAAAGCACCTTTCCAGAAGGCAAATTCCATACAGAAGCAAGCCTTAGTGAGCCCTGGAGGTGGGAGGCAATGGTGAAAGGCTGGAGGGCTCTAGAAGGAGAGAGGGACACTGGGGCAAACTTACCTTCCTTCCCAGTGTGGTTTTGAACCCACCCAGAGGGATGTGTGTTGTTGCTGAGTCAACTCTTCATCTTTTAAGATTTTCTTCGTGGAGCCCAATCTCATCTCTACACAGTTGGGGAGGGTTTGAAAAAGCTTTGGCATAAGTTGGAATACAAATGAGTGCATTCAGGGGAGGAGTGGCAGACAAGTTTCATTGCACTGCTGTCTGAATTTTTAGTAGTGTGTGAGGATTCTGGGACCACACCCAGACTTAGCAGGGAAGAGCGCTGAGATCAGCTCCTGATGTCTCTACCTGGGTGAGAGAGGAGGGCGTGGCCGCACACTTACTTTGTGTTTAGCATCTGTGTTCCAGGTGATGGGAGTTTTTGCTCCTTTGAAACTGATTTTCTGGGACCTCACTACATACTGATCTTTTTTTTTTTTAATTTATTTTTTTTTTAAGTAGTGTTAGTCACTCAGTCGTGTTCAACTCTTTGCGACTGTAGCCCTCATGGACTGTAGTCTGCCAGGCTCCTCTCTCCGTGGAATTCTCCAGACAAGAATACGGAGTGGATAGCCATCCCCTCCTCCAAGGGATCTTCCCAACCCAGGGATTGAACCTATCCCACACTGCAGGCAGATTCTTGACTGTCTGATCCACCAGGGAAGCCAATTTTAAAAAAATTATTTAAGTTTTAAAAATTAACTTATTTATGACCGGATCTTCGTTGCTGCCTGCAGGCTTTCTCTAGTTGCAGCGAGCAGGAGTTACTCTTCACTGCGGTACACAGGCTTCTCACTGAGGCGGCTTCTCCTGTTGCAGAGCATAGGCTCTAGGGTGCACAGGCGTCAGTATCTGTGGCGTATGGGCTCAGTAGTTGCAGCTTGAGGCCTCTAGAGCACAGGTTCAATAGCTGAGGCACACAGGCTTGGCTGCCCCACAGCACATGGAATCTTTCTGGACCAGGGATTGAGCCCATGTCCCCTGCACTGGCAGGCAGACTCTCAACTGGAACACCAAGGAAGTCTCCCTATTGATCTTTAAAAACTGTCTTGACTTACTGGCTGCATGCAACAAATCTCTTGTGTGATCCTTTTGCCAAGTAAATGCCATTAAACATATCACTTACAAATGTTTGGAGTCACGTGAGTGTACAAAATGAATGATGACATTGGTTATAAGACTCAGGCTGATGAAACATGAACTCTAGAATCAGAAAGGCTTGTGTGTGAGTTTTGGCTAAGCTGCTCAGTGGTTCCATCACCACCTCTAAACTTCTCCAAACTCCAGTTGCCTTCTGTCGAAGGAGGAGAAATTATTGTCACCCTAGAGTTATTATTACGTTTTAAGGAGATAATGATTAAAAGTGTTTGGCATTGTGCTTGATGCAGAGTAGCTGCTGGGTAAGTGTTTGCCATCAGAATATGAGAGTCATAATCTAGACAGGAGAGGCTGGTAATTCTTCTAACAAAAATTCTAGGTCTTTCTGAAACATCCTACCATAAAATGGGAAAGTCTAAAACTTTTTAGCTTTCACCTTACCTTATTTATTGGTTTTTGATTCATGCATTCTATTTACAGCTAGAATAGTTTTAGTGTTATTTTTTAAAAAAAGATTGTTATGCAGCTAGCTCAAAGCATCAAAAACCATTTCACCTCTACAAATGGAAGATCTCTATAAGAAATATACTGATAAACTTCTTCATTTTCCTTCCAGCACTGACACTTTTACCTACCCTATCACCTCCTCTGATGTTTCTGAAGTGTTCAGATTCTACCTATTTCCATATTAGACACTATTTGTTGACAATAAGTGTTTTTATGTGAAATGGAAAATTTTCTTTTCCCTCCAAATGATCTGTGGATACGATCTGAAGGAAAAGTATTGAGGTTAAAGTTCATGGGAGACTTCAGAATACAAAATCCACTAAAAAATGATTTTTTTCTTTCTACCATCTTAAGGGCAGGTAGACTTTTTGATACTAATGAGTTCAGTGACAGCAGTTCATAAGCTGCTTATAAGAATGTGCTTCATGGAATTATGTAACCCTCCCATTTCCCTTGGATGATTGTGATATGATTTTCTGAATTCAAGTTGTCTCATATTGTGATGTTAAGATTTCAACCCCTGCATCAAATATATACGTAGTTTAATGCCCAAGTGATCCTGAATTAACTATATTTGGCAAGATTCAGAACATGTCATAAAGTGGGTGAAACTTTGTCATAAGGCTACATTTATATTTCTTACATATAAACTTCACCAGAGTTCTGGTTCAAGATGGTGGAGTGTGCTTCACCTTCTCCTGAGAGAGCAGTAAAACCAGAGCTAACTGCTGAAAACTGTTAACAGGAAGATGCTGGAACCCACTAAACTTCACCAAAATTAATGCTTATAATAATATTAATAGCTCACATGACTTTAGGGGATATTCTAAATATATAGGATATAGATATAGCTCACAAAGAGCTTACTGTTAAGAGGGGAAGAGAACATTTTTACAAATGAAGATTATAGGTATAAGAGCTGAATTATCCGATCTAGAGCATGAATGTAGTGTAGACTCGCATTCACCTACCTAGACTGTTTGGGCCCTTATAACCTATCATGTTACACTAATTTCCACGTGTTATAAAGCTTCTGATTTGATACCGCATGCTGCGTGCTTAGTTTCTCAGTCATGCCTGACTCTTTGCTATGGACTGTAGCCCATGGATGGAGAAGCCTGGAGGGCTGCAGTCCATTGGGGTCGCTGAGGGTCGGACACGACTGAGCGACTTCACTTTCACTTTTCACTTTCATGCATTGGAGAAGGAAATGGCAACCCACTCCAGGGTTCTTGCCTGGAGAATCCCAGGGATGGGGGAGCGTGGTGGGCTGCCGTCTATGGGGTCGCACAGAGTCGGACACGACTGCAGTGACTTAGCAGCAGTAGCCCACAAAGCTTCTCTGTCCACGGATTCTCTAGGCAAGGATACTGGAGTGGGTTGCCACGCTCTCTTCCAAGGGATCTTCCCAACCCAGGGATTGAATCCCTGTCTCTTAGTTTCCTGCAATAGTAGGCAGATTCTTTACCACTAGCGCCACCTGGAAAGTCCCCGATTTGGTACTCAGGAACAGTAAGGGACTTATTGTTGGGTACATGTGAAAATTGACTTTAATGTGATTTTCTTTCATTTTCATCCATGTAGCTGCCCTTTAGCTATAGTTTTTCATTTAGTAGTTTATTTTTCTGGGAAAAAGAAAGATTTATTTTTTCTGGGAAGGAAAAAGTAAAAAAGGTTTTTCTTTTTTTGGGGGGGGGTCAATATTAATAAGTAGAATAGGTCAGTCATTCATTCCCTCCACATTTGGAAAGATGTCTGCCTCAATTTGTGGACATTTTTGGTCATTTTCTTTTCTTTCTCAGCTTGGTATTTATTGGTCTCTGAAATAGTCTTATATTACACTGTTATTGCTATCGTCAACCACATTATTTGCTGATGTTTAGACTTCACTTTCACTTTCCACTTTCATGCACTGGAGAAGGAAATGGCAACCCACTCCAGTGTTCTTGCCTGGAGAATCCCAGGGACGGGGGAGCCTGGTGGGCTGCCATCTACGGGTTCGCACAGAGTCGGACACGACTGAAGCGACTTAGCAGCAGCAGCAGCAGCAGCAGCATAATAAACAACAGTTATTGCTGATACAGTAAGTTGTTGATTCATTTCAGTTCAGTCGCTCAGTCGTATCCGACTCTTTGCGACCCCGTGAATCGCAGCACGCCAGGCCTCCCTGTTCATCACCATCTCCTGGAGTTCACTCAGACTCACGTCCATCGAGTCTGTGATGCCATCCAGCCATCTCATCCATTGCCTATACCTTTCATCAAACAAATTTCCTTCTGGACCATTTTCTTGGATAGAATATTAAAGGGTGGATAAGCATTTTTACTTTCAAGATATGAAACAGAGTTACAATATCAATGTGATCTTTGAAACTGGCATAACACGTTTTCCCCCAGGGAGACCTATTTTGAAGTTGATTATTTAAATAAAATCACAGATAATAGGATACTAAGGAAAAATTCCCAGCCACATTCATAATTAGATGACTGGATTCTTGATGCAGATTCAGTATAATTACCCAGAGATACGTGTGCTTTAATGAACACCCCTATGCATATGCGACACAAAATGTGCAGCTTAGTTTTTTCTTTCCTTTGGATGTTAAGTGTTTTTAAATGGCTTCCTTCCTTGTGACAGTGCTAGTTGTATTATCAATCGTAACCTCTCTTGGGTTGATTTTTGAATATGTCTTAATCGGGGCCACTGGCTTTCTTGGGTCCCATTTGGCCTCTAGAAGTGGCAGTGGCCAGCATCTCAGCATGATGTAAATATCTATGATGGGCTTATGTTCTATACAAGACCTGGGCCAGAACCAGGGTTAAATATCAGTACCAAGAAAGCTTCAGGGCAAGTACAGTGGCAGGGGAAATCCATTTCCAGCCACTCTCCTGCTATGGTTAAGTAGAGGGAATTGTCATAGAACCATTCTGGACTGATTTAAATACTTTTCATGCAACTTTTTCTTCTGAGGTTTTGGTTAACCTATAAGGTCAGAGCCTAGAGTGAACCCCTTCAGTGTGAGGCTGCCTGGATTGAATGAACCTGGACTTCAGGATCACAAAAACTGTGCTTTGAATACTGGCTCTGTCTTTTAATAGTGAAGTAACTTTTGAATGTGACTAAAACTCTTCGGACCTCCATTTTTGTATCTGTAACCTATGTGAGAGTAAGACATTTACCTTGCAGTAGGGTTTTCCATGAGAAATAAATAAGATTGTGTATGTGGAAGAGACTACTTTATGTTTAGTTGGATTTTGGTGCATGCTATTGTTTTAAACTTATTAAAATTTTTGATTAAAATTATTGTGGTTTAAAAAGCATTCCCAGAATTCACCGTTAAAAGAATGATAGTTTTTGTGGGCCTTTTTCTCAGCTTTCATCTACTTGATGTTTGGTAGGTGTGAGTTACCTCTGATAGGTAAAAAAATATAGAGATGATGTGTTCCTGTCTTGTTATCAGTACTTACAATTTACTAATGCGTTTTTCCTTCCTCCGGGGCTCTGGTCATATATATCAAAGTAACATTTAGAAAAAGATTTCTTTTTTTCATTTTTGGCTGCGCTGGGCCTTGGTTCCGTGCTCAGGCTTTCTCTAGTTGCGGAGAGCGGAGGCTTCCCTCAGTTGCAGTGCACAGGCTTCTCTTGCTGTGAGCATGGACTCTAGGGTGTGCGGGCTTCGGGAGTTGTGGCACGTGAGCTTAGTTGCCCCGAGGCATGTGGAATCTTAGTTCCCGGGTCAGGTATCGAACCCATGTCTCCGGCATTGACAGGTGGATTCTTAACCACTGGACTACAAAGTAAGCCCCAAAGTAATATTTATTGCATCTTGAATAATGATGAAGTAGTAGCAAGCTGCTGCTGCTAAGTCACTTCAGTCGTGTCCGACTCTGTGCGACCCCATAGATGGCAGCTCACCAGGCTCCCCCGTCCCTGGGATTCTCCAGGCAAGAACACTGGAGTGGGTTGCCATTTCCTTCTCCAGTGCATGAAAGTGAAAGTGAAGTCACTCAGTCGTGTCTGACTCTTAGTGACCCCATGGACTGCAGCCTACCAGGCTCCTCCATCCATGGGATTTTCCAGGCAAGAGTACTGGAGTGGGGTGCCATCGCCTTCTCCGAGTAGCAAGCTGCTGCTCCTGCTGCTAAGTCGCTTCAGTCGTGTCCAACTCTGTGAGACCCCATAGACGGCAGCCCACCAGGCTCCCCCGTCCCTGGGATTCTCCAGGCAAGAACACTGGAGTGGGTTGCCATTTCTTTCTCCAATGCATGAAAGTGAAAAGTGAAAGTGAAAGTGAAGTCGATCAGTCGTGTCTGACTCTTAGCGATCCCATGGACTGCAGCCCACCAGGCTCCTCCATCCATGGACCAATGTGCAACTATTTATTATTTACTAGGTAAAACATACAAATGTAAGTAGGCATTGTGAGGATGCAAGAGATTGTAAGATAAAGCTTCTTCCCTTTAGGAACTGTTCATGTATTTGGGAAGACATAGTCCTTAAAAGAACCCCACTAAATCCTCAAGCAGGAAATAAAGGTCAAATGAACTGGATAAACATTCTTTTAACAAATTACTTATTTAGAATCTTTCTGGCTGCGCTGGGCCTTTGTTGAGGGCCTGTGGGCTTTCTCCAGTTGCAGCGAGCAGGGGCTACTCTCTAGTAGTGGTGCCCTGGCTTCTCATTGCTGTGGCTTCTCTTGTTGTGGAGCACGGGCTCTGGGGCCCTTGGCCTTCCGAAGCTGCCCTTGCAGAACTCAGTAGTTGTGACACGCAGGCTCTCGAGCACAGGCTCAGGAATTGTGGCACACAGGCTTAGTTGCCCCATGACATGTGGGATCTTAGTTCCTGGACCGGGGATTGAACCCGTGTCCCCTGCATTGGCAGGCGAATTCTTAATCACTGGACCACCAAGGAAGACCCAGATAAATAATTATCCTTGTTTCTACTTCTTCTCTCATTCTCACATCTAATCTGCCACCAAGAATCTTGTTTTGCTTCCTGTATACGTCTGGAATCCATCCCATTCTCACCATCTCCATCATGACCTCTCAAGTGCATCTAAGACCTCATCTCTCTCTGTTGGATTTCTGCTCTAGACCCTGACCCACCTCTCCTTTTATTCCTATTCTCTACCCAGCATTCAAAATGGTCTTTTAGAAGTCTAAGTCAGATTATCTCATTCCCTTGCTCAAAACCCTCGCATGGCACTTAGCTGCTTTTTCACAAGCTCCAAGCTCTTTCCTAAGGCTTACAAGGCCCTCTGTGACCATCTCTGCTCTTCTCTGCACCGTCATCTCATGCCACTTCTCCTTGCTGACTGTGCTCCAGCCAACAGGCTGCATTTCCCCTTCTGGAACACATCAAGAACTTTCTCACCTCAGGGTCTTTGCATTATTTCACTTGATTGAAATGTTCTTCCTCTGGTCCTGAACATGACAGGCTCATTCTCATCCTCCAGGTCCTAACTCAGATGTTACCTCCTCAGAGAGCTCAAACCATTTCTGACCACTCTATGAAAAAAGTCTTTCCCATCCTATCACATTATCTTTCCTCCTACTTAACTTTTCCACCATCTGCAATTACCTTGTTGGTTTATTATTTTTTTGGTCTAATTATTCTCTCCCTAAGTTCTCTGAGGGGAGTGACCTTATCCATTTTGTTCAGTGCTGTAGTGTATCGCATACTGTCTCACATATACTAGGTGCTCAATAAATAAATGAGTAAGTGAATGAATGAACACAGGCTATGAAAGCTCAGAGGAAGAAGGGATCCCTCTATTAGTCATGGAGCAGTTTCTTCATTGGGAAGGATTTTGCTAGGTTTGAGGGAGGAAGCATGTAATCTGAGGAGAGAGAAAGTGAGCAAGGTGGAAGGTGATAGAAAGAGGCATATACTGTAGATTTTCAAAGATGGAGCTGCTCCTGAGAGGCAGTGGTTGTAGGAATCTGATGGATGTGGATTCGGCTTCTAACCGTCACACAATTACCCATGTGACTTTGGATGTTTTATTTAACCATGTTATGTCACTTTACCTGTAAGATGGGGAAAATAATCTCTACTATGGAGGGTTACTGTGAAGTCGTAATGTTAGATACTTGAGGCCCATTTGGGATGCCTGTGATGTCAAGGGGTAGCCATTCATACCACTGTTTAATTTAGTTTTTCACCTGTGAGTGTGCATACAAATCAGATTTGCAGCCTTGTAGAAATGTGGATACCAAGAACCCAACAAACTACTATTCATTCAGAAGAGTTGTCTCTGGGTGATGGTGGTATATGTGTGTGTATGTGTGTGTGTGTGTGTGAGAGAGAGAGAGAGAGACACTCCATTGTGTGATTTTTTTTCAAAAGCTCCCTAGGTGATTTAGACTGTATAGCTGTTGTTTAGAACCATGTGTTCAATCCTCTCTAAATATCTCTTGCCAAGGGACTGTCCCGGGGAAGGCAATGGCAACCCACTCCAGTACTCTTGCCTGGAAAATCCCATGGATGGAGGAGCCTGGTGGGCCGCAGTCCATGGGGTCGCTAAGAGTCGGACACGGCTGAGCGACTTCACTTTCACTTTTCACTTTCATGCATTGGAGAAGGAAATGGCAACCCACTCCAGTATTCTTGCCTGGAGAATCTCAGGGATGGGGGAGCCTGGCAGGCTGCTGTCTATGGGGTCACACAGAGTTGGACATGACTGAAGCGACTTAGCAGCAGCAGCAGTAGCAAGGGACTGTCCGACTTGAATAGCTCTGAGATGGGAAGTCACAGAGTTGGGTCCAAGCTGCCTATCCCTGGGCATCTACCTGAGTCTCTAGAGACCAAGCTATTGATTTCTTATCTATTAATATCAGTTAAAAAAGAATCTCGTAGTCCCAACTAAAGCCACCGTGCCTTCCATTATTCTTGGTCATGTCCAAGATGAAAGTCAATTTAATTTTTTTCTATACTTTTATACCTTTATTATCCATATGCTGCGCTCAGTTGCTAAGTCCTGTACATGAGATTTTCCAGTCAAGAGCACAGGAGTGAGTTGCCATGGCCTCCTTCGGGGATCTTCCTGACCCAGGGATCGAACCATATCGCTGCATCACCTGCACAGGCAAATGGATTTTTTTTAATCACTGTGGCCCCTGGAAAGCCCTTAGTATCTGTGCGTCTCCCCTAATCCAGAGGTCTGGTTATCAGATTCCCTCCCAAACCTCTCCAATGTGCAGTTTAGAATTCCAACTTCAATTTCAATGAAAGAAAGTGAAAGTTAGTCACTCAGTCATGTCTGACTCTTTGCAGTCCCGTGAACTGCAGCCTGCTAGGCTTCTCTGTCTATGAAATTCTCCAGGCAAGAGTAGTGGAGTGGGTTGCCAATTCCTTCTCCAGGGTATCTTCCTGACCCAGGGATTGAACTTGGGTCTCCTGCATTGCAGGCAGATTCTTTACTGTTTGAGCCACCAGGGAAGCCCATAGACCTACATAAATATGTACCCTCAATTTATTCACTGATGATCCCTCTAATTTTCTGTTGTAACTGAACCCTGTCTTGAACTGGCTATTTCAGATGTCAACAGTGGCTGGGAAGTCTTAGGAAACATTAACCATCTGTTCAGTTGGTTGCTCATGTACACACAAATATACTTGCATCTTGGAATGTTTGGGGCCAGTATACAGGCTGAAAGATCTGATGTTGGGAAGATAAGCTGAGGGCCAAGAGGTCTTCTGTCGGGCCAACGTGTACGAGAAGGGAACAAATCTCTGCGGGCAAACATGGGGATTGAGAGGTGGACAGGGTTGGAGGCTTTCTTTAATGAGCACCTCATTCTGGTCCCATAACTGCTCAGGATTTGTATCCGCAGTGACCAGAGAGGAACTCTTTACCACCAGGTCTGTCAGGCTCTACATCACACTTGAATGATTATGGAGACTTATCTGTACATCCTACTTGTTTCATTCTCGTGTTTCTTCTAAAGGCCCATCCTTCTCTTTTCTTGGGGTATTTATTCTGATTCACTTTTGTTATTGGATTGAAGTTATTTTTTAATTTTTTCCCAGAAAAGGTACACACGTAGATTTTTTAAGAATCGTAAAATACCTGAAAGTGACTCTTTTATTCCTCTATGAGGCAGAGTTTGGCTGGGTCTAAAATGGCAATGTCGTAATCCTTGTCCTTCAGATTGTTCTCTGTAAGTATTCCAGTGTCTTCCAGTAGTCAGAGTTGCAGAGAAGAAATTTCATAATCATTGTATAAATCCAGGTTTGTCTCCCTCTATGTAGCTGGCTTTTTCCCTTTGAAAAGTGCATCTATATTGAATGTTAATTAACTTTCCCCATTAATTTCCTTTAAAAAGTTCAGAGATTTTGTATGTATTTTGTTACTCTTCAGTTGGCAAAAAAAAAAAAAAAATCTACAGTTGTATTATTATCTACTCAGGAGTTAATGACCTGAAGATACACAGTAAAAGATAGCAGAAAAATCTTAGTATTTAAAAGAACCCTGAGATGGCTTCTTTCATTGACCAAGGAGTTTGCTATAGTGTAAATAATCTCATAATTAGAATGTTTTCTATACATACATGTTTGTAAATTTCATTAAGCTCAGAGAACTCTGTTTTCTTTACTTCTGAACAGTCTTATTTTAAGTATCTGCAGTTGAATTATTTGACGGGGTTAATGTCTTTCCTTATCCCATATGACTGGACTCTATCATTGCTGAATGTTTATTTCTAAAAGGTGAATTGTGGGATGGAAGTCATGGATCATAACAAATGCCGTCCTACTTCTTACTGCAGAGATTGACTGTGGCCACCCTCCAGAAGTGCAGCACGCGATCCTAGAGGGGAATCACAGCTCCAGACTGGGCAGTGTGGCTCACTATGTCTGTCTAGAGGGCTTTGAGAGCCCTGGAGGAAAGATCACTTCCGTTTGCACAGAGAAGGGCACCTGGAGAGCAAGTGCTTCGTCATGCTCAGGTATAAACCCCATTCTGTAGGGCTCCTGTCTCCTAGAGCTAAATAGCAAGCAGGAGTATGGAACCTAAAGCCTTTGATTGCTTGCTCTGTGTACTGCACCTAGCCATGCCATTTACCCCAGCAGGCACTTGGCTTTAGATTTGTCAGCCGAACCCTGAAGATTTAAAGGGTGGATTGGGAAAATAATTTGGATAGAAAACATTATGCATTTGTCTTTTGAAACTCACTTTAAACCACAGTGACTCCTATCTCCTGCTTGGTTGGCTGAGAGACTTTTCTCTATGAACCATTTTCACAGGGGGCTTACTTGAAAGTCCTAATTAAGCACATGTTGACAGCTTTTCAGAGGAAAGGTGGTGTCATGTATAGCGAGGTTTTTAATGTTTATTTTTAATTGTGGTAAAATATGCACAACATAAAATCTACCATCTTAACGCTTTTTCAGTGTTAACTATTTTCACACTGTGCAACCAGTCTCCAGAACTTTTTCATCTAGAAAAACTGAAAGTCTGTATCCATTCAAGAGTAACTCCCTATTTTCCCACTCCCCACAGCTCTGGTACCACCATTCTGCTTTCTGTTTGTATGAGTTTGGCTAATTGACCTCAAGTAAACGAAACCATTAGTATTTATTGTTCTGTGGCTGGCTTATGATCCTTAACATAATGTACTCCAGGTTTATCCATGTTGTTGCCATTGGTGGTATTTCCGTCTTTTTTCTGGCTGAATGATAATACTCTGCTGTGTTTATATACACATTATGCTTATCCATTCATCTGTTGATGGACAGTTGTGCTGCTTCCACCTTTTGGTTATTGAGACTAATGCCTCTCTGAGCACAGGCTTACAAATATCTCTTTGAGACCTTGATTTGAATTCTTTTGGAGGTGCCTGCTGTGCTAAGTTGCTTCCATTGTGTCTGACTCTTTACGACCCCATGGCCTGTAGCCCACCAGCTACTCTGTCCATGGGATTCTCCAGGTAAGAATATTGAAGTGGGTTGCCATGCCCTCCTCCAGGGGATCTTCCCAACCCAGGGATCAAACCTGCATCTCTTATGTCTCCTGCTTTGGGAGGCGAGTTCTTTACCATTAGCGCCACCCGAAGTGAAAGAAAGTGAAAGTGAAGTCGCTCAGTCGTGTCCGACTCTTTGCGACCCCATGGCCTGTAGCCTACCAGGCTCCTCCATCCATGAGGTTTTCCAGGCAAGAGTGCTGGAGTGGGGTGCCATTTCTTTCTCCAGGGGATCTTCCCAACCCAGGGATCGAACCCTGGTCTCCGGCCACCTGGGAAGTTCACAGTTCTTTTGATACGTTCCCTCAAATGGGATCACCTGTGAAAAGGAGTTTTGAGACTTCAGTTCAAACCCTAGCAGTGCCCTGTGCTGGCTGTGTGTCCTCACGTAAGGCATTATTCTCTTAGAGCCTCAGTCTCCTAGTCTGTAAGAGGGAGGAAATGTAGCCTGCTTTTCCTACTTCCAATAGTTGTTGAGAGGGAATCAAATGAGATAATCTACAGGGAACATTTCAAAATTTAAACCACTGTGCACATAGTGGGTCTTTTACTGAAATTAGTAGCCTGACTTGAAGCGGATCCTGAGTCAGAAGTATAGACTTCCACGTGCTTTATTTCAGCGTGGCCTCCAAGAAACAAGGTGGGGAAAGGCAGTGATTCTTAGGCTTGTGACAGTTGGCCCAGGGTGTGACAAACTGTTGTCACCTAGTCTTGAATGGCTCTGGTAATTTGTTTCTAGATGTTGACTTGCTTGGCTCTGAAGACAGATCTCTGAAGAGTGAAAGCCCAAGGTAGCTTTGGTTTGGGTCTCTGGCTTGACTTGCAGTTGAATTATGGCAGAGTGTCTTGAGTTCAGTTCAGTTCAGTTCAGTCGCTCAGTTGTGTCTGACCCCATGAACCGCAGCATGCCAGGCCTCCCTGTCCATCACCATCTCCCAGAGTCCACCCAAACTCATGTCCATTGAGTCAGTGATGCCATCCAACCATCTCATCCTCTGTTGTCCCCTTCTCCTCCTGCCTTCAATCTTTCCCAGCATCAGGATCTTTTCCGATGAGTCAGCTCTTCACATCAGGTGGCCAAAGTATTGGAGTTTCAGCTTCAACATCAGTCCTTCCAATGAACACTCAGGACTGATCTTCTTTAGGATGGACTGCTTGGATCTCTTTGCTGTCCAAGGGACTCTCAAGAGTCTTCTTCAACACCACAGATCAAAAGCATCAGTTCTTCAGCACTCAGCTTTCTTTATAGTCCAACTCTCACATCCATACATGACTACCGGAAAAACCATGGCCTTGACTAGACAGACCTTTGTTGGCAAAGTAATGTCTCTGCTTGGGTCTTGTCAAGCTAAGTTTTCTAAAGGAAATTCTAGCATGAGCAAATATAACACATGGACTGTAGGTTATTATTTGTCCACAGAGGAAGAGTTTATGACCATTTGTGGGATGGAGATTTGAAGAAATCTATCAATTCATTCAATAGATATTTATTTAGCATACATTGTGTGTGGGGTACTTTGCTGGACACTGTCTTTTTGGAATTTATGGGGCAATGGAGTAAATAGATTTTTCTCCAAAGAAATGCACATACAAATATACATTTAATCTTGAAACCCTTGGGTAAAGAACCCTGGAGAAGATGAAGAACTCAGTCCCGTTGCTGAAACCATGTCTGTGCCATGCATTTTCCACATTTACTTATCTATACTGCCATTGCAGCAGGATGTAGGTTAGAGATTGCAGTCATAGCAACAAGGAGGGGTAGATTTGAATGAGAACCCAGAGATCTAGACCAGCCTGCTCTTAGGTCCCATTGACTTGTCCAACTTGCACAAAGAAGCAAGGGCAAACCTATAACTAAGACCAAGGACTCCAGAGTCCCCATCTTCATCACTGGAAACATTGAGAAGAGCTAACGCCATTTCAAACCAGACTGATAGTCTTCCCAAACAATGACTGCCTCTCCAACAGCACCTCTAAGTTATTTGGAGGAAATGAGGCAGCTGCCTCGTGGGTTGCTGAATTCAACCTCTGGGGAGGTGGTCTTGGGCCAGAGCTACCTGCGGAGTCACTGGCTCTGAGAGCTGGGCGTAGCTTCAGGACCCTTAGCCATTTTCTTTATGGCTGGCTCAAGCTGCTCGTGCCCCCACCTTTCAGAATTCAGTGGGAGCACTAGGATTAGTCACTCCCTGAAAAACCAGTGGACCTGCATGGGGCATAGTAAGCTATTAATTAGCTGATGCTTGTAGAGCACTTTGAAGAACAAACATGTTATGTAACTGCTAATTATAATTACCGACCTCAGCCTGCCACCTTTCACAATGTCTGTGGCTGCAGCTGCAGCTTATGCAAGCTTTGATTTAAGAAGAGAAAAGGCATTCTCCCCGAGAGCTGTGATCTTTCTCTGAGGAGGCCTCTATGCCCTCAATCAAGATTGGCAGCTAAATTCAATTTCCGCAGATAAAGGGGGGCGATTTACATGCTGATTAATTCATGGCACAGTGCACACGATCGCTGGGTGGGTAGGTAGGAGACGCTTCTGGAACTGTAGTGAGAGAGGCTGATTACCACGGCTCTTGCTCAGCTGCCCCTCCCTCCTTCTTTTTCCTATTTTTCACCCGTTTCTTCCTACCGCCCCCTTCTGCCTTACCTCTTTTTGTGTATTTTGTATTTACCCTCCTCAGTGTTCACTTTTTTCCAATTTTTTTCTACTTTTCTGCCTAACCTGCGAATGCCTTTTACCCTGGTCCTCTGTGTCCATTCTGTTTACCCCTCTTTTTATACTTGAATGTCTAATTCCAAATTGGGTGGAATAATTTCTCTTCATTTTACTTGGGTTGTTCTTAGTTAAAAATAGCTTTGAAGTCCCTATTTATTTGGATTAGCAGCTTGGAAACACATATATTTTAAAAATTTGTTGAAGTATAGTTGATTTACAATGTTGTGTTCATGTCTGCTGTATAGCAGAGTGATTCAGTTAGAACTGTATACATTTTGCATGGAGTATGAACTCTGGCAAGGTGGTGGGACTTTTTTTTTAAGGCCAGTTTAGACTGGAAACTCCAGACAGCCGAGAATTAGGCAGTTATGTTGGTGTCTGGAAAAACCCCAGGTGGAAGCTTGATGTTCAGTGAGTCGGCTTACCTCAAGATCAAAGAGACTGATTCATTCTTGATAAGCCTGTCCCTGGCTTTCATTCTGCACAGGTCATTTGTCTTTTTATGTTTAGAATCTGAGTTAATAATTAGGAAGCTGATGCTCACTCACTCCAGGCTCTGAGAAGAGCAGTATCTCTATTGAAACGCAGACTGTTTGACTGCTGGGAGCCTCTCTGAGTCCCTCACCCGACTCAGGCACCGGAGCCCAAATGCTTCCAGGCCTCCTGTTAGCTTCTGCTCCTTCTGTTTTTGTTGTTGTTCTTGATGCTGCTCTTCAGCCCAGTGAGTGCTCACTTGCAGCTCGACATATTTCAAACAGAAAAGAAAGGTCAGCCGGAATAAATGGGCACACATGCAAACAGCCACATGCCTGGAATTTGTTTACGTACATAATGTTTAGACCATCAGGCATTAGAGCTGCCGTTGATCACACACCAGCTCAGATACCCACGGCTCTGCCAGGGGCCTTGATGCTTGGTTTCATTGTGTCCTCAGAAAAACCTGGTGAAATAAGTATTGATATTTTCATTTCATAGATGAGTAATCTGAGACTCGTAAAAGTGAAACAACTTTCACAGGGTCATTCAGTGACTAGTAAATGGCAGAGACAGGATTTGAACTTAGGTCTTGAAGCCCGAGATCTGTCTCCTACCAGTTTCCCAAGGTTGAACTATTTGTAGATGACCCTGACAGAGTTTGTCAGAGGAAAAGTATTGGTTATTTAATGTTTCTTTAAACAACTTAGATTTAAAACTTAAATTTGTAGTTTAAATTTATTGACCAAGGACACTTCATAATATATGTGATAGCATGAAATTGATGTTAACACCTCGTTTTTTTCAAAAATCAATACCAGGCGAGCCTATAGAGTGTATAGAGGTGCCAGCAAAAATCATCCTAAAGCATATGAAGCATTTTAGAAAAACATACTCTAAGTCATGCTGCTCTGCCTCTTTTAGGTGACCCTAAAGACTGAAAGGGCCTCCCAGGTGCCACTAGTGGCCAAGAACTGGCCTGCCAGTGCAGGAGATGTAGAGACTTGGGTTCGATCCCTGGGTCAGGAAGATTCCTGTGAGGAGGAAATGGCAACCCATTCCAGTATTCTTGCCTGGATAATCCCACGGATGAAGCAGTCTGGAGGGCTACAGGCCATAGGGTTGCAAAGAGTCGTACACGACTGAAGTAGCTTAGCATGCAAAGACTAAAAACAAACAGGAAACACAGCAGAACTC
Source organism: Oryx dammah (assembly GCF_014754425.2). Taxonomy (NCBI): domain Eukaryota; kingdom Metazoa; phylum Chordata; class Mammalia; order Artiodactyla; family Bovidae; genus Oryx; species Oryx dammah. The sequence goes on along the minus strand of NW_024070185.1, from coordinate 99,685,231 downwards.
TTATAACCAAACACGATTTGTGTGACATTGTCACCTTGGGGAGGGAGCCGTACTCTCATTTCAATGATGCTATTATCAAAATGTTTCTGTTTTGTAATCCAACTGGGATGGCCTTTGAAGGTGGTTTATGCATCACATTGGAAGATTTGTTTGTTAGTTTTGAAATCAGGTACTGTTTTCACCTAGAAATGACCTCCAGCTTGACCGTCTGCTAGGGTCTCCTGAATTTATTTGGTAGGATCTTTTACTGTTTTCAAAAATAAAGAACATGAATATAAAATTGGAAACCAAAAGAGTACTTTAGGCCAGGCCCTGCCCACCGTGGGGCTCCTGAGAGAGCGGGGTGTGCTCACTGACTCTGTCCCCTCCCACCCCAACCTTGTCTCAGTCTCTCCTGCAGGAGAATCAGGCGTCCAACACCGCAGTACACTGTGGTTCTCTCACCAAGGTTTCCTAATGACCACCTAACTGTCAAATTCATCTTCTAGCATCAATCCTTGTTCCTTTTAACCTTTTCATAACACTTAGCATTGCCCACCATTTATCCATATATTCATCCATCTATTTAATCAATCAACCAAATGATAAATATTTTTAAAATATCTGTGTCCAACCAACTGTGTTAGTTTCTGGGGATAGAGAGAGAGACCTTGTTTGTCTTTGCTGTTAGGAGAGATTTGTTATTGTTGTTCAGTTGCTCAGTTCTGTCCATCTCTTTGTGACCCCATGGATTGCAACATGCCAGGCTTCCCTGTCCTTCATCATCTCCTGGAGCTTGCTCAAATTCATGTCCATTGAGTTGGTGATGCCATCCAACCATCTCGTTCTCTGTTGTCCCCTTCTCCTGCTTTCAATTTTTCCCAGCATCAGGGTCTTTTCCAATGAGTCAGTTCTTTGCATCAGGTGGCCAAAGTTTTGGCGCTTCAGCTTCAGCATCAGTCCTTCCAATGAATATTCAGGGTTATTTCCCTTAGGGTTGACTGGTTTGATCTCCTTGTAGTCCAAAGGACTCTCAAGAGTCTTCTCCAACACCACAGTTCCAGAGCATCAATTCTTTGTTGCTCAGCCCTGTTCATGGTCCAAACTCTCAGGAGAGATAGACTGAGATATTAAACAACTAATTACAATATTAGTTCCTTACAAATGTGATGAGTACCACAGAGAAATACTAAATGCTGATAGAATGCTAAAATACATATCTTTATATATATGTACATTTATACATACACACAAACGTGGGCCATGTACAGAATCTAAAGCAAAGCAAAGGTACTTTATCACCAGTGAATGCTTTGGTTCTCAGAGTTCAATGTAGAGTTCATTTGGATGGTGTGGGGGCCTCCTATGTTTAAAGCCGGGGAGGCCTAAGTGTCCTACAACTGGACAAGCCAGAGATCTGCTCTGCCTGCCTCTCTCCAGTCAGACATCAAGTCTGATCATGGAAGCATGTGCCCTCCTTTGGGAGAGAAAGAGCCATATGTGAGAAGGGTGAGAGATCAAGCCCTTGCTGCCTCATGGAGGCCCTTCTCGGGTGGGGGTGAGAAGGTTGGGGTGTTCGGTGGGAAGGAGGGAGATAAAGGAAAGAGACATGAGTGCAGATCTTCTCTGTCCTTGACTCCCAAGGCATCACGCTGTCCTCGCCAACCACTGGCCCCCTTCCGGGTCGTTCTCGCCTCTGATTTCCCCTTGAATTTCCGTGTGTCATGGTCCCCTGCTGCTGTGCCGCCCACTCCCCACGTTGTACGTGGGTGGGTCACCTGCACCCCGAGCTTCAGTTGCCATCCACGCATTGATGACCTTCAAGAAAGTTTTTTCACCTAGATAGATTAACTCAGACTTAGCATGTTCTAAGCACAATTCATTCGTTTCTTGCTCACAAATGCATTCTACTTCCTCCCATGTTTCTTATGAGAACAGTGGAAGGCAATCCATTCAGACTCTCAGGCTTGGAGACTGGCAGTCAGCCTAGGCGCCTTATCACTCATCTGCTATTGCTTCTCCTTCAGGAGAAACTATTACTTATGGTTTTAAAGGCAGTGCCCTGATTCCATATTTTTGCCTTTTTGCTGAGTAACTTCTTCAGTCCAAAGGCTCTGGGTTTTGGAGTCTGGCAGGTCTAGTTCTGAATTCGGACTTGACTGCTTACTGCTTCTGTCTACACTATCTGGTCCATAGTAACAACTCAGTAAATGTTCACATATAATTGACTTTATGATTGCTTCCCATGACTACTGTGAAGATGTGATCAAGTCTATAAAGACCTATATATCAGTGTTTGATGTATTGGAATCACTGAGTAAAGGGGGTCAAATTCTTTCCTTGTGATCTCCAGTTTTTCCTTCAAAACACACCAGAGTTATTTTTTGTCTTTTAATTAAAAAAATTTTTTTTTGGCCACACCAAGCAGCATGGGATCTCAGTTTCCCAACCAAGGATTGAGCTTGTGCCCCTGCATCAGAAGCTCAGAGTCTTAGCCACTGGACCACCAGGGAATTCCTCCTCCAGAGGTATCTTTCTTAAAAAAAAAAAAAAAAAGTCCCCACCATCTTCCTGCTTTTAGCTCTCCATGGCTGATAGGAGTAAGTCTGTGTTTAGTCTGGTGCACAGGTCTTCCCAAGTCTGATCCTGTTCTCTTTCTGAAACTTTGCTGCCCCTCTTCCTCATCTCCAACATGTTACACAACACCACTCTGAAATTGTCCATACCGTTTACACCTAGGACTTTGGACCTGCTTAGATGTCTTCCCCACTCTTAAGCCCTGCAGCCGTGAAGGGTTGCATGGCCTCCATGAAGCCAGCTTCCCCATTTCTTCCGGTGAGAGTTGGTGGCTTTTTTCTCTATACCTTGTGGTACTTGTGTATAACTTTGTTCTGATATTGATGGAATCATAATTTATCTGCTTGTGTGTTAGCTTCCTCCATCAGATACAGTGTTCCTGAGGGAAAGACTTACCTTCTGATCATCACAGCTCAGTGCCTGGCAGGGGAGGATGTTTGGTGTTCAATGATGGTTCAGTTAAGGGTCAATAGTGAATAAAGTGCCCTGGACTCAGTTCGAAAGAGAACTTCCAAAAGTGTTTTCAGTTTTCAGTACTATTAGAATGAAGGTGTAGCCTCCCAAGTCATTTCTTTTAAAAGGGCAGCATGAATGTAGATGTTTAATATCTGATACATTTACAAAGAAGTCTTTCCAGCTGGTGTGTAGACACCTGGAGGGAAGAGCAACTGAATTTTGTTCAACTACTCCTTGGAATGAAATAGCTGACCTCCCTACAATAAGATCTGGGTCCCATCTGTGCAGAAAGCAGGGCACAGGCTGGAGGCAGATGGCACTTCTGAGATGTCATTTGTGGTTGTCATAGTGAATGAACAAAAAGGAAGAACAAGAAAGGAAACTTTCATGTCTCTCTCTCTTTTTTTTTTTTTTTTTTACATTTTAGGATAATAGGATTAGAACTTTTTTTAAAATTTAAATTTATTTATTTTAATGGGAGGCTAACTACTTTACAGTATTGTATTGGTTTTGCCTCATGTCTCCTTTCTAATCTCTGCTTGGGTGGCAAAGGGTCCTGAGTGGGAAGGAAATATGCTTTAATGGCAACTCAGTGACAAGGTGAGGAGTGGGGTGTTTCCTTTTCCTTCTGGACCACAGGATGAGTATCAGGGGGCTGTGGGAGTGAACAGAGGAGTCTAGAACTCTAGTGCTTTGATGGGCTGGAGAGGGAAGGGGCTGGGAATATTTGGGACTTTTTCAAGCTGATAAAAGTCTGTAGCCAGTGTCATCATCATGCTACCCAAGGAAGTGAATGATTGGATCTTTGCATCCATCAGAGTACCCATGTCCACACCTGGAATATTTCTTTGATTTCAAATTATCTGTGCTCCAGGAAGACGCACGGATGTAGTGACCAGGAGTGCAGTAGATGGACGCGCGTGATCCTCTGGGGTCTCTCCAGAAATTTGCCTCTTTTCCTCTTCCTGCCTCTACTTATTCCCACTTACTGTCAGCTGACTGGGCTTACCCATGACCAGGTCATGTGTGACATCAAATCTCGGCAGTGCTGCTGATTGGGTGATTTAGTAAAGATATAAAATCTTCTATGGGCAAGGGGGTCAGTAGATTAGGGTCTATCTAAAGGTAGCATTGGTTCTGAGTATGAAGAAATGGGGCTTCCCAGGTGGCTCAGGGGTAACGAATCTGCCCGCTAATGCAGGAGACATGAGTTTGATCCCTGGGTTGGGAAGCTTGCCTGGAGAAGGCAGTGGCGTCCCCTCCAGTATTCTTGCCTGGGAAATCCCACAGACAGAGGAGCCTGGACAAGCTACAGTCCATGAGGTCTCAAAGAATCGGACATGACTGAGCAACTAACACACACACCACCCCCCAGGGAGCAGGAGTGAAGGCTGAGGTGGGCAGAGCAGGGAAGGAAGCCGAGCCAGCGTGAGGATTCCTTGTTGCCCTGGTCCTTACTGAGTGCACGCGATCGGGCCATCAGTGCAGCAGCGCCCTGAGAGGTCCTGTAAGTCTGCTCTACAAGGGGAAGAAAAGTAAGCGGCAGATTTTTCCAGTACTTCCTGTCTTTCAAAAAGTGTCCATTCCCCCCACTTCCAGGTTGCACATGCAGCAGGGAAACCCCAGCCTGGGGGACAAGACATGGTCACGTTGTCAAAGCTCAGACAGGGCAGGAGCAAGGGGCATGTGAGCTGAGAGGATCTAAAACACCCATAAGGGGTATCTGCTTCAGTGGGGAAGCTTGAATGTAGGCTCAGGAATATCCCCCTCTGGGGAGATGCTGATTCTCTCCTCTAGAGGTGATAGTTTGGTAACTTCTACCTGCAGGGAATAGGGCTTCCCTGATAGCTCAGGTGGTAAAGAATCCGCCTGCAATGTAGGAGACCCTGGTTCAACTTCTGGGTTGGGAAAATCTGCTGGAGAAGGGATAGGCTACCCACTCCAGTACTCTTGGGTTTCCCTGGTGCCTCAGCTCATAAAGAATCTGCCTGTAACGTGAGAGACCTGGGTTCGATCCCTGGGTTGAGAAGATCCCCTGGAGGAGGGAAAGGCTACCCACTCCAGTGTTCTGGCCTGGAAAATCTCATGGACTGTACAGCCCATGGGGTCAGACGTGACTGAGCGACTTCCACTTCACCTGCAGGGAATTTTATTCCTTTTGATGCTGTTGTAAGTGAGTTTTTTAAAATTTCATGTTTGGCTTGTTCTTTGATAGTGGACAGGAATGCAACTGCTTTTTGTACATTGGCCTTGTACCCTGCTACCTGGTTGAACTTGTTTCTTAGCTTTAATTGTGTGGTGTGTGTATGTGTGAATTCCTTAAGAATTTTTTTAGACAAGAGCATGTCAGCTGCAAGTAAAAATAGTTTTACTTATCTGCAGGAAATTTGTTAAATAGAGAAAAAGCTAAGTCGTTTCCCCATTCTCATCTGAACAACTTCCTAAGTCGTCTACTGGGTTCATTGGAAACTGCTATCTCAGGAACCAAGGCCATAATATGGTCTCCCACATTGCTAAATTTATTACATGAAATATGTACAGAATATTTATTTATTTGAAAAATTTTAATTGGAGAATAATTGCTTTACAATATTGTGTTGGCCTCTGCTATATAACAACGTGAATCAGCCATAAGTATACATACGTCCCTCCCTCTTGAGCCTCCCTCCCACCCCATCCCACCCCTCTAGGTTGTCAGAATACTGCCGTGAGCTCCCTGTGACATACAGCAACTTCCCATTAGCGATCTATTTTACATATGCAATGTGTATGTTTCAATGCTACCCTCTCAATTGGTCACCCCCCGCCCCTGCCACATGCAGAATATTTAAAAGAAACAGAACAATTTAAGGAAATTAGTGGCTTCCTGATAAATCAGATTTAAATGGTTTCAGTTAACGGAGCCCCAGAAATACCCAGGGACCTCGTGGAGAATTTATTTAGCTTACCCGCAATGGGCCGCTCCTGAAGAATGGTCATGGGTGGGTCCCTCTTGGGAACAGCAGTGACCTGGCGATCAAAACTCTCCATCAGTCAGTGGGAGGAGGGAACCGGAAGCTGGTCTAACCTGTGCAGCTGCAGGGAAGGCTCAGGGCTCGGCTCTGGGTCCCTTTCCTTCCCCCGGGAATGGATGCCAGTGGCATCCAGTGGCCTGTCAGACCAATCACAGGCTGGAATTCTCACCCATACCTAAGGGAATTCTCACCCTTTTCTTCGACATCAGGTCATGGGCTGAGCTCACTCATGATAAAGTTAAATTGGGTGATTGGCCTGGGATAGCTTGAACTGCTGATTCGGTTTCTGAATCCTAGTGTGAATGGTGACCAGCAGAGAGACCAGCTGGGCAAGTAAACAAAGTCATGCCCTCTAATGGGCTGGCCATTAGGATTTTCCCAAAGTCCTTTGATGCATTTTGTTGAGTGGATTCTTTCTTTTTCTCTTTTAGAAATAATTGTAGAAATTAATGAGGTGTCGGTGTTTAATAACACCTGTGTGAGGTGGCAAGTAAACTCAGGAAGAATAAACTCCAAGATCGAATATGTGGTAAGTGAAGTGAACTCCTTTTTTTTCTGCCAGGGCAGAGATGGTTATTATGGGAATGAGAGTCAGAGGAACTTGCTTCTGGAAGTGCTTCTCAATCAAATAGCTCTCCAGTCCCATAGTCCTTTTTAAAGTGAGTAGAGTTTATCAGATATCTGGATTATTTTACTTTACATGTGGTGTTTAATGTGTTTGTCATCCTCCAGGGTGTATGCGTGGGGGGTGTGTTTATATTTGGCATCATCATGATTGCTTGTTTCCAAGCTCTTGTGTGTCACTCCCCCAGAGCAAGCCTAGAAAGCATCTGCTGCCTGGGTGACAGGATGCAGCAAGCAGGTCTTGGGTTGTGACTGCCTCCATTGATCACTGGTCATTTGAGTGCAGGATAGCTCTCCTTAGAGAAACTCCCCATTTCATGTCACTTCTCAGGGTTTCTGGATTACCAGGCTGATCAGATTTTATCATCAGATACCTGATAGCAGAGGTTTGCCCTGTTTGTCTGCCCCAAGGTGAGCAGTGCAGTATGAAAGGGAATAGTAAGAGAGTAGGTTCCAGCACTACAAAATCTCTCTTGGTTGTTTTCAGTGAAGTCACGGTGGGTTCTCTTGTCTTTTCCCCTCACAAAGATACACATAAAAGGACAGCGGTTGGACCCCCTGGAATCAGTTCATGAGGAGACAGTTAATTTGACCACAGAGAGCAGGACCCCAGAAGTGTGCCTAGACCTGTACCAGGGTACCAACTACACCGTGAACATTTCTACAGCCCCTCCCCGACGCTCCGTGCCAGCCGTCATTGAGTTCCAGACAGCTGGTAGGTGGAGGTGAAATCTCATTTCCTCCTAGAGAATGCTAAGCGCAGGATGTGGGGAAACGTGCTTCAGAATCCACAGGTCAGGAGAGTTCACAGTTACTTTCTAAGGTTTGCAGCCAAGGGGTTAATTACTCCAGGGGTCAGAATGAGAGCAGGGCTAGTAGAAGAGATTCCTGTCCTAAGGATGCCAGACTGAATGGGCACTGATGTATGGATTCTCACCTGGGTCCTCTAGTTGACGTGGAAGGTAACAAGAAGGCATTTAAAAGACAGAAGTAGGCAGTGATGCACTCTGTTTCAATTGTCCAAGGCAATAGAGAGTAGCCATCTGGCTTATCTTTGGGGGGAAACTCAAAAGTCATTTCTTACTCTTGCCTATGACAAAGGAGGAGCCAGGGAGGCTGACCCAGGAGCTGTACATCTAGGATGAGAAGTGACCCCAGGACTGATTAGGGGTGGGGATTCAAAGTGAGGGTGAGCAGGGGGAGAGGAGGAGGCAGCCCTAGGATGCAGGAGGGTAGAAGTTGGTTGGAAAGCAGATTGGACAGGAAGGAGCCTCAGGAAGTTGTAATAAACACTAAGGCACATAGATATCATCTGGATTTTTATATCATCATGACAATTACAATAAGTTTTTTTCAGCACTTTGGTTGTGGGATGTCAAAATTAATTAAATTCTTTAAAAGCAAACCTTGAGAAGCCATTGGTGTCATTTATTGTCTTGTATGAGTTGAGGTAGTTCTCAGCTAGCTATTTGATGTCCTATTTAAGAAAACCTATTTAAGTTGGGCCATAAAGGAAGCTGAGTCCTGAAGAATTGATGCTTTTGAACTGTGGTGTTGGAGAAGACTCTTGAGAGTCCCTTGGACTGCAAGGAAATCCGACCAGTCAATCATAAAGGAAATCAGTCCTGAATATTCATTAGAAGGACTGATGCTGAAGCTGAAGCTCCAATGCTTTGGCCACCTGATGTGAAGAACTGATTCACTGGAAAAGACCCTGATGTTGGGAAAAATTGAAGGCAGGAGGAGAAGGGGACAATAGAGGATAAGAGGGTTGGGTGGCATCACCGACTCAATGGACATGAATCTGAGCAAGCTCCGGGAGTTGGTGATGGACAGGCAGGCCTGGCTCAGAGTCGGACATGACTGAGTGACTGAATTGAATTTAAGAAAACTCAACCTTTAGGTATTGCTGCTTCTAGGAACTAGGAAGTAACACGGATGTGGCAGAAATAAATGAAAAGTGTGCTAGTCTTTACAATATCATTCAGACTATGAAATTATACAAAATAGGTCTCAGGGTACTTATATAGAAATAAAATGATTTATTTCTAAGTAAAGACTATGCTAGGGAAAGATATTGCCAACTTAATATGGTAACTAAATTAGAGAAAATTGTTCAGAGTTAACAATAAATTACTGTAGATTTATTAGGAATGAAAAGATCATCCTAGGACTCCAAACTCTTCTGTCCCAGTTCAGTCAATGACAGATTGCTGTTCATTGTCCGCTGTTTTTACTAACATCCTCTTCAACCTTTTCAAGTTGATTTCAGCTGGGGCAAGCATGGTCTTTGGGTTCAGACAGACCTGGATTTACATCTTAACTCTGCTGCTTAAGAGTTGGATGACCCTGGCTGAGTCTGTTAATGTCTCCAGACCTCCTTCTGTCTGAAATTTTAAGTGGAACTAGATTAAATTTGCAAGTTAATCTAGTGAGGATTGGGCTTTATATTGAATTATCCCAACTGGGTACAAGGTACATTTCTACATTTTCTCCACATCTACTCAGGATTTGTCCTTCCTGTTTATTTATGCCTTCATGTGAAGATTTGTCATTCTGCTCATCTGGATCCTGCACATTTAGCCATCCAATTTCATGATTAGCATTATGCCAGTTCTCTTTAAATGAATTGGGAAGTTTTCCATATTTTTATACCTTGAAAAATTTTATATCACTTCAGGATTATCCTCTTTCTTTAAAGCTGGGCACATTTGTTCATAATATCATTTAAGTTTCATCCCTTTGGGAGATAATTCTTTGATGACTCAATTTCTTCTATGGTTTTGGGGATTTGGTTATGTTTCTTACATTTTCTTGAGTCAATTTTTATAATTTATACGTTCCTAGAAAATGTCCATTTAGTTGTGATTTTGTTTTTTATCTATTTATTTTTAATTTTTTAAAATAAAAAATTTTTAATTGGAGGCTAACTACTTTACAGTATTGTGGTGGTTTTTGCCATACATTCACATGATATATTGGGAGAATGTCAAATGGAATATTTGTTGACAACTCCTCTGGAGTTATAGATTATATATCCCCAGGTTATTTTGATTCCTAGTTTTGTGTTTCTTTCTTTTTGACACTTGATTTGCTTAGCTTGGGTTGTGTGTTTCATTACTATTATTTTCCCTGAAGAATAATCTCTTGGGTTATTAAAATTATTTTTTATCTCATTAATTTCTCTCATTTTAAAATTTCCCTCTCTCTGATTCTCTTAAGTTGGTTATATTGTTCTATTACTAAATTCTTGAGTTAATTGCATACTTCGGCTTATTTCCATTATTTTCTGTTTGATGATAAAAGATTTCAGTTCTTTCTCCCTTCTGGATTTGAGCTTTGGTGGAATTCCTTAGGCATTTATACATATTCTCTTTATTTTTACTTTTAAGACACAGTGTAATTACTATTCTGATATTCCCTTGATGGAAGAATTATTTATGAGGGTGTTAATATACGTTCCCTTTATTTTTACTTTCAAAGCATTATATATTTGGTATTTTGATTTCCCCATTGATTGAAAGATTAATTATGTATGTTATCAAGTGGTAGGTTTAAAATATTCTCAACATTTACACTTTGCTGTTGATTTCTACTTTTTTTTTTTTCAATTTTAGTATTTTTTGAGGGGGATTTGTTGACATTTTCTTGGGGTTTACTATTTGGCAAAGTTTTGCAATACTAAGTGTAGTGTTTGCTTGTAAATAAGGTAGGATTTAGTCTTAAATCAACTTCAGTGGTAAGGTTTTTCAGGACTTCTGTTTTTGTTGTTGTTATTATTTTTTGCTTATTCAGATTGCCATTCTTCTCAGTTTGCCATACATTCTGATAGTTTGGCTCACACATTTTGATGTTATGATATTTATGTTCATGATTGATATCTTAATTGTAGATTCTAACTTGCACTATTAACAAGTGGCTTACTTTAGCCTATTTAATAATTTTTTTGCCCTGATTTTCTTGACTTCTTTGTGCTCTGCTTGCATGACATGCCTTTGCCCACTTTTGTTCTTAAAATCTGTCTGGATAATATCGCTATGGATGTACTTGAGATAGAATACGTTGCAAACGTTTATGAGAAAAATAGAGTTAATCAATTTACACAGTGGTGTTTGTGATATGATTTTCCTTTCTTCTGTCATCTTAATTTTTTCTCTTTTTAATGCTTTGTTGCTGTGTCTATTGCATACTCTCTTGGCTGCACAAATGTTCATTTCTCAGTGATTCAGACAGTAGAGATTCGGTACTACACACTAAAAAACAAAAACAAAAAAATCCTATTTGAACGTGTATTTCTCTTATTACCAGTGTGGAGACTGGAATCATGTTGACTTCTCCCCCCTGAAAAGACAAGGAAGTTAGTATTTTTTACTTCCTTTTATTCCTTCCTCTTTTGCTTTCCTTTTGCTACTGGCTTAATACAGCTTTTTATTGCCAGCTTCTTATTTTTAATAATTTTTAACATGCACTACATCTTTCAAGAGTTCATTTTTATAAACTTATAGCAATATTTATAACAATTATATAAACAGCTGTATGTTTTCATCGTTCTAGTGCTTACCAGCGGTTCTTTCACACCAAAGTTTTTCTGTTTTCCTCTATTTTTATTTCTCTTTCTGCATCATGATTTCTATCTTCTTACTGAGGAATGGAATACTTTCTGAGCCCAGGGTTATCTGAGAACCTCATTTTGTTGTCTTCACAAGTGAATGGGAGCTTGATTGAAGATAAAATTATTGGACAAAACCTTTGTTGTCAGAATCCTGGAGGCGTTTCACATTGGCTTTGGGAATTTAAAGTTTTGAAAGAGGAATTTGAAGGTGTGATTTTTTTTTTTCAATCCCACGTAGACAATCTGATCTTTTTCATCCTGGATATCATAGTTTTTTTTATATGTGAAGTTCCAGACTTTAATCATTTACTCATGCATGTGATAAATGCTTATTGACCACTTACTATGTGTTTGACAGTTTTGGGCATTGGGAATTCAATAGTGAATGAGACAGAAATCTTTTCTTTGATGAAATTTCAGTCATGGTTATATACATGTTAATGTTTTTCACAGAGTTTTCCTAGAGCCCTGTGAGTTTTTGGATCTTCACATTTCGGTCTATCTACACATTAAGAATATTTTCTTTCATTAAATCTCTGAGTATTGTTTTTGTTAGTTTGTGTCAGCTTAAAAAAATATGCACAGTGTGAGAGATGAGAGTTAGTTTTATTTGGGGCAGTATGAGAACTGCTGCTTGGGAGACAGCACCTCAGATAGCTCTGAGACACTGTTTCAAAGACATAGGGGTGAAGGACACTGTATATGTGATTTTGATAAAGGGGGAGTACATGGAATCAAGTACAGATTTTTTGGTAGAAAATTTCTGCTTGTCTTGTGAAGCTTCTGCTAGTCACAAGAAACAATCTTCACCAAGAAGGATTTTAGGGGTTTTCTAGGTATGAAGAGATACAAGAATTGGGCTCATAAAATCAGCTCCTGAGAATATCTAGCTACCTGAAGACCTGTCCTGCCAGTCTTCCAGGAGCACAGAGTGCCTCATTTCTGCTCTCCACTCTGAACTCCTTCAGCAGGTATTGGAGTTCAGCTGCTGCAGCAGCACATAGTTTAATCTTTGTAGAGGTAGATGAGGAGCAACCATGGCAAGCGCCGGTTTGTGGTTGACGTTTGTTTTTGCACTTCAAATACTCCTATGTGGAATTCCTGCATTGGTCTCCCATTCTCTCTCTCTTTTCTTACACCCATGCCTTTGTCCTCTGCCTTCTGTGAATGTGTAGTAAGTTTCTTCTCTAGATGCATTTATGCATCTATATGAATTGACATTTCTGATGCACTTTAAATTCTCTTGTTGCACTTTCATTTCCTTTTGTATTTTGTCTCTTCTGGTTCCTCTTTTATTTCTGCCTCTTTCAACCAATTTCCTCTCTGCTATCCCATTATTCTACCATCTCATCCTTTATCTGTTTGAATACATCTTTAAAATTTTTTACTGAGTGTACAAGACAGATGTTGCTGAGTTTTGCCATTATTTTGCTCAATATTTCTTCAACAGTGTTCATTCTTTGCTTTCAAGGCTTAACTCCCTCTTCTTTGTAGAATCATTTCTTAGGCTCTCCCCTTTCTTGATTATGATTACTTACCCTTGGAAGTAAAAGTTTTATTTAGGGACTTCCCTGGTGGTCCAGTGGTAAAGAGTTCACCTTGCCACGTGGAGGATGCAAGATCCCTGATAGGGGAACTAAGATCCCACAAGCCACGGGGTAACTAAGCCCATGAGCCACAAATGCTGAAACCCATGAGCTACAACTAGACAGTTCGTGCATCCCAGTGAAAAGATCTCCTGTGAGAACAAAGATCTCGCGTGCTGCAACTTACATCCGAGGCAGTCAAATACATAAATAAGTAAATAAATGTTTTTTAAAGTTGTATATAGGATTGATATTCCCTTCATAAGAAAATGGATGGCATTCCCTCTGGTCTTACTTCTTATTGCATAATATTGATATGCTTATCTCAGATCTCATCTTGAAAGATTTACTGCTGATTGGATGAGCCAGTGTCCTTTGAGGAGCAGCTGCAAGAAAGCCTCCTGCCCTGATTGAACACTTGGCTATCTTGGATCAGTAAAACTGTAGCTCTTGCGTCAGCTCAGCATCACCTGGCTTCATGTGGACCTTTGCCTGCAGAGGCTGGAAGGAACAGCCTTTTGCCTACCACAGCTCTCTGTCAAATGGAACCTCCAGATCCCCAGGCCTCCACTTAGAAGTCCTTCTCTGTTAATGATCTCCATTGTGCTAACGAGAGACTACTTTATTAGAAGTAGAAATAATGAGAACAAACAGTGTATGTAACCCTGGGTGCTTATCAGAATTGCCTGGTGAGTTAAAAAAAGAAAAGAAGAAAAAAACCCACCGATGTCCAAGCTTTCCTTTAGATCTGCTGATGGGCGTTTAGGATTGGGAGCCACCAGGCTAAAGGGGCTCCAGACGGAGCAGTCCTGTGACCAGTCCTTGCTTCCAGCCCCCAACTCTCTGGGCATCAGTCTGCCCTGTTCCTTCCTTTGAGATTTTGGGACCCTGCTCCTTTGCTTGGAAAGCATATTGCACAGAGCTCTCAGCCTTTTTCTTTGCCTAGTTTCTTCCACATTGTGCTATGTAGAAATGTTTCTTTCCAACCCAGTTGCAAGTTGACCCATTTTTACTATTCTTTGTCACTTCTGTCAGGGTTGGGGGTGGGAAGTGGGAACCAGATGCCTTTGTTGTCAGACCATAAGGGCTATAAGTGGGAAAATCATATTGAGACAGGAACTCTGCAGACAATACTTCTGCTTTATGTTCTGTGTACAGACATATACTATATGTGGTATTGTTCACATAGGTGTACTTGATATGCCTCAAAACCACATGCATACATGGGGCAATTTTTGTTTCTGGGATCCTTATGCAATCCTGAAAACGAAAGTTGTGAAGGTATCGGAGAGCACTTGTGATAGGTCTTCAAATTCTTTCTCATCACCATATTTTTACATCTTCCAATAAGAGCTAGCCAAGACTACTTTCTCCGAGCTGATTGCCTGGTGCTGCCTATGTCAGTGATATTTAAAATTTAAAATGGACAATTCTGATTTTGAAGACAAAAGTTTATTGTTATCATTATTTCTTCTTAGGTAGCAAAGACTCCAGTGGGAGAAATACACCTGAAAGGTTGTTATAAAAAGCTTCTCTTTGCTAAACATTGAAACTTTTTCACATTTGTAGAAAATGTCCAGACTTGTTTGTTAGGAAATCTGCTTTCTCTTGAAAATTAGCCTTGGTATTACTAGACTCTCTGTGGGGTCTTAACAAACTTCTTTATTTTGTTGTTGTTTTAACTGCCTTAAGAAAATAGAACATCGAAGAAATGAATTAGGCTGCAGGAGGCATGAAATTACTTTTCTTCTATGCAGTGACGGAAATGCATCTGCTTCTTGAATATTTTACTGCCTTAGCCCTCATCTAAGGAGCTCTGGAAATACTGTCTGCTGAGGACACACATCTTGCCTGGTCTTCTACTTTCTGGTCATCTTCTAGGTTGGAAACATTTGCTCTAAGAGTTCTAAAACCTTTGGCTAAAACCTTTGACTTTTATTCAGCTTTCTCCTTATTCTCAGACTTTCTGCCTGTTGAGATACTTACCTTCATGACATTTTACTTATGGGACAATCCAAAGGATAGGATTAACTTTCTAAAATCTCACTCTACCCCGCTGCATTCATTCTATCCTGTTGCATTCACTCAATCCAAAGTCTCATACAGCATAACAGAGTTCCTAGTACTTGAAAAATTAATATGTTAAAAAAAGTGACATTCATATCTCATTTACCTTTTCTGTTTATTAGGAAGAAAGAGTATCTACACTTAGATGGCTTTATATTCAGAGAAATTCTCCAGTTAGCTGCTTGGAACTTTCTAATTTTGTTTAGTTCAGTTCGGTTCAGTTGAGTCGCTCAGTCGTGTCCGACTCTTTGAGACCCCATGGACTGCAGCGTGCCAGGCCTCCCTATCACCAACTCCCTTTATGGGTTAACAATAGTTTTATATATTTTATTCTTTTTTATGGATTTTTGACTGCTCTCAGTCCTTGTTGCTGCACGCAGGGCTCTCTCTAGTTGCGGTTAGTGGGGACTACTTTCTAGTTTCAGTCTGCAGGCTTCTCGTTGCGCTGAGCTCTCTTGTTGCAGAGCACAGACAGACTCTAGGGTACCCCGGCTCAGCAGTTGTGGCACCCAGGCTTAGCTGCTGCAACATGCAGAATCTTCCCCAACCAGGGATCGAACCCACATCCCCTACATTGGCAGGTGTATTCTTGACCATTGAGCCACAAGGGAAGTCCTACAAGCATTTTGAAATATATATACATTATTTACGCTTGTGATATAAGAAAAGCAACATGGACTGCTTGATTCCACAAATAAGGAAATGGAGGGTCAGAGGGGTTAAGTGACTTCGCTAAGGTCATGCAATTAAGAAGCTGTAGAGCCAGAACTTGGAGCCAGGCTTGATGCTTCGGCTGGTAAACATCCTGTTGGCTCTCGGAGTTGCAGTTGCCCTTCATCATGGTATGTTTGGCTAGCAACATTTCCCTGGGTTCTTTCTTATTTTTCAGGTGGTGATCCCTTAGAAGATGACGGGATTTTCAATATTTCAATATTTAATGAAGTTTGCTTGAAATTGAACAGGCATTCTAGGAAAGTTGGGTCAGAACAAGTGTATCAGGTAAGAAGATCTCTTATGCTATTCTTAATAAACTGTGTCACTTAAATATTTGGGTGCTCTCCAAGTGGGGATCCAGAGTATTTAAACACACTAATGGAATGAACTTCTAGATTGTTTAATTTTTGTTTCTAGAGATGGATGCAAGACAGCTGCAAGTGAGGGACTCAATTGAAGGAAGATACTATATACGTATTTTTAATTTTAATGATTTGCTATCCTTTTCTCTGATATTTCATATATATTATATTTTATTAATATTTTGGTATGTTAGTTGCCGCTGGTTTTGTCATCAAATTCATACATGGATGTGGGTTTTTAAGAAACTTCTTGCAGGGCTGTTGGTTCTCATTTAACTTGAATTTATAAACATCACAAATCTCAAGTGAAATTGTAAGTGTAATCAGGTAGGAACTGAGATTTGTTATTTTTGTGTCAGTTTCAGTTCAGTTCAGGCAAATTTTGCAAATTTGCCTCAGACTGATCTTCACTCTACCCCGCTGCATTCATTCTATCCTGTTGCATTCACTCAATCCAAAGTCTCATACAGCATAACAGAGTTCCTAGTACTTGAAAAATTAATATGTAAAAAAAAGTGACATTCATATCTCATTTACCTTTTCTGTTTATTAGGAAGAAAGAGTATCTACACTTAGATGGCTTTATATTCAGAGAAATTCTCCAGTTAGCTGCTTGGAACTTTCTAATTTTGTTTAGTTCAGTTCGGTTCAGTTGAGTCGCTCAGTCGTGTCCGACTCTTTGAGACCCCATGGACTGCAGCGTGCCAGGCCTCCCTATCACCAACTCCCAGAGCCTACTCAAACTCATGTCCATTGAGTCGGTGATGCCATCCAACCATCTCATCCTCTGTCGTCCCCTTCTCCCGCCCTCAATCCTTCCCAGCATCAGGGTCTTTTCCAGAGAGTCAGTTCTTCGCATGAGGTAGCCAAATATTGGAGTTTCAGCTTCAGCATCAGTCCTTCCAATGAATATTCAAGACTGATTTCCTTTAGGATGGACTGGTTGGATCTCTTTGCAATCCAAGGGTCTTCTCCAACACCACAGTTCAAAAGCATCAATTCTTAAGCACTCAGCTTTCTTTATAGTCCAACTCTCACATTCATAGAGCTTAGTGCCTAATGAATCATCTGGCAGAGCGTAGACTAAGTATTAAATTAGAATTAATTCATCAACCATTTGCCAGAAGAATATCATGTGTTAGGACCTGGAAGTTCTGATCCAAATTAATATAAGCATACATGTAAACAGACAACTACAATTTGGTATCATGAGAGTTTTGATAAAAAGTAAATAAATGGAATAGGAGATTACGTTCAGGTACAGTTTTCTTTTAACAAGAATCAGAAATGATGCCGAGTCATAGACAGTAAGTAGGAATTCACCAGATGAAAGATGTTGGGTGAGGTGGAAGAAGGGCACCATGGGCACGTAGGGTAGCTTATTGGATAATCGAGAATGTGGCTTTTTGGAGGAACAGAGAAAACAAGGGAGATGGGAAGAAATGAGACAAAAATCTGAGTAGTGGCCTGATCATTCTTGTATCCTGTACTTTTGAGCTTGGATCTTATTTTGATGTCTATGTGGAGGCACTGAAGGATAAACAGGTGAGTGAAATATTCAAATTTTTATTCTGGAAAGAACACTGAATCTAGAAATATATTCAGGTACCTAAGTAATTTAATATAAAATAAAGATGGTTTTTCAAATGAATACAGAAATAAATGGTTTGGAGACAACTGGTTAACACCTGGGTTAAGAGGATAAATGATTCTTACTTCATGGCCTACACTAAAATGATTAAAGAGTTCAATTTAAAAATCGCTATTTTTTTTAATATGTCAGACAAAGATTAAGTAACATGTGAAACACTCTTAATGAATCCATTGGAAAGAAGTGAACATTCAAAGGGAGTTTGCAAAAGAGAATATACTTACTGCCAAAACACACATGAGCATGTGTTATGCCTCAAAAAAAATATAAACCTTGAGTTACCATAGTCTTTCTATAAGCTTGGAGTGAATCCTGTTACACACAGCTGTGGGCACTTAAATTGGCATGATTTTCCAGAATGGTTACTCGTTAGGGTCTATCAGTAAATTTTCAGACATATACTATAATTTATTATGCAGACATACACAGAAAGATTAAACTATCCTCTGAAGCTTTATTTATATTAGGGGAAATTGAAAACAACTTAAATGCCCATTAATAGGGATTTGTTCCAATAAATAATCGTACATTCATCAGATAGAACACTATCGGACACGAAATATTTTCTGCTTCCCGCTGGACAGCATTTGCTGCTGTGGACCAGTATTCCCACTGAAATGGTCTCTCTGTCTCTGTTGGTCTGAGCCCTCTCAGTCT
Source organism: Oryx dammah (assembly GCF_014754425.2). Taxonomy (NCBI): domain Eukaryota; kingdom Metazoa; phylum Chordata; class Mammalia; order Artiodactyla; family Bovidae; genus Oryx; species Oryx dammah. The sequence continues at coordinate 99,666,932 of NW_024070185.1, read as the reverse complement.
CCTTTACAAGATCTCTCTTCTGACTGTCCCTTGAATTTGATTCCCCCAAGGTTGTGCCTTCCCTGTTTTCTTGTCATAAGGCACCTGTCTTTGGGTGTCTTACCCACTGTCTTGACTTCCGTGACTGTCTCCATCTCCCAAGACTCCTGAGTCGATTTAGTAAGGGCTAATCTGTTCTCTAAGCTCTGGGCCCTGTACCCCACCCCCTACCAGCTTCCCATGCTCCCTCCAGCACTGTGTCTTCACATATGTGAGTCTCTACCTGCAAAACCCTTCTTTCCCTCATTGTACCTGGCTAACTCCTGCTTGAACTTCAGTGATCAGCTTGGTCATCTTCCTGGTGGGAGGCCTTCACTGACCTCTTCCGCCAAATGCCATCCCTTCTTTCAATTGTTTTTCCTGTCCTGACTTTTCACATCCCCAACTCACATAAAGTGAAGTCATTCAGTCGTATCTGACTCTTTGCGACCCCATGGACTGTAGTCTACCAGGCTCCTCTGTCCACGGGATTTTCAAGGCAAGAATACTGGAGTGGGTTGCCATTTCGGTTAATGCTAATTTCCCCTTCAGTCCACAATTAAGATGAGGAAGCCTTCCCTGATCCCTAAGGAGGAAGGTCAGGCGGCCCTCCTGGGTACTCCTCCAGCCTCATGTGTTGTAACACTTATTCCTGTGTATTTTATTTGCCTGGATACTTACCCGTGAGTTCCTTGAGGCTGGGACCTGTATCTTATTAACTGTTGTATACCCAACACTGTATACTCTGGCTGGCAAGTAACAGGCACTCTATCCATTTGCAGGATTATTTAATGATAGAGAAAATTTTTATAATATGTTAAGTAAAAGGCTATATTATAAAATTATTCAAACTGTCTGATTTCAAGTTTGTTAACTAGAAAGTAATTTTTGTTTATAGACTGAAATACAGGTAGTTTAGAATGAGGCAGACTAAATGCAGCCTCCATAGTTGTGAGGTTTTTCTCCAGCAGATGGCAGCAGTCTAGATGTAGAAGTGGGTGAGCTCAAACTTCTGGATGGACCCAGTGCTTTCAGTTGTCAAGAATGGGTGACATTGAGAACAAAGGGGTAAGGGTGTTGAGGGTGTCAGGCAAGGAGAGCAGTAGAAGTGATATAACAGCGGGTTTTTTTTTTTTGAGACGGGGCGGGGGAAGCTGAGGGTGGGGGTGTTAGGATATTAGTAGACAGTTTTGAGTGAGGAGGTCTTAGGGGATTTCCTGAGAGCAATCAGAGTGGGAGCAAGTGGTCCAGAAGAATAGGGGATTGGGAGATCCAGGTGGAGCAGCTCAGAGGAGGATACAGTCTAGGATGTGGCTGTGGATATGCGTAGCTCAGGTGGAGTGGAAGAACTTCACAGCAGTGAACTCAGGGCACTCTGAGACCAAGTTTTGATGGCTTATCTATATAAGGACTTTCATGTTACCCAAGAGAATGCTAGAAATGCTTGCCTCTATGGTGGAGAGAGGAATCTCTCAGTGAGCCAGGTGTCAAGAGTCAGGTGGAAGAATGACTGTGATGAAGAAGGGTAGAGGATGAAGAGTCAGTGACACCAGCACCAAAGGAAACTCTAAAAATATGTACGTCCAGCTGAAGCACCAGATGATCATATGATCTGGGACTTTTACATGTTTTTTTTTTTCCTTTATAAGCCCCTATATTATATGTACATCTTGAGTTGGTGGTGGCTAGAGTATTATTGGGTTAACACTGTGTGCGATGACTCCTTATACTGAAAACTCTTTTCCAGAGCTCTAATAGGCAGGCTCAAGTGAAGTACCATGGCTCAGTTGCTCAGTTATGCATTCCAAAGGCAGATAATTTGGGGTTGTCCTCATAAAAGTTTAAAATGTCTATTCTAGAGACTTGTCTATGGATTCCTTATGAATGAAAAGAAAAGGATTTTTCCCAGTAACTCTAGTGCAATCTCCTTCACCTGGGTAGGCTCAAGGGATTACTGTAGACTAGCTTGACATCTGAAGAAGGCAATGGCAGCCCACTCCAGTACTCTTGCCTGGAAAATCCCATGGATGGAGGAGCCTGGTAGGCTGTAGTCCATGGGGTCGCTAAGAGTCAGACATGACTGAGTGACTTCACTTTCACTTTTCACTTTCATGCATTGGAGAAGGAAATGGCAACCCACTCCAGTGTTCTTGCCTGGAGAATCCCAGGGACGGAGGAGCCTGGTAGGCTGCCATCTATGGGGTTGCACAGAGTCGGACACAACTGAAGTGACTTAGCAGCAGCAGCAGCAGCTTGACATTTAGTTCATCTGAGATGTAGTTATGCATTTTAAGTTTAGTCTTATAGCTGATTGAGGGGGAGGTTGCATAGGCTAGGTAGGGTAACTTTGTAAAGTTGTCACCCAGTTTAGCTTGCTATTGTATTAAAAATAATTCTGTATGGGTGAGGATAAGTAGAAGGAAGCTCCTTGCTTTCTTTCCATTTTGCTTGTAGTATAGGTATCTGCAAGCCAAACAAATTTAACGCATCCCTTTCTTTTAATCTCATGACAGTTTAAAGTTCTAGGTCGAAGGTGGTATCTGAATACTTTTTATCACGCAACATCGTTTAACTTTACTACGAGGGAACAGACGGCAGTGGTGTGTTTAGATCTGTATCCAGCAACTGACTACACGGTGAATGTCACTCTACTGGAATCTCCGGAGCAGCCATCAGTGCAAACAACAGTAACCACCGCACCAGCAGGTAGGTGGGGATGTCTTTTGGTTTGGGGTCTTAAGACAACAAGTTAAATATGTGTATTGAACTACACGACATGGGGGAGCATAAAGAATGCTAGTCTTGGAGGCAAGAGACCTGGGTTCTCGGTCTAACAAACTGCCAGTTTTGTCTGGGGTACAAGGTCTCTGAATCTTCCCTCCCCCACAGGGGTGCTGGCTCAGAGAGAGTACAGACCAGGAACTGAACGATTTACTCAGGAATCTCTAGGAGTAATAGATCGAGCCTTATGTAAGGTTTTCTATCTTTCGCCTCAAATTTAAGACAGCTGAAACCTAAAGGTAGACATTATGGCCAACTAGAGCCAACTTCCAGGAGTTTGGAAATGTGAGCTCCACTGTGTCGGGCATTGGAGGGACAAGGAGGCCACCTGACTGGGTCTCATACAAGCGCATTAACCCAACACAGAGAACAGTGGCCTAAAGCAGATTAGGCTCCTTCCCCTGTGGCTTGTGTTGTTGCTGTTTAGCTGCTCAATTGTGTCACTCTTGCGACCCCATAGACTGCAGCACACCAGGCTTCCCTGTCCTTCACTCTCTCCTGGAGCTTGCTCAAACTTGTGTCCACTGAGTCAGTGATGCCATTCAACCATCTCATCCTCTGTTGTCCCCTTCTCCTCCTGCCTTCAGTCTTTCCCAGAATCAGAATCTTTTCCAGTGAGTCGACTCTTCACATCAGGTGGCCAAAGTATTGGAGCTTCAGCTTCAGGATCTGTCCTTGCAATGAATATTCAGGGTTGATTTCCTTTCCGGATAGAAGCGGCTGTGTCAACTCCACAGCTCCCCCTAGTGGCAAGAGATGCTGATGTCGCTACAATTAATTTCCTTTTTTTTTTTTTTTTGCCGTGCTGTAGGGCGTTCAGCATCTTTAGTTCCCTGCTGCTGCTGCTAAGTCGCTTCAGTCGTGTCCGACTCTGTGCGACCCCATAGACGGCAGCCCACCAGGCTCCTCTGTCCCTGGGATTCAAACCCGCACCCACTGCATTGGAAGTGCTGAGTCTTAACCACTGGACTGCCAGGGAAGTCCTTCTACAATTAATTTCTTTTGTTCTTTTATCAGTAAGGTTTAAGGGACAAATCTATGGACAGCCAGGCAGAGACGCTGCCCGCTTTGAAGGAAAACAGTAGAATAAGATAGGTCTTGCTCCTGAGGCCTTTATGCTGTTCACCCACTGATCTTTGCGGGTTGAGAGTGAACACTTTGGTCTTTGTACTTGGAAGGCTCTGAAATAGAATAGACACAAGTGAGGGCCATGCAGTACAGGAGAATGAAAATTCACTATTTTATTTTCCATCTCAGATTATGCTTGGTATCAACAGACATTGCACGATGAATACCTCCTCACAGCATAAACCTAGCCCCCACATCCATTTCCAGAATTTGAATATACATTTCCTCCAACTGTTCAATCCTCAGAGGAATAAAAGTCTGAAATTAACACCTACTTCTCCTTGTCAATTAATGTGTAAAGGCACTCGAGTCCTAGGTTCTTTCCTCCCCAGTGTTTTCTCTGCAAAGTCTCTGTCAGAGTGGCCTGCTTGTGATGGAGAGTGTGTTCTAGCTGTTGCATCCTAGGAATCTTGTTTCTTTGTGACTTCTTGGTGGAGGTGGTGCTTAGTCACTCAATCAGGCCCAACTCTTTGCGACCCCATGAACAGTACCCTGCCAGGCTTCTCTGTCCATGGGATTCTCCAGGCAAGAATACTGGAGCGGGTTGCCATTTCCTCCTCCAAGGGATCTTCCCACCCCAGGGACTGAAACTGCATCTGTTGATCTCCTGCCTTGGCAGGCGGATTCTTTATCACTGAGCCACCTGGAAAGCCTATATTACTAAAGTACCTCCAAAGTTGAAGTAATCTTGAATTATCCCAAGTTTCATCTTTCAATGTCTCAATGTGAGTCCCAGAGTTACAGAACTTTGAAAAGCAAAATTAAGTGACAGCTGTACAACACTGTGAGTGTACTAAATATCATTGAATTGTATACATTAAAGTGGTTAATTTTATGTTGTGTGAATGTCAGTGAGAAAAACTCGGTGGATTAGATCTGTTTGTCTTGCTCCTGGGCCTCAGTTACCTTCTGCGTGATTCCTCATGTGACATAATGCAAGTAAAATGTTTAACACAGTTCCTAGTACATAATAATGATGATGACGACAGTACTAGCTTTATTTACTCATTTGTTTAAGTTAGTTTTTATTGGAATATAGTTGCTTTACAATGTTGTGTTAGTTTTTACTGTATAGTGAAGTGAATCAGCTATACGTTTTCATAGATCTCCTCTTTCTTGGATTTCCTTCCTGTTTGGGTCAGCACAGAGCGCTAAGCAGAGTCCCCTGAGCTGCACAATGGGTTCACATCAGTTGTCTATTTTATACACAGTATCAGCTTTAACTTTGCTTTTTGAGCACTGAAGATATGCAGCCATTGTCCAAAGTGCTATCCTTGAGTCAACCCGAACCTACCCAACCTTCTGAGGAAGGCATTGCTATTATTCCCCTTTTACAGAGAAGGACCATGAGGCACAGAGAAAGTTAAGCAGCTTGCCCAAGATCACAAAACTCGTGAGAGATACAAGTGGGATTTGAACACAGTCTGGCTCCCGGGCCCTCATTTTTAATCAGTGCATCTGCTGCTTTTAACTAAATATTAGTGCTCAAAAAAAAAGAAAAATTTTGTTCCTAGAACCTAGCGCGTGTTAGTCCAGACCTCCTTTGCTTTTGTCAGCCTTGGAGCATGAGCAGAAACTTCAAGTGCCGCGGGTGTGTAAATGCATTCATTGAATAAACGTTCATTTCTTATCTATTGTGTGTCAGGCAGGTTCTTATAGCTGACAGTGAAGCAGCAATAAAACAGTCTCAGCTGTCACGGGGTTGGAGTCAGGAGGTTGGAGAGGAGACAGATAAACAAGTAAGGAAATATATCACATGTTAGGTGGGGCTAAGTGGTAAGATGAAGAATAAAATTTGGCAAAGGGAGTGGCAGTTGACGGTCAGGGAGGGCCTCTATTGTAAAGAGACATTTAAGTACAGGTTTGAAGGAGGTGAGGGGAACACCATGTGACAGGCATGTCCTTGGCATGTTCCAGGAACATCAGGGAAGCCAGCATGGCTGCAGCAGAGTGAGTTGGAGAAAGGGGTAGGAGATTCAGTCTCTAGCTTGAGTATAATGAGGGGGTCGTGCTGCCAGGGTGAGAAAGAGAGACTGTGGTTATCTCCTCCTCTGCAAGGTGGACCCCAGATTATCCACAGTGAGTATAATCTGCCGTATGATGTGTCCTCCTCTATAGGCCACCAAGCAATCGGAAGTCTACCCGCCGTGAATTTCAACTTAATTTGGGAAATCTCTTTTCATAAAGTTCCTTGGATTCCGTCTGACCTTAGGCTGCTCATCGGTTGTAGGGCAGGAAATCTGCTCTCTCTGAACATTTTGGAACTTTGCCCATGGTGGCTCCAGGTCTTTCTTGTTGTCTATCCCATGTATTTAGAACCTTGTGTTTCCATTTCTCCTTCAGGCCCTGTTTCTCCCACCCTCCTCCGTTGCTAAAGATCTTGATCTGTGTAGTGAAAGAGCCTCCTTTCTCTGTAAGCAGGGCATCCATATCTATAGTAGGAAATTCTTCAAGTGAAACGCATTGTCTTAAAAAGAAATGGACCCTCTGACATGGAAAACAAAGTAAGAAGGCGGCAGGTAGTGTTGCTAAGTCAGGTTTAGTTGCTAAGTCATGCCCGACTCTTTTGCAACCATAATGACTCTTTTGCAACCACACTGACCGTAGCCTGCCAGGCTTCTCTGTCCATTGGATTCTGGAGTGGGTTGCCATTTCCTTCCCCAGGGGATCTTCCCGACCCAGGGATTGAACCCACGTTTCCTGCGTTGGCAGGTGGATTCTTTACCACTGAGCTATCTGGGAAGCTCCAGTGGGGGCAAGGGGCAGAGATAAATGAAGAATTTGGGATTAACATATACACGCTGCTGTGTATAAGGTAGGGCTTCCCTGTTGGCTCAGGTAAATCTAGAACCTTTACCTAGAATCTTTACCTGATTCTAGGTAAGCAATCTGCCTGCCAATCAGGAGATGCAGGAGACTGGGATTCAGTCTCTGGGTTGGGAAGATCCCCTGGAGAAGGAAATGGCCCTGCAGTATACAATGGACAGAGGAACCTGGCAGGCTACAGTCCATAGGGTCGCTAAAGTCAGACACAACTTAGCCACTAAACAACAGCAGCAACAACATATATAAGGGAGGGAAACAACAAGGACCTACCGTAGAGCACAGAGAATTGTATTCAATATCTTGTAATAACGTTTAATGGAAAAGAATCTGAAAAGTGTATATATGTGTGTGTACATATATGTGTGTATATATATATTGTATATTTGAATCACTTTGCTGTACACTTGAAACAAACACAAAATTGTAAATTAACTATACTTCTATATACAGAAAGGAGGGTACATGACAAATGGGGAGAAAAGTACTGCAATACACTCATAGTTCATTAAAAAGAAAGAAAGAAATATATTGTCTTGCAACACAGTCCCAACTTCCTGTTCTTTTCTCTGAATTTCTCTGTCCCCAGAAAGCTCCCAAGAATTGTCCTAATCCAAATGACTTCCTATTATTGAATGCTTTGCTTCTAAGTCCTGCTTCCTGGTTAAGAGGTTTCCTTTGTCTTTCCTGGAAAATTACCCTCTCTGATCCTTGAGCTGCTGTTGAGTTTCTGGAACTTGTGCTTTCATTGGTCTGATGTGGTGCAGGAAGTCCCCTAGGTTAGTGGTTTTTCACCCAAACCCCACCTTTCCCTAGAACTGAATTTCTAAGACCTGAACTGCTCGTGTTTCTTTGATGGGAACTGAAGCACTCCTTCCTACCACCCTTTCCTTTACTGCATTGCGAGGGATAACCCTCCAGTGTCCAGGGCCTCCTAAGCATTCCATTCTGCTCCGTCAGGCTAGCTGAGTGGTAAGCTTTCAACCTTCATGCCAGCTGTTTCTATTCCTTCTTCTTGCCCAGGCCTGGCTAATATCTTTTGCTATAGATTACTACTTACCTTCTCTGTATTTGCTTTTTGTTTTCGTACTTCGATTTTTGTGCTCCTAACATATAACTTTGAATTCTGCCTGTGAGGTCTTCATAGAGCAAGAATGATGCCTTGCATCAGTCAGTGTTCAGATAAATTCTTCCCACCTTCCCTTTTGTTAGGAGGTATTTATTTCTGTTCAGTTCAGTCTGTGACGTCAGCCTGGGCCTGATCAAAGAGGCACCGTGAATCCTCCTTACATCTCTGCTTTTCTGCTCCTTCTTTTCAAGTTTTAAATCCGTGTATTTCCCGGGCAGACTTCCTTATAGTCTGTGCCATACCTGGTGTTTCAGCTGTAAGAACAATGTCACCTTGAAACTCACTGAATGATGCCTGAAGAACCCTACACTGATCTTTCTAGTCCTTCTCTTATTAAATACGTCACATTTTCTGTAGCTATGTGGTACCACAACTCCAGTTACTGAAAAGCTCTCTATTAGTGCTTACACTGGGTTACCTATTTACACCTGTCAGAGGACCCTTCTTGATAGAATAATACTTACCTCTGATCCCACATTTTGGGGGATCATTTTGTTTTTTCCCCAGAATAGCCCCTTTATTCTTCTCTTTGATGATTTTCAGCCATTTCCCTGACCTAGTGAGTATTTCTATCTTTCCTAGTCTCTTTAGAGTGGTTACATTTGGATATATCTCCTTTTCCTATTGTAGTTTTCTAGCTGGGCTAATAACATTGTACAGGAGGTGGTGATCAAAGCCATCCTCAAGAAGAAGAAATTCAAAAAGGCAAAAGAGCTGTCTGAGGAGGCCTTACAAATAGCTGAGAATAGAATAGAAGCAAAGAGCAAAGGAGAAGAGGAAAGATATAAGCATCTGAATGCAGAGTTCCAAAGAATAGCAAGGAGAGATAAGAAACCCTTCCTCGGTGATCAATGCACAGAAATAGAGAAAAGTAATAGAATGGGAAAGACTAGAGATCTCTTCAAGAAAATTAGAGATACCAAGGGAACATTTCATGTGAAGATGGGCTCAATAAAGGACAGAAATGGTCTGGACCTAACAGAAGCAGAAGATATTAAGAAGAGGTGGCAAGAATACATGGAAGAACTATACAAAAAAGATCTTCATGACCCAGATAACCGTGATGGTGTGATCACTGGACTAGAGGCAAACATCCTGAAATGTGAAGTCAAGTGGGCCTTAGGAAGCATCACCATGAACAAAGCTATTTCAAATCCTAAAAGATGATGCTGTGAAAGTGCAGCACTCAATATGCCAGCAAATTTGGAAAACTCAGCAGTGGCCACAGGACTGGAAAATGTCAGTTTTCATTCCAATCCCAAAGAAGGGCAATGCCAAAGAATGCTCAGACTACCACATAATTACACTCATCTCACATGCTAGTAAAGTAATGCTCAAAATTCTCCAAGCCAGGTTTCAGCAATACATGAACTGTGAACTTCTAGATGTTCAAGCTGGATTTAGAAAAGGCAGAGGAACTAGAGATCAAATTGCCAACACCCACTGGATCATCGAAAAAGCAAGAGAGTTCCAGAAAAACATCTACTTCTGCTTTGTTGACTATGCCAAAGCCTTTGACTGTGTGGATCACAAGAAACTGGAAAATTCTTAAAGAGTTGGCAATACCAGACCACATTACCTGTCTGCTGAGAAATCTGTATGCTGGTCAAGAGGCAACAGTTAGAACTGGACATGGAACAACAGACTGGTTCCAAATAGGAGAAGGAGTACGTCAAAGCTGTATATTTTCACCCTGTTTATTTAATTTATATGCAGAGTACATCATATGAAATGCTGGGTTGGATGAAGCACAAGCTGGAATCAAGATTACTGGGAGAAATATCAATAACCTCAGATATGCAGATGATACCACCCTTATGACAGAAAGTGAAGAAGAACTAAAGAGCCTCTTGATGAAAGTGAAAGAAGAGAGTGAAAAAATTGGCTTGAAACTCAACATTCAGAAAACTAAGATCATGGCATCTGGTCCCATCACTTCAAGGCAAATAGATGGGGAAACAATGGAAACAGTGACAGACTTTATATTTTTTGGACTCCAAAATCACTGCAGATTTCATGACTACAGCCATGAAATTAAAAGACACTTGCTCCTTGGAAGAAAAGCTATGACCAACCTAGACAGCATATTCAAAAGCAGAGATATTACTTTGCTGACAAAGGTCCGTTTAGTCAAAGCTATGGTTTTTCCAGTAGTCATGTGAGAGTTAAACTATAAAGAAAGCTGAATGCCGAAGAATTGATGCTTTTGAACTGTGGTGTTGGAGAAAACCCTTGGACTGCAAGGAGATCCAACCAGTCTATCCTAAAGGAAATCAGTCTTGAATATTCATTGGAAGAACTGATACTGAAGCTGAAACTCCAATACTTTGGCCGCCTGATGGGAAGAACTGACTCATTGGAAAAGACCCTGATGCTGGGAAAGATTGAGGGCAGGAGGAGAAGGAGACGACAGAGGATGAGGTGGCTGAATGGCATCACTGACTCAGTGGACATGAGTTTGAGCATGCTCCAGGAGTTGGTGATGGACACGGAAGCTTGGCGTGCTGCAGTCCATGGGGTCACAATCGCAGTTGGACATGACTGAGTGACTGAACTGAACCAAATATGATTTCAAATTTTCTTCTCCTTCTTCACTTTATTCCATTTTCTCTCAATATTGTCCCATTTGCAAGATCGAAACCTCTTCTGTAAACTGATTTCATTCCTTTTTCAGAGCTTGAGCAAATCTCATCTTTAGAAAGAAAGGGTTCTAGCCAATACCTTTTATGACTTTTTCTCAGCACTTGAGTTTGTAATAATCCCATTGGATTTTATCCCCTTTTCAACCAGGAAGAATCCCTGCTCTAGAATCCCCAGGCTGTTGTTGTTGTTCAGTTGCTAAGTCATGTCCGACTCCTCGGGACCCCATGGACTGCAGGGGTCCAATGCAGTCCTCCAGGCTGCATGTCTGGAGGCCTCCCTCTCCCTTACTGTCTCCCAGAGTTTTCCCAAGTTCATGTCCATTGAATTGGTAATGCCATCCAACCATCTCATCCTCTGTTGCCCTATTCTTCTGCCTCAGTCTTTCCCAGCTCAGGGTCTTTTACAGTGAGTTGGCTCTTTGCATCATGTGGCCAAAGCATTGGATCTTCAGCTTCAGCATCAGTCCTTCCAACAAGTAGGATTGGAAGGACTGATGCTTTAGGATTAACTGGTTTGACCTTCTCAGTCTGGGGCTCTGTAAAACAATCCAGAGCAATTTGAGAGCCTGTGGTGTTGGGGTGACTCTTGAGCCTGTAGACAAACCATGGGTTTAGTCTTTTCTCAGATCTCTTCATTCTGAACAAGATAAAGAGAGACAGAATTTAGGGTAGCTAATCTCCTGTTGTCTGCTAATGTCTGGCTCCCCCAGATGCTCTCTAAAATCCATCAAAATCTGCCACTAATGATCTTTTTGTGCTTCACAAACTTTAGCTAACAGAAGAATCACCTGGAGAGCTTATTAAAGCATAGGTTCCTGAACTCCATCCTAGAGATTCTGACTCAGCAGGCCTGGAGCGCAGACCTCAAAATTTCATTTCTAGTAAGTTTCCAGGCCTTGTTGATGCTGCCAGTCCATGTTTTGAGCAGCACTGCTCTAACCACACAAGCTACTTAGCTACTTCTGGGTAAATTAAAACCCTTACTTAGAAGAAAAGACACGATAAAGAGAAAGACCCCCCCCCCAAAAAAAAAGTGGTAGTCAAAATAATTCAAAGTGCTCATGCCTAAGAAACTTGCACATTTTGCCTGATATGTGAAGTTTTCCTGGTAATTGAATATCTATCAATACCTCATCTAATTATTTTTTTAATGTGGCTACACCAAGTCTTAGCTGTGGTGCGTGGGCTCTAGTTCCCTGGTCAGGGATGGACCCCAGGCCCCCTGCACTGCGAGCATGGAGTCTTAACCACTGGACCACCAGGCAGGTCTCAGTGCTTGATCTATTCTTGCAATGCTAGGTACAGAGACCAAGAGCCTCCATCTCTCCCGGGGGTGCTTTGCTCCCCAGTGGAAGCTCTTGTCTTGATATAACCTCAGTGTATTTACGTGTTGCAGGTGGAAGAGTGTGAGTCTTACCTACCCCACTTCTCCAGACCAACACATGAAGAGTAAAGTATCGACTTTATTTGCCTGAGCAAGTTCCCAGGAATTACCCCAACATAGTTCTAGTAAGAGTGACGCTGGAGAATGAGGCTTAGATATGTGTGGCAAAATGGGGTTTCCTACTGTCTTTCCCCCTGGAAGTTCGGGTAGCTGAGTCTGCACAGGGACCCTTGCCTGGCTTACCCACCCAGTCTCAGGCTGACGATCCGAGAAGGAATGGGCAGAGACAGGTTACTCACTTCTCGGAGACGAGATACACATGTCCCTTGCGCCTGAGTCTAGGCAGGTCCCAGACAGCAAGGATCTGCTTCTTTGGGCAGTGACCTATGACATATGAACTCCACCCACTAGGAAATGTGACCGAAGGAATAGTAGCCTTCTTCTTACCTGTCAGATTACATATTTACTTTTCATTCCTTGAGGATTAGTGAGTAGGGAGTGGAGAGAGGCCGTAATTGTTCTTTCTTTTGTAAAAATCAGGAGACAGGTAACTAGCAAGCTTTAACACACATGACCTCTGTAATGTCAGAGAGTTGATTGGGAAAGGTCCATTCTAGTTCTACGAGTGTATGTTAGGAAAGTAACTCTAAGTTCCTCCAAATTCATATATTTCAACATCCAAATTTCTTGACTGATTTCTTTACCATTGTTATTACATTTATCTGTTCAATTCTGTGTTTTCATTGATATATACAACTTATTCATAGAGTAAGAGTTTATTATTGGTGTCAAATTATTTGTGTCAAATACTTATCCTGTTTTATCATTTTTTAAAATTTGTTTATGATGTCTTTGATGTATAAAGGCTTTAGGTTTCTATGCAGTCCAATTGATTGATCTTTCCTTTGTGATTTATTGCATTAATGTTAAATACAGATTTTTCAAACAAAAGTTTTTATTTATAGCCCATCTTTTTTTTCTAGGACTTTAAGTAACCTGCATCATAGGGAAAGTGTTAGTTGCTCTGTTGTGTCCGACTCTTTGTGACCCCATGGACTATAGCCCTCCAGGCTCCTCTGTCGGTGGGATTAACCTTGCAAGAATACTGGAGTGGGTTGCCATTTCCTCCTCCAGCAGATCTTCCCAACCCAGGGATCGCACCTGGGTCTCCCGCATTGCAGGCAGATTCTTTACCATCTGAGCCACCAGGAAAGCTAAGTGACCTGCATGGGTATATAAAATGAGTAGGTAACCTAAAGAAGAATGTAAAACAAACTCAGGGACCTAAAAAGGATGTCAGAATAAGGCTAAGAATAATTCATATCCTCATAATCCATTTACTTTTTCATCAGTGGCTCCCACATTTAGGTTTAAGTTTTCATCCCATCTAGCCAGGAAGAAAGCCATTACATGACTTATAAGGCTACAACAAATGGTGTTTCTGGAAGGAAGTAAAGTTATTTTCAACATATAGAAATTTCTGATTGGGGGAGGGTGGTTCATAAGTAATTCAGTGTTTGAGCAGCATTTTATGAGAGTTTTATGATGCTGTTTCTTATATTGCCCCTCAACATGGCTCATTGTATTTTAGAAAAACATAATTCATTGCGGAGTGGGCAAGGAAAGGTGCCTCAGAAATGCCTGTGCTCTGCTGATCTGACTTGATTCAGGGGTATGATTAGGTTAGTTTAGATTATTTGGAGGAATGAACTGGAGTCCATGTTTTTCAGGAAATATTTCCTAAATATTGCTGCTCGATAAATTATGGGGCCCATGTGTTTAGATGATTCTGTCTCATCCATCCCAAGGAAAGAGTTGATCTGTGTTGCCAGTTGAATTACAAGGATCTGTGCCTGAAAAGAAGGCTGCCTGCCTCCATTATAGGGCTAAGCCGAGTCTAGGGAGCTAAGCTAAGGGAAATGTACAAATCTGCCCTCCATGGTTGAATCTCAATTCCTGTCCTTACAATGTGATCACATACTTTTAGCCTGAAAATCTCATGGTAGTTGTAACTAGATACCAAATTTGTCTTAAGAAAAATTTCAACAAAATAATGAACTCTCAACTTGAATAATGGTTATATCCTTCTAAGATAAACTGAAATATACATCAAGGACAACTAAAATGATACCCTATTTATAGAGTTATAGAAGGGCTATAAAAATAGTAACTGTGCTTTCCAGATAGTTGATTTGTAGCCATTTTTTTCTTGACAGTATTTACCTTGAAAAACCAACTGTTTAGGCTGCTCCTAATTAGAGGTTTAAAACCAAATCATTTATGACTAAGAGAATGCTGGTTTTTCTGTTCTCTTTAGAAGAGGACTGCTTGCATTTAGTTACTTCTAAAATAGTGTTGGTAAATTTTTAAAAGTATCTAAAAAAGAGGAACAGGCCACTTTTCCTCTATTCCCTGGTAGAATGCCTGACTGATGAAGTGGCTTACGATAGCAGGTTTTCTAACAGCATGCATAATTTGAGATCTCTTGGGACCTTATAAACCTTCCCCTGTAACTGACTGCTGTTCACAGAATTGAAGTCCAAACAAAAGATAGTAAAGACCACAAATAATTTAACATGGTTTCTGGTATTTTTCCACAAAATGATAAATACTGTAATAACATTTCTGGGTGGAAAAGGTATGTCTGAAGTCAGCCTGCTTCTCTTATAAGCCATCAGCCTGAGAAACTCATACTTGCCATTGGCCAAGCCAAAAATCAGCATATATTTTGCATGGAATAGCCAGTCATCCGTAATATGCCAAAAATGGAGAGAGAAAATGGTTGTTCTCTTTAAGATAATGACATTGTAGATCCAGCTAGGTAGAACCATACTCAGAGGATAAATAAAGATGAATAAGTTCTTTGGAACTGGCCCTCATCACTAAATGGATTTTAAATGGCTTTAGATGCAATGGCTTCGTCTCATTCTTCCATTTCAGGGCCACCATATTCTAATCATGTGTACAGACAAAGAGGCTCCAAGGCTCTCTCCTTGGCTGAAATCAGACAAAAGACCACTTCCTTCTCAGTTTACCCTATTCGTTAATACAATACAAAGGAAACTTGACTACTTGATGTTCTTTTTTCTTTTCATTTCCTTGTGACTTTTTAATTTGATGTAATTTCAAATTTCTCTCTCTTGTTCTCTCTTTCTCTCCCCTTTTCTTGAAATAAATCCCACTTGGTCATAGTACATTATTTTTTTTATATGGCATTACATTCTGTTTCTTTGAGTATTTTTGCACCAATATTCATAAGTGATGTGAATTTATAGTTTTCTTTCTTCTTCGGTACTATCCTTATCAGGTTTAGACATTAGTATTTTCTTTGTTTCATAAAAAGAATTGGAAAGTTTCCTTCATCATCACAATTTATGAAACATTTGGACTACCTGTTCTCGGATGGTTTGGTAGAATTCCTCTCGGTAACAGTCTAGGCCTAGGGATTTTCTGTGTTTGTTCCTTGATGATGGTCTCAATTTTTTTTTTAATGGACATTGGTATGTTTCAGCTTTTATTGTCTAATGGAGTCCATTTTGGTAAACTGTATTAGGAATTACCCATTTTATCTGTTTTCAAAATTCATTTGCATGGTGGTCTGCAAAAGTAACTTTTTGAATTCTCTTTTATTTCAAAGATTAGTTCTCCATTTACTTGATTTTTTCCTTTTTATTTTCTAGCTGATTAGTTAGCAGTTTGTCTATTTTGATAAGTATTTTCAAAAAGTGAAGATTTTTTTTTTTATTAATTAGATCTACTATTTGTTTCCACAATTAGATCTACTCCACATCAGGGATTAGCAAAGTATGGACCGTGGGCCAAATCTGGCCTGTCATCTGATTTCATAAGAAAGTTTTATTGGAACACAGTCAAGTCATTTATTTACATATTGTCTGGTTGCTTTTGTGCTACAAAGCCAGGATTGAGTAGTTGTAACAGAAGTGTCTGGTCCAGAAAACCTAAAATATTTACTATTGGACCCTTTATAGAAACCTTTCCTGACTCTTGCTCTACATCATTAATTTCTGCTCTCTTATTTCCTGTATCCTTTCTTATGCTTCCTTTTGCTTTATAAAAGTGGTTGTAGTTTATCTGTATTCTTCTATTTTGGGTTCTCTTTTGTCTTATAGGGGCTTCCCTTATGGCTCAGCTGATAAAGAATCCGCCTGAAATGTGGGAGACCTGGGTTTGATCCCTGGGTTGGGAAGATCCCCTGGAGAAGGGAACGGCTACCCACTCTAGTGTACTGGCCTGGAGAATTCCATGGACTGTATAGTCCATGGGGTTGCAAAGAGTTGCCTGAGCAACTTTCACTTTGACTTAATCAGATCTTACTTTCTCCCTGCACTTCTTTTTCCTGTCACCACATAGTTTTCAAAGGATACCTATTCCTTCGTTTTTATTCTCCGCTTTCCCAGAAGCAATATCTTTCTCGTTGTTCAGTTGCAAAGTTGTGTCTGACTCCTTGCGACCCCATGAACTGCAGCACACCAAGTTTCCCTGTCCTTCACCATCTCCCAGAGTTTGCTCAAATTCATCTCCACTGAGTCACTGATGCCATCCAACCATCCCATCCTCTGTTGCTCCCTTCTCCTCCTGCCCTCAATCTTTCCCATCATCAGGGTCTTTCCCAGTGAGTTGGCTCTTTGTATCAGGTGGCCAAATTATTGGAGCTTCAGCTTCAGCATCAGTCCTTCCAGTAAATACTCAGGGTTGATTTCCTTTAGGATTGACTGGTTTGACCTGAAGTCTCATAGATTTTTCTTATTTTGCTTGTAGTTAGTACTCTGATATGCCAGGTCTCTTTTTCAGGATTTTCACCCTTAAGGTGAAATTCCTCTTTCTGGGAGTGACTCTGACTAATGATTGGGCCCTTTGCTTCCCTCTTCTCTTTCACAGGTCTCTTCTAGCGCCCCCTCACTCTCTAGAATGATGTGTGGGCAATTGAGAGATAGCTTTGCTGGGACTTGCTATTTGCTTTTTCATAAAAGGTGATTAAAGTTTGCAGTTTTCTCTTGTCTTCCAGTGGTGACGACAGCATTGGTTTTATTTTGTTCTGTTTGCTTTTGCAGTTGATCTGAAGTATATTTTGGAGAATGTATGGAGAGATTTGAATTTAAGGGGCCACCATTATCAGTGAAGTAACTGGAACGCTAATCTTAATGAAGTCTTTTTTGAACATTTATTTCTGGTTGTGCTGGGTCTTTGCTGCTGCACAGGCTCTTCTCTAGTTGTGGCGAGCGGGGGCTTCTCTTCCTTGCAGGGCGCGGGCCTCTCATTGCGGAGGCTTCTCTTGCTGTGGAGCATGGGCTCTAGAGGTTGTGGGCTTCGGAGCACAGGCTCAGTATTTCTGGTGCATGGGCTCAGTTGCTCTGTGGCAAGTGGGATCTTCCTGGATCAGGGATCCTACCAGTGTCTCCTGCATTGGCCGGTAGATTCTTCCCCACTGAGCCACCAGGGAAGCTCTGTAATAAACTCTTCAAGTGCTAACTTTCCGCCTCCATATCCCTGCTCTCCTGCCCTTTCTTCTACCTGGAAACCTCACCCTTCTTCTTCAGTTCCTATATTCCCTTCTTTCATGATGCCCTCAACTGAAAGTACATGTTCTTCTTTCTGAATCTTTTTCAGGAGGAAATATTGGGAGGAGTTTGGCACAGTTACTCTGGAGTCGGGTTATCTAAATTCAAATCTCAGATCTGCTGTTTACAATCTCTGTGCCTTTAAGCAAGTTATTTAACCTCATGTGGCTAAACTGCCTTCACTATAAAAATGGGAATAAGGTTATGGATTTGTTGTGAAACTAAATGGGTTAATGCACATGGAAAACCAGCATATGTGATATGCAGTAAGCATCTATCAAATGTTAACTGTGACTTAAATTTATATTACAACATTTATTATATACTCCTTTATATTTTTGTTACATTGATATAGTGTGTAACTTCTCTTCTCGATTAAATACATATTAAGGGCAGGAACCATGTCTTATTCAGAGTACTTGTATTCCATTTGGTTAATATATCAGGTAGGGGCTTTCCTGGTAGCTCAGCTGGTAAAGAATCCACTTGCAATGCAGGAGACCTGGGTTCCATCTCTGGGTTGGGAAGATTCCCTGGAGGAGGGCATGGCAACCCACTCCAGTATCTGTCAGGAGAATCCCATGGACAGAGAAGCCTGGCAGGCTATAGTGCATGGGATCGCAAAGAGTGATTGAGCAACTTTCACACTCCCAGTATATCAGGTGCTTAGATTTCCTCATATTGCTGACTGCTTACATTTTAACAGTAGGGAACGCCATGCTCGCCACTGTCCTGGACACTGGGTGTACAAAGATGAATGAGACATGGTGTTTCATAATACACACAGGCATAATTATACATACATAGTAATATAATGCATAAAGTGTAGTTTGAAGTTGCAGGGGACTCTGGGAGCCCTGAGAAAGTAATGACTGATTTTGCCCAGAGTTGCTTGCCTGCATTAACAAAGCTGAAACATAATTTCTAAGAATCTGATGAACTAAGAGCCAAAATTTTTCTTCTCTGAGTCATTCTTGCAGGTCTGGTTTTTCAGCTTTAGGCTTCTTGTGGGTGGGGAAATGAGAGAGAGAAGGCAGAGTGACCACTGAAAGTACAGCAGAGAATGGCCATTTGAGTGAGAGACCGGGCATGTATAATACTTAATAGAGCAAAGGATCAGAGAGTGGGGCAGGACAGGATTCAGCGTGAGCTGCCTTCTACTGGGGACCCTTTTCCACTCCAAGTGAGTCAGCAGGGATTCAACCTACCTTTAGTTCAAACTGTGAGCCCCTTGGATGGAAGGAAAGGAATCTAGACAGAGTCACTCTCTGACCAACATGGACCTAAACTTAACCAGTGAGACGTTTCCTGTGAACAGAAGGAATTGTGGACCCACCATTACTGTAACATGACAGTTATTTGTGGCATGCAGGATCTAGTTCCCTTCCCAGGGATTGAACCCAGGCCCCCTGCCTTGGGAACACAGAGTCTTAGTGACTGGACCACCATGAAAGTGCCAAGATTATATTTTAAGATTTATTTTTTTCACTTGTTTATTTTCTGCCTTTCTCACTAGAATGAATTCCATTCGGTGCAGGGATTTCATTTTCTTACCACTTTATCCTGCTCCAAAGCATGCCTGGCACATGGTGAGAACTTTCTAAATATTCACTGAATGAATGAGTAAACTTACTCCAAGAAGGACCATAGGAATCACCTTTGGAAGTACATTCCACTTGTAGGTTACTTGGTGGAGAGTTGGTATCTTCACTTTCCTATCTTTTCATTCAAGGATGTGGCATTTTTCTCTTTATTGTTTTCTTTCATGTCCTTCAGAGGAAAAAAAATCTTCATGTTGTTGCCAAAATCTTGACTCCCTGTCCAACTGATGCCAAATAGAAATATGGAGACAGAGTTTGGAGAAAAGAAAAAAGTAGATTTATTCTTTGCCAGGCAAAGGGGAAACACAGTAGGCTAATGCTTCAAGAGCTGTGCATTGCTCTCTGGGAGATAGGGAAAAAATTTTATATCCTAATGAATGTTTTGCTTTTTTTTTGGGCAAAATTTCAAAATGGCTACAGCAACCGGTCTGGTGTCTCTGAAGTTATTGACCTGTGACCTTTTTGAAATGTAGAATGCTACAAGAGAAGAATGCCAGGTGCATAGTAGAATTTATATGGAATCAGAGAGTAATTAGTTTTGTTGAGCTTTGTGAAGGACAAATCTAGCTACAAGTGTTTGTAGTAACAGCTAAAGAATAATCAAGATTGCTCACCTCTTTTAGGCTTATTTATGCTGTTTCCCCAGCTTGTTCATTGTTTCCTTATTTTCCTTGTTTATCAGAAAAGAAAGGTCTCATGTCTGTTTAAGAAAAGTATTATTTCGATTTTCCTGCCACAAGATAAGTCTTGGACATTTCTTCAGTTCAGTTCATTCGCTCAGTTGTGTCCGACTCTGCGACCCCATGAATCGCAGCATGCCAGGCCTCCCTGTCCATCACCAACTCCCGGAGTTCACTCAGACTCACGTCCATCGAGTCAGTGATGCCATCCAGCCATCTCATCCTTCTCCTCCTGCCCCCAATCCCTAAGACTCTTGAGAGTCCCTTGGACTGCAAGGAGATCCAACCATTTATAGTTAGATTTATTCCTAGGTATTTGAAGTTTGTTCATGGTTTCTTCTCTTGTGAATAGAGATCTTTTAATTTTTCTGTTTTATTTGTAGTTTCAGTTTACTTGTGTGAGCAGGCCTATGTTCATCCTGGGGGCTCAAAGGGAGAATCCATTTCCTTGCCCTTTCTGGTTTCTAGAGCCTGCCTGTATTCCTTGGCTTGTGGCCCCATCCTCAGTCTTGAATGCTCCTCAGTTTAACCTTAAATTTCTTTCTGGCCCTGATCTTGTCTCCTTCTTTTAAGAACCCTTGTCACTGCATTGAGCCCATCTGAATAATCCAGGATAATCTTCCACACTGTAATTACATTTGCAAAGTCTTTATGCCATTAAGGTAACATGATGCAGATTCTAGGAGCTAGGATGTAGACATCTTTGGAGGGAACGTTATTCAGCCCACTATACTTGTTCTCGCAGATATGTAGAAAACTGTTAGTTTTTCTCTGTTCTTACCTTTGGGTGCACTTTGCCAAATTCCTATTATTTGTTTTTCTGTTGTATATTCATTTTTTAGTTGATTCTTTTTGATTCAGTAGCAGTTGCATAATTTGATCCCTTTTTTTTCTGGCATTTATAGCTCATCTTTTCATTGCCTAGGTCTGCATTGTCTAGAATCTCCTGAGTATAGAGGAGCCTGGCAAGGTTGCAAAAGAGTCGGACATGACTCAGGGGCTAAACAGCAACAACAGGGCTAAATAGCAGCTGTCAGGCCATACATCCTTGGATTGTTCTTAACTTTACTAGAAATTGCTTCATTGTTTTACCACTAAGTATGGTGGTTCCTAATAAACACTCTTTTAAATCAGCGAGTTTCTATCAAATCAAATCCTAGTTTATGAAGAAAGGAATGTCCATTAAATGTATTAACCATTATGGTTATAAAAGTGACCGTATGGTATTTCTCTTTTGATCTATTACTATCTTTCCCAATAATGATCATCTCTGTATTTCTGGAGTAAATCTCCCTTGTTTCTAGTGTACTGTTCTTTGAACGTATTGCTGACTTCTATTTGCTATTGTTTTATTTTGTATTTTTGTATTTACATTTATAAGTGAGTTTGGCATAGCATGTTCAGTTACTGGTTGTGCCATTCTGTATAGCTTGGGCATTGTTGACTATCCAGTCATACTGATGAATTGGAAACTTGCTACCTTTTTGGATGATCTGGAACGGTTTAAATACTATTAAAATTATATATGTTTTGAAAATTTAAGAAGTGTGAGTTTCCTTGAACCACTACTCAGTTTAGTTCAGTTCAGTTGCTCAGTTGTGTCCAACTCTTTGTGACCCCATGAATTGCAGCACTCCAGGCCTCCCTGTCCATCACCAACTCCCGAAGTTCACCCAAACTCACGTCCATTGAGTTGGTGATGCCATGCAGCCATCTCATCCTCTGTTGTGCCCTTCTCCTCTTGCCCCCAATCCCTCCCAGCATCAGAGTCTTTTCCAATGAGTCAACTCATTGCATGAGGTGGTCAAAGTATTGGAGTTTCTGCCTCAGCATCATTCCTTCCAAAGAACACCCAGGACTGATCTCCTTTAGAATGGACTGGTCGGATCTCCTTGCAGTCCAAGGGACTCTCAAGAGTCTTTTCCAACACCACAATTCAAAAGCATCAATTCTTCAGCACACAGCTTTCTTCACAGTCCAACTTTCACATCCATACATGACCACTGGAAAAACCATAGCCTTGACTAGACGGACCTTTGTTGGCAAGGTAACGTCTCTGCTTTTGAATATGCTATCTAGGTTGGTCATAACTTTCCTTCCAAGGAGTAAGTGTTTTTTAATTTCATGGCTGCAGTCACCATCTGCAGTGATTTTGGAGCCCCCCAAAATAAAGTCTGACACTGTTTCCACTGTTTCCCCGTCTATTTCCCATGAAGTGATGGGACCAGATGCCATGATCTTAGTTTTCTGAATGTTGAGCTTTAAGGCAACTTTTTCACTCTCCTCTTTCACTTTCATCAAGAGGCTTTTTAGTTCCTCTTCACTTTCTGCCATAAGGGTGGTGTCATCTGCATATCTGAGATGATTGATATTTCTCCTGGCAATCTTGATTCCAGCTTGTGCTTCTTCCAGCCCAGCTTTTCTTATGATGTACCCTTTATAGAAGTTAAATAAGCAGGGTGACAATATACAGCCTTGACGTACTCCTTTTCCTATTTGGAACCAGTCTGTTGTTCAGTATTCTTGCCTTGAGAACCCATGAACAGTATGAACAGAACCACTACTGTTTATCTCTAAAACCATCTTCTATACCTAGTAGCGAGATTGCCTTATCCTGAATCACCTATACTTTCTTCCCTACTTTGTCTTACAACGTTTGAAGTAAAGCTTGTGACCTGTGGAACAGGTTTTCTTCGGGCAAAGCTGCCCAGTCCATAAAAAGGGGTCACGTCCTTTGGCTTGGCTTCTTTCAAAGGAACCTGTTGGTTGAGGGGCTTACACAATAGGGTTGGCTCTCATGAGATTTTCTTTTTTTCAGGTGCTTTGGGAGTTGTCTTTATCACATATTAGTCATCACAGTGTTCCTATGAAACTTCTTAGCAAGTCTGATATATTATTTTCAGTTTAGGGACAGGGATCATCTTTGAAGGAAGTAACCTCTGAGTTTTGAATAACTAGTCTTTATTTGGGGCTTCCCTGGCGGCTCAGGCAGTAGAGTCTGCCTGCAATCCAGGAGACCCTGTTCGATCCCTGGGTTGGGAAGATCCCCTGGAGGAGGGAATGGCTACCCACTCCAGTATTCTTGCTGGGAGAATCCCATGAACAGAGGAGCTTGGTGGGCTACAGTCTACGGATTCACAGAGAATTGGACAGACACGACTGATCGATTAACACTTTCATAGTCTTTATTTTAAAAGCTTGAAGAATGTGCCTCTATATTACACAGTACCAGATTTGAACTATCTTTTGGATTGATTACTATGACATTGAGCAGAGACCAACAAATGGTTCTTTGGTAGTAAAAGATGAGGAAGCCCAAACCAAGAGGGACCATTCCCTGCTTTCCATCACGAAAAGCCAGACTGTTTGAGGTGGCCTTTTTTATTTCCTCAAGGAGCAATCCTCAGTTCTCTGCTGAAATGTTGCTCTCAGCTCAGAATTTCAAACTGGTGCTTTTTTGTCTAAATGAGGTTTGTCCAAGGCAAGGACAATGAGTTTTAGCTTAGGAAACCAAGGGAATTTGCAGTGAATAGACTTAAATAATTTTTAAGAAGGATCCTCTGATTGGGTATCTTTTGGTTGTGAATCTTTCATCAGGACTGAGTTTACAGGAATATAAAAGTGGAGTTTTTTGGACTGCTACCACTAGTTTCTACATTGAAATAGTGCAGAAGGCATCCTCTTGTAAATGCTAACCTTTGGAAGATTGTTCAATGAGAAAGTAATATTTTGGTATAAGGTGTAAGTTGATTTCTCATTCTTTTCCTCTTGCAGTACAACAAACCATCAGTAACATTTCAATATTTAATGAAACCTGCTTGAGATGGAGAAGTATGAAGACAGCTGATATAGAGGAGATGTATTTAGTAAGTTACTGAAACTTATTCCTTTTTTAGGTGTTTGTCTTGTGTGGAAGGTTAAAAAAATATCAACAAACCCAAAGAAAAAAAGACCACTTAGATAGCTTCCATAATCAATGAAAGATTTATAGTTACAGTTGCAATAAGAAGCAAAAACCATATGAGCCAGGAATCCCACTGCTGAGCAAATACCCGGAGAAAACCATAATTCAAAAAGATACATGCACCCCAGTGTTCATTGTAGCACTATTTACAGCAGCCAGGGCATGGAAGCAACCTAAATGTCCATCGACAGAGGAATAGATAAAGATGTGGTGCATATATACAAAGGACCATTACTCAGTCATTAAAAAAGCAAACTAATGCTACTTGCAGCAGCATGGATGGATCCAAAGATTGTCATACTGAGTGAATAGGTCAGAGAAAGACAAATATCATATGATATCATTTATATGTGGAATCTAAAAAAAAAATGTACTAATGCCTATTTGCAGGTACCAGTGCCTATTTGCAGGTACTAATGCCTATTTGCAGGTACCAATGCCTATTTGCAGGTAGCAATGCCTATTTGCAGGTAGCAATGCCTGTTTGCACGTACCAATGCCTATTTGCAGGTACCAGTACCTATTTGCAGGTAGCAGTGCCTACTTGCAGGTACCAATGCCTATTTGCAGGTAGCAGTGCCTATTTGCAGGTAGCAATGCCTGTTTGCAGGTAGCAGTGCCTATTTGCAGGTACCAGTGCCTGTCAGACATGGAGAACAGACTTGTGGATTTAGCAGGGGAAGGGGAGGGTGGACTGAACTGAGAGAGCAGCATTGAAATATACGCATTAGCATATATAAAATAGATAGCTACTGGGAAGTTGCTGTATAATAAAGAAGGCTCAACTCAGTGCTCTGTGACAACCTAGATGGGTAGATGGCATGGAGTGGTGGGAGAGAGCTTCAAGAGGGAAGGGACATGTGTATACTTACGGCTGATTCACGTTGTTGTATGGCAGAAACCAACACAACATCATAAAGCAATTATCCTCCAGTATGAAAAAAGGATACAAATGAACTAGAGGTAGGGGATAAGAGAGGGAGGGATAAATTGGGAGATCGGGACTGACATGCATGCGTGCATGCTAAGTCACTGCAGTTGTGTCTGACTCTGTGGGACCCTAGGGACCATAGCCCACCAGGCTCATCTGTCCATGGGAGGTACTTGTAACAGAGAAGCAAGTCACTTATTCCAGGATTCTCCAAGCAAGAATACTGCACTGGGTTGCCATGCCCTCCTCCAGGGGTTCTTCCCAACCCAGGGGTGGAGCCCACATCTCTTCTGTCTCCTGCATTGGCAGGCAGGTTCTTTACCTCTAGTGCCACCTGGGAGGCCCAGGGACTGGCATATACAAGCTACCATCGAAGAAATAGATAACTGGTAAGAGCCTGGGGTATAGCACAGGGAACTCTACTCAATACTCTCTAATGAGCTATACGAAAAAGAATCTTTAAAAAGTGGATATATGTATATGCATAACTGATTCACTTTGCTGTGCATCTGAAACTAACACAACATTGTAAATTAACTATACTCCAATAAAAATTAAAAACATAGAATAAAAACTGAATGCAATTCTTAAAAAAAAAGAAAAGAAGCAGCAAGAAAGTGGGCATTTCTGCTGCATATTTGAAGTCAGAGACTTTGGGGATTGATGAGAAAGACATGAGGGTTTCTCTGTGTAACATAGTCTGATACAGAGCCGAGGTTCAGGCAGTGTCCATGGAAGGAAGCCAGTGACTTTTCATGGGTGTGTGTCTCTCTGCACCAGTGCCTCTGATAAGGGTCTGAATGTGTTGCCTAGCGAGTCAAGGGGGAACTTTTAAAGCTAAATATGTTTGTAACAAACGTACAGA
The DNA here is from genome assembly GCF_014754425.2 of Oryx dammah. NCBI lineage: Eukaryota > Metazoa > Chordata > Mammalia > Artiodactyla > Bovidae > Oryx > Oryx dammah. The sequence continues at coordinate 99,641,407 of NW_024070185.1, read as the reverse complement.
CCATGGGATTTGCTGCTGCTAGAAGAAATTAAGTAGGAAGAGAAGTGGATCTATTGGTCCAGATGCTGGGACTGTCGGAAGGTGGTGAGAGAGGAGAGAAACCCTTCCCAGGTCTTTCCAGAAACCGGCTAGGAGTATCCTAACGCACACCCTGCTCTGGAAAAGCCTTAGTTCAGATTCTTAATTTTTTTCCCTAGGAAATTGTTCTCTGGCCTTCCTTCTTCAGTTTTGCCAACAGGCTTTCCCACTGGGCATGTGCCATTATGTGTGTGGGAACAAAAAGGGAGAAGCTTGTCAGTTTCAGGGACTGTTGTGCATTTTGATTTAAAAATATATTTATTTTACTGATGGTATTGTAATTATGGACTTCCCCAATATTTATAGTATTACAGCTCTACTTGTATTTCATATTTGTTTTCTCAGACTTTTTATTTTGTATTGTGATAGAGCCTATTGACAATGTTCTGGTAGTTTCAGGTGAACAGCGAAGGGACTCAGCCATTCATATACCTATATCCATCCTCTCCCAAACCCTCCTCCCATCCAGGATATCACATAATGTATTTCACTTTTTAGAGGAACTTTAGAATGGAAAGCAAGAGGGCTCATGAGAAAAAGTAAGTATCCAGGCATTCAACCTTTCAAGCTGGTAGTTTACCTGGCGAACTTTTCTATGTTTCAGGTCCACATTTGGGGCCAGAGATGGTATCAGAAAGGATTTGCCCAGGAAATGATCTTTAATATCACTGCCAGCAGTCAGACTCCTGAGACGTGTTTGGACCTGAGTCCAGGTACCAACTACAGTGTCAGCATCCAGGCTTTGTCTTCTGAACTTCCTGTGGTCATCTCCCTGACAACCCAGATAACAGGTAAATCTTGAATAACAGCATTTGGCCGAACGAAATCGCTGCAGAGCTGTATAGGCTCAAAGAGGCACGCTATTACTTTTTATCATTATATGATGAACTTTAAGAGAAAGAGGAAGAAGGATATGAGATTGGAGAAAGGTTCTCAAGGGACTTCCCTGAAACTGTAATGTTTTATTTCTTAAAAAGATATCTGAAACAAAATAGCATTGAATAAATCTGGAGGGTGTGTCCATGGGTGTTGGTTACATTCCTTCTGGATATTTGAACTACTTCATCCTTAAGAAGAATTTGTCTTCTGACTGTTTCTTTCTCAGTAACATATTTGTCATTCTGTTACAAGTACCTTAAGAGTGGGCTACCCTCCGGGGGAGAATGACTGGCAGTCTCACTCTAGTACCCTAGAAAATCACTCTCCACTCATTTTCTCATCTGGCCTCAAATCTGTGATGGTGTCCTCCAAGCCCCCCAATACACACGCTCTGAGCTAATTATCAGAGTATTAGTTTCTTGTGTCTTATTTCCCTGATAAATTAGAAGTAATCAGGTGAGGACTTCCTACTCCCAAAGTCTCCCAGGGCTGCCTGCAGGCAGAACCTATATTTTATCTTCTCTCTTGATGCCAACTCTCTTGCCCCTGCCTTCCCTTAATCCTGCCACCCCTTCTTGCCTCATCTGTTCCCCCAGTAAAGAATGAGTCCCACCACTGCACTGGCAGGTGGTCATGCCTCCTTTGTAAATGGAAACAAAGGTAGACATGCTTCTTTGGATGCCGGACCCTCTGCAGCTGCTCTCTCTTGTCTCAGCCCCTCTTGACAGTGAAACTCCTTGCAAGAACGTTGTGGAGACAACCACATCCTTACCTCCTCTTCTGTCTTTAACTGTTTCCAGTCCAGAGGCATTTGTTCTCAATGCTTTACTGGGGCTGCCTCTATCTTGCAAAATCCGCCGGCCAATTTTATTCTTATTTGATTTTCTCTATAGCATTTGGCATCCCCTCCTTGAAATACCTTTTCTCTTGGCTTTTGGATCCTGCTGTCTCGCTGGCTGCTCTTTCCCAGTCTGTTCCACCAGTTCTGTCTACTTTAATGTTGCCCCGCCCTCTGCCTTCTCATCCTTTTACTTCATTATCTACCCTTTCTGCCTCTGTGATCTCTACCAGTCTCATGGCTACAAACAATATCTGTATTTTGACAATCCCCAAATATGTGTCCTAGTCACATTGGAGAAGGCAATGGCAACCCACTCCAGTACTCTTGCTGGGCAGGTCCCATGGATGGAGGAGCCTGGTAGGCTGCAGTCCACGGGATCGCTAGGAGTCAGACACGACTTCACTTTCACTTTTCACTTTCACGCATAGGAGAAGGAAATGGCAACCTACACCAACCAGTCTGGAGAGCCTTGTCTGGAGAATCCCAGGGACGGGAGAGCCGGGTGGGCTGCCGTCTATGCGGTCGCACAGAGTCGGACACGACTGAAGCGACTTAGCAGTAGCAGTCACAGTCTCTCCTCTGAGCTCCATATATCTACCTGTCTCCAATATCTTATTTGAACATCTAATAAGCAAGACCAATAGAACTTTTGATTTCTGATCTTTGTCTTTACCCCATAAATTCATTTTCCACCCAGGTTTCTCTGTCTCAGTCATTGGCATTCCTATTCACTGACTGCTCAAGCCATAAAGTAATTGTAATTAATTCTGCTTCTCCCATCAGTTTCTAGTCCTTAACAAGCTGGCTTGTTCCTGAAATAAACATTATGAATCCAACCACTTGTACCCCCTTTGCCTTTACAACTAGCAACTTAATCCAAGCTAGCAACTTCTTGCTTGGACTCCTGCAATAGCTTCTAAATCTTCTCCCTGCTTTCACAGTTGCCTGTCACCTGCTCCTGTCTTCATCTTCACCAGAGCTTTAAAAAATCACTCAAGGGATTTCCCGGGCAGCCCAGTGGTTAAGACTTCATGCTTCCAATGTAGGGGACATGGGTTTGATCCCTGGGGGCTAAAATCCAATGTGTTGCACAGCGCAGCCAAAAGATTAAAAAAATAAAAAAAAATTGAAATAAAAAAATATTTAAGAAGATCACTCAAAGTGTCATACTGAGTGAAGTAAATCAGACAGAGAAAAACAAATATGTAATGTTGCTTATATGTGGAATCTAAAAAATGGTACAAATGAACTTATTTACAAAACAGAAATGGAGTCACAGATATAAAAAACAAACTTATAGTTACTGGAGGGAAAGGACGGGCAGGATAAATTAGGAAATTGGGATTGACAAATACACACAACCGTATATAAGGCTTCCCTGATAACTCACTTGGTAAAGAATTTGCCTGCAATGCAGGAGACCCCAGCTTGATCTCTGGGTTGGAAAGATCTGCTGGAGAAGAGATAGGCTACCCACTCCAGTATTTTTGGGTTTCCCTTGTGGCTCAGCTGGTAAAGAATCTGCCTGCAATGCAGGAGACCTGGGTTTGATCCCTGGGTTGGGAAGATCCCCTGGAGAAGGGAAAAGCTACCCACTCCAGTATTCTGGCCTGCAGAATTCCATGGACTGTATAGTCCTTGGGGTGGCAAAGAGTTAGACACGACTAAGCAACTTTCACTTTCGCAACAATATATAAAATAGATAACAAATAAGGACCTATTGTATAGCACAAAGAACTCTACTCAATACTCTGTAATGACCTGTATGGAAAAAGAGTCTAAAAAAAGAGTGGATATATGTATATGTAAAACTTGTTCACTTTGCTGTACACCTGAAACTAACAAAACATTGTAAATCGACTATATTCCAATAAAAAATTAATTAAAAAAGAAAAACATTCACATAAGAACGTCATCCCCAGCTCAAAACTGTCGGATGAGTTTGCGTTAGTGTTGGAATAGAATCCATGTGCCTGACCACGGAACATATAGTCTGGCCCTTGCTTGCCTCACTGACCTCATCTTCCTCTGCCCTCTCTCTTTCTCACTAAGCATCAGCTGCCTCCCTACCTTCCTTGCTATTTCTCAAACGGGTCAGACTTGTTTTTGCATCCAGACCTTTCCATCTGGTGCTTACTGATCCTTAGATACGCCCTCCACATGTCCTTGTTATATAGTCACTAAGTCATGTTTGATTCTTTTGCGACCGACTGTAGCCTTCAGGCCCCCTGACAGGGGATGTCCCAAGCTAGAAAATACTGGAGCTGGTGGCCATTTCCTTCTCCAGGGCATCTTCCTGGCCCAGGGATCAAACCCGCATCTCCTGCATTGCAGGCAGTTTCTTTACACCTGAGCCACCGGGGAAGCCCTGTCACTCAGGTTTCTGCTCAAATTCATCCTTTCAAAAATCACCTCCCCATCACCACCCCATCACTCTCTATCCATTTCCTCTGTTTGAATTTCTTCACGGAACTCATTTCAGAACTTGTATTTTGACTTTTACTTGTTTGTTTTCTTTTCCCCTACTAAAATAGGAGCCCTCTGATGGCAGAGATTTTTGTCTGTGTGTTCTGCCTTGAATCCCCAACACATAAGGATCGTGCTAGCCCACGTAAGGACAATGATAGCACAGCAAAGAAATATTTTTGTAATGAACGCATATGAAAACTAATCTCAAAATGGCCAGCGGGTGGTGTTGGCATTGAGAAAATGCCTGGTTAGTTAATGAAAGCTTTAGACCAAAAAAGAATTCACCAGCTGGTGAGTTGGAAGGAAATGTTCAATTTGGGCATTTCTTCCCATGGTGATTTATCAAGATAAATAGCTGTTCAATCTCCTACTCTTTGGTCCTTCTCCTGTTTGGACGTTTTGCACTGCTGATTCACATTAGCATTTCATATGTTTTGATTTGGGAGAGAGAGTTTCATCTTGATGAGCCTCATTTATACCTTGTTTTGTACATGAAACAGCCTGGTAGCTCACGCACTCTGTATCTGTGCTCATGGCCACCAGGGGACACTGTTGAGCTATTTGAATTCATTGAGACCCTGCCTGTCTGTTTTCCCTATCTATCCCACTTTAAAGAATCTGCAATTTTAAAAAAGTGTGAAAGTTCTAAGCAAACAAACAAGAGAATAACAGACCCCAAGCCCTCCCTTTAATGAATAAGAGATGTGCTTCCTTGCCTAAGATGTGACTCTGTTTTAGTGAAATTGTAAACTTTTGAATTTTACCAGAAATGTGAGGCAAGGGGTTTGGACTTGGAGTATGCAGCAGCTGGTTTCCCAGAAGAAAAGTGCATAAAATTTCCATTCTGAGTGTCTTACGTTAAGTTAAATCTTACTGATGGGAACAAGATGAAAGCATGCGCTTTAAATATATTGCTGACCTCAGGGGAGAATGAAAGTTTTTGGAATGTTGAAGGACAGAGGCAAGTGTTGCAGTGAAAACAAAAGAGGGTGCTGGTGAGAAGGGTGATGAGATGGAGAGGAGATCACAGTGCTTCTGACTCATAGCCCACACACTTCCGCAGGCAGCCTGTTGATGGGAATTCCTCAGAATAGCCCCACCATTCATTCACACACCCTTTAGGTCAAGGGGAAGAATGAACGTTTATCCTTGATGTAGACCCAAAAGGTCAGAAGAGCTGTCACACACAGGTCATGCTGTTTTCTCTTGTTGCTGTTCAGTTGCTCAGTCATGTTCCACTCTTTGCGACCTCATAGAGGTCACATGCCAGGCTCCTGTGTCCTCTGCTCCCGAAATTTGCTCAGATTCATGTCCATTGACTCAGTGATGCTATTTAACCATTTCATCCTCTGCCACCCGCTTCTTCTGCCTCCAATCTTTCCCAGCATCAGCGTCTTTTCCAATGTGTTGGCTCTTCACATCAGGTGGCCAAAGTATTGGATCTTCAGCTTCAGTCCTTCCAATGAATATTCAGGATTGATTTCCTTTAGAATTGACTGGTTTGATCTCCTTGCAATCCAAGGGACTCTCAAGAGTCTTCTCCAACACCAGGGTTCAAAAGTATCAATTCTTCAGCGATCAGCTTTCTTTATGGTCCACCTCTCATATCTGTACATGATTATTGGAAAGACCGTAGCTTTGACTATATGGACCTTCATTGGCAAAGTGATATCTCTGCTTTTTAATATGCATCTAGGTTTGCCAAGTCAAAAAGCTTATAGGCAAAATTTTCTTCTTAGAGATAGGAGAGAACCAGAGTGGGAGAGGTGGAGGGAGGGGGGAATAGAGGCGGAAAGAGAGAGAAAGCCAGTACCTGCAGGTAGATAAACCACTTAGTCGACACAATGCAGTGATCATCTGTGGTTGATGGTTATAATGGAACCAAGAGTGCTGGAAGAGAAAAAGGAAACAAATATATAGAAGAAATCATTTCTTCCTGAGTCTATCTTCAGTGCCAAGACTGGCAACGTACACGAGAACTTCCCCATCTCTATTTGTAATAAGGAAAAGAGAATGCACCTTTTCAGATGTTCAGGAGAGCCACTGAAAACACAGGTGTGTCCCAAGCTTTACTGGACTATCCCTTTCGCAGAGAGGTCCAGTCAGGATAGCTCTGATTCCCGCTCCAGGACTAGGGACCACTGCCTGCACTTCTGACCCCTTGTCTCTTACTGTTGTGTCCTCAGGAAAGGACCAGGCGGGACCAGGTGTCTTGAGTTCTGCTGGCGTGGGCTTCTCTTCCACAGACCATCTAAGGGCTGTGAACTCCTGTGTCTGCAGTGAGGGCTTCATCTCCGCAGGCTGGATGCGGGGCACCACCCTGGCTCCTGCTGGCCTTCACCCCAGCTGTTCTCCTCTTTGTCCAGGCTCTCTCAGTCTTTCATGGGCACAGATTCCTTGATGTCTGAGGCCCTTATGTTAGGTCAGCCCAGGATGAAGGCACACATGTCCTTCCATACCTCCAAGGGTCAACTGTCCTCTAGTCCCCAGAAATCTCCCAGCTACTTTCTAGCTTCAGATCAACCCCCAGCCCCTTAAGGAAATGACTCTTTGGGGATGGATGTCTCCCTGCTCTTCTCACTGAAAGCATCTGCACCTCCTCTGAGGCCCCACAGAGACAAGATGGTACACCACCGAGGAAAGCAGGCTGGATGTGTTATTTCCACAATGTTATATTAACGTTGTGTGAGTGCTAAGTCGCTTCAGTCTTGTCTGACTCTTTGTGACCCTGTGGACCAGAGCCTGCCAGGCTCCTCCATTCATGGGATTCTCCAGGGAAGAATACTGGAGTGGGTTGCCATTCCCTTCTTCAGGGGATCTTCCCAACCCAGGGATCAAACCCATATCTCTTCCATCTCCTACATTGGCGGGTGGATTCTTTACTACTGGTGCCACCTGGGAAGCCCATCCTATATTAGTATTAGCTGCTTATAAAATATGAATGGGAAAGTTTCTTTATATTGAAAGCCTAAAAGGCAGGGCTTCTGTGTGTTGGAGTGGTTGAAAGGTATACTGAAACATAACAATTAATTCAGCAAATACCTATTGATTGGTTATGTACAAAGACCAGTGCTAGATGCTGAAGGAGATAAAAATAAAAAGCAGATGGTTCCTTCTCCTTGGGAAGCCAAGTCTGATAACCTTACTGACAAGGGAGTTGCAGCTCACCATATGATACCTGATGACTTATGGCATAAGCTCTATTTTCTCCATTGCTGTCAATTTCAATTTATCATGCCAGCCTGGTGGGCTACCATCCATGGGATCAGAGAGTCAGACACGACTGTGCAACTAACACACTCACACTAAGTCGGGGTCGTGGTCCAATTAGGAGATGCTGAGGATTAGAAAAGAACCTCTAGGGTTTCTTTACTTTTATATATTCATGTATGTTAGTTCCTTGCAATTACTTGATGCTTATAGCATAAGGTTGGGACCTTTGCTTAAGTTTGGTGCAGACAAAATTTTCCCTTACTTTTTGTTCATTTTAGTGGGTCTTAGAGGAATAACACATTTGCACTTCTGTTACTTCCTTTCTCTCACTGACTTTAATAGTTTGCCTACATTAATGATTAATCTTTTGTTATACATATTGCACCCCCGGTTATGTACTCTTGAATTTTCTTTTCAGTATTCTTTTTGACATTCAGACATTTTAAGTTTTCATGTAATCAATTCTATTGATTCTTTTATAGTTTCTGCCTCGGGTCATGCCAAGAAAAGCCTTTCCCACTCTGCAATCAGATCAGTTCTTATTCTCTACTATTTTCTAATGCTTCTTAACAATTTTGCTTTTCACATTTTAGCTTGCAACAATCTGGAATTTGTTTAGATGTGTGGTGTAAGGCTAAATTTACATGGTAACTTTTCTCCCCCCAAATGATCAGCCAGTTTCCCCATCATCTTTGGAAAGACTGTTTATGCCACACACTATATTCTCATTTGTTTATTTGGGTCTCTTTCTTGATTATCTAGCTTGCCTACCCTGTGCTTTTACCTTCTTATTTTAGTTATTGTAACTTTATAGTATATTTAATATTTTGGGGGACAAGTTCTGCCTCATTGCTTTTCTCCTGAATCTTCAAAGTTTTCTCAGCCTCCATAATTTCCTTTGTCACTTCTAGGAGAGAATGGACATTGTTGGCATCTAGGAGGGGCAGTGAATGTCTTCCTTCTGGGTCTGCCCCCAGCTCACATACTCAGGGTGAAAGAACTCCACCCCAGACACGACCCATTTCTTGCCTTGGGTCTGATTTGGTTTAAATCAGTAATAGGCCGATGGAAAGGAGAGCAGACCAGCCAAAGACAGCAGTTTGGGGAAGAGAAACAGCACCTTGGAAAATATGGCTAGAAGTAAAGTTATCTGCCTGCAATGCGGGAGACCTGGGTTCAGTTCCTGGGTTGGGAAGATCCCCTGGAGAAGGGAAAGGCTACCCACTCCAATGTTCTGGCCTGGAGAATTCCATGGATTGTATAGTCCTCGGGATAGCAAAGAGTTGGACATGACTGAGAGATTTTCACTAAGGTTGCTGCGGCTGCTCTGAGTCGCTTCAGTCGTGTCTGACTCTGTGCGACCCCATAGACGGCAGCCCACCCGGCTCCCCTGTCCCTGGGATTCTCCAGGCAAGAACACTGGAGTGGGTTGCCATTTCCTTCTCCAGTGCATGAAAGTGAAAAGTGAAAGTGAAGTCGTTCAGTCATGTCCGACTCTTCGCAACCTCATGGACTGCAGCCCACCAGGCTCCTCCATCCATGGGATTTTCCAGGCAAGAGTACTGGAGTGGGGTGCCGTTGCCTTCTCCATCACTAAGGTTATTTAACCTCAAAAATGCAGAAAAGAAACAGTCTACTCAAGTTCGGCTTTTGCATTTGAGAGAAAAAACAGACTATTTATAAGGTGGGAAAGGCGGTGAGCAGGCAGAACAGAAAGCAGTCTAGAAGTCATGTGTTGATTGAATCAACTGGATGGTTGTGTCCTTAGAACTGGAAGGACGGACGATGCTGGGCCTGAAAGGGGCAATGCGGCACAGAACAACGGGGGGCGGTGGGGGGGGCCCTCCCTGCCCTGCTGTGGGCCCGCCTTCCCTAAACTGGGCAGGCGCTTTTTTCTGCTGTTCCTGGAGTGGGTGAGAAACTGGGTGGTTTTAAAAGGTTCGCCAAGAGATTAGAGGACCTAGAATTATTCATCTCAGAGAAGAGCAAACAGAGGAATAACTTAAAAGAGCCGGAGGAGGGTTCTCACACAGAAAAGAGTAAACAGTTAATCTCCCTCTGGGCTGAAAACAGGAAATGTGTGATAAAAACCACTTACTTTCCTGTGAGGACAAAATGTCACCAATGAAAGGGCCTTTCAGTGGGAGCCTGAGGGCTGAGTGTAGAGATACTCGGAATGCTCCTGTGCCCTGGTGGGGAACCTGGAGGGGCTTTTCAGTCCTCTTTTCCCCTCTCTCCATTGCTGGCTGGCTGCAGGAGGCTAGCCACTGTCTGCCTCAGGGGTGTTGTGGAATTTCTTTCTGGCTGCCTCTTGGAAAGGCGGTGGACCTTTCAACTGAAAGTAGAGGCTGTTCCAAGCCACCCCAAGGGCCTTTAACAGTGCCAGAGATGGACAGAAAACATGATTTGTATGGCCACTGTATCTGCGTGGTGTTGGAAGAAATTCTAGACTTAGTGTTTAATAAACACTACAGGAAATTCTCGCTCGTCCACCTGGTCTTAGATTCCTGGGTGTCCTGGTGGTCCACTCTGGGCCCTCATCTTTTCTCAGATGCCTTTATACCGTCTCTCTGGGCTGCCGTATGTGCGAAGTCGCTTCAGTTGTGTCCGACTCTTCGCAACCCTATGGACTGTAGCCCACCAGGCTTCTCTGTCCAAGGGATTTTCCAGGCAGGAATCCTGGAGCGGGTTGCCATGCCCTCCTCCAGGGGATTTTCCAGACCCAGGGATTGAATCCATGTCTCTTATGTCTCCGGCATTGGCAGGTGGGTTGTTTACCACTGATGCCACCTGGGAAGCCCCTTCTGTTGATGACTGACTCCATGTCGCCATCACAGTTTGCTCGTAAGCTCTGGACCGCATTTCTAACTGCCTGCTGGGCGGTTTCACAAGGATTTCAAACTTAACAGGTCTAGAAGTCAGCTGCGGCTGAACCTTCCCCCAGACTTTGATGAATGACGTCACTGCTGACTCAGTGACCAAAACCAATGCCCAGCTTCCTTCCCCTTCCTTCCACCACTTTCCGTTCCGTCTCTGCCCCACGTATCTCCTCCATCTGCCCCCTCTTTTCCCTTGTGAGCACCATCACTTGCTTCAGGCCTCAGACACTTCTTACCCAGATTTTGGACAATCTGTGCTTTTGCTCTTTTCCAATTCATCCTCCAGCTGGCGGTCTAAATTGTCTTTCTAAGATATACATCTGCTAAGAATCTTTAGATGACTTCTGCTTATTTACAGGACCTCAGATCTGACCTAGACACACGCCGCTTAATTTTTATTTACTTATTTATTTGATTTTGGCTGCACTACGTCTTCCTTACTGCCGGCGGGTTTCCTTAGTTGCGGAGAGTGGAGACCACCCTTTTTTGTGTTGCTGGGGCTTCTCAACGAGGCGGCTTCTCTTGTTGCGGAGCACAGGCTTTAGGCACATGCGCTTCAGTAGTTGTAGCTCGTGGGCTCAGGAGTTGTGGCACGTGGGCTTAGTTGCTCCTTGGCATGTGGGATCTTCCTGGACCAGGGATCGAACCTGTGTCCCCTGCACTGGCAGGCGGATTCTCATCCACTGTGCCACCAAGGAAGTCCTACATTTCTCACTTTATTTTCTGTCTCTGCTGAGCTGGAACTCAACCTTTTGGCTACACTGAACTGCTGTTCTCTCTCTGCATGCACTCTCTCTCACCTCCCGCCTCTGAGTATATCAGTTTCTGTATTTGATAGGCTCACCCCACTGCCCTGGGTCAGGCATTCTTTCCCTGCATTCCTACCACTCTCATTATTAGCTCCAAGCACCACCTGTTTACAAGACTCTGCTATCAGACTCTGAGCTCCTGGAAAGCAGAAACCATGTCGTCCATGGCTGTTTCTCCCAGCCTCACATAGAGGTGGCTAGTAAATATTTGTTGAAAGGCAGTGTGTAAATAGCATATTCAGTAGAGTTTTAAGACCTATCTTGGAAGGTTTAAACTTTTTTTTTTTAAATTATAATTTGAATTGAAAATTTCTACTCCAAATCTATTTTCTAATCGGGTAAAAGAGTCTTGAGTGTCTGTTTTGGCCTTCTAGTTCTTAATTTCACTGTGGCAGCATTCAGGGGAATTTCGGGGGGACTTCATATTTTATTTTTTCTCTTTCTATCTCTCTCTGTAACTCTCATCCACTTGATAGCACTGTTGAGAAGATTAAATGAGATGAGGCATATATAGGACATATCTATATATGTGTTGTGCAGCCAACACATGTTAACTGTGTGACCCCCAAGGCAGAGTGGTGGCTGGTATGTTCATACTGTGAATGTAACTCCCAGTTAGATGATGCAACCCTGGTGTCAACCAGTCAGTGCATTCTCTTCCCCATGAAGTAACTATTTGGGAAATCTGGCTGCTGGGGAAAGCAAGATAAGGGCAGACAGCTGTGTGATTATAAAGGCTCTAGAAGTCTAGGGAATTCCCTCGCAGTCCAGAGGTTAGGACTCCACGCTTTCACTGCTGAGTTGCAGGTTCAATCCTTGGTCAGGTGGCTGATTCATGTTGATGTGTGGCAAAAGCCATCACAATATTGTAAAGTAATTATCCTCCAATTAAATTAATTAATTAAAAATAAAATTTAAAAAATACAAGGATAATCACGTACACACACACACACAAATCCCTGGTCAGGGAACTAAGATCCCACAAGCTGCACAGAGCAGCCAAAATAATAATAATTAATAATAATAATAAATTTTCCCAAAGGATCTAAAAGTCGGATATGCTGGTCTCCTCACCAAATAGGAATCTATCTTCCAAGATAATTGAAATGACCACAGCCTCCACCCTCTGTTAGTGCTGGGGCATCACTTTTTAAAAGAATTATAATAAAATACATACAACATAAACTGTACTATTTTCATCATTTTTCAGGGCACAAGTTATTGGCATTAAGTACATTCACAGTGCTGTAAACCATTACCATTATCTATTTCAAAAATGTTTTCATCACCTCAAACAGAAACTCTGTTGACCATTAAGCAATAACTCCCTGTTCCCCATCCACACCCTCAGCCCCTGGCAACCTCCAATGTATTTCTGTCTCTATGGATTTACCTGTTCCAGAGATTTCACGCAAGTGGAATCGTGCGATATTTGTCCTTCTGGGTCTGGCATATTTCTCTTAGCATCATGTGTTCAGGATTTGCCCGTGTTGGAGCCTGTGTCCAAATTTGCTCATCACTTCTTTCCTGAAAACCTTCCTCTTGATGTCCCATGAGGACCAACCACTTTCTTCATGTTTCTGCTTGTTCTGATCACATCCGTTTTCTTCTTTGCAACATGTTTTCAGAGCCTCCCCTTCCGGAAGTAGACTTTTTCACTGTGCACGGAGAGTCTCTGCCACGCTTGCGACTGAGGAAAGCCACCGAGAAAAATGGACCCATCAGGTGAGTAGAGGCCTCTTTCCCATGGCTGCCCAGTGGCTGCCCATGGAGTGTTTTGGAAACACTGATTCGAGTGAGGATGAGCTTTCTCTCTAGGTGGCTACACTGCGGTAGTTAAGGCAATGGGCCTCTTTTTTTGTTTCCTTGGGCACAGACTGGGCTTCCCTGATAGCTCAGTTGGTAAAGAATCCACCTGCAATGCAGGAAACCCTGGTTCAATCCCTGGGTCAGGAAGATCTGCTAGAGAAGGGATAGGCTACCCACTCCAGTATTCTTGGGCTTCTCTTGTGACTCAGCTGGTAAAGAATCTGCCTGTAATGAGAGAGACCTCGGTTCAGTCCCTGGGTAGGGAAGATCTGCTGGAGAAGAGAAAGGCTATCCAATCCAGTATTCTGGCCTGGAGAATTCCATGGACTGTATAGTCCATGGGGTCGCAAAGAGTTGGACATGACTAAGTGACTTTCACTGACGGCACAGACTGAGCCTTTAATTCCAACCAGCACCCTCCTTAGTGAATAGAGAGATTTTTAAGAGACCAGAGATGAACGTTTGGGCAGCTGAACTCAAGAAACTGAATCTGCTCCTTTGGTCATTGAATAAGCATTGTTTGGGTGCCTGTGACATGTCGGGCAGTATCCTTTGCACTCATGCCTCCAGGTATACCCATTAGTGATGGTGGATCAGGAGCATCATTTCATTTACCAAAGACAGAATGTATTTTCCTTTATTGAAGGGTGACCTTGGGGTGTGTGTAGTGGCCTCTGGGAGAGTCATTTGGATAATTCCTTTAATTCATTCAAGTACTGAGATGTGGGTGAGGCATTGCATTGCTAATAACTGTTTCTTGAACTCCAGATGGTATTAGGGTGGAAGTGATTTACATCAGGTGGTGGACTGTGTTGTGTCCAATTAAGCTTTTTATTTACACAGGTCATGGCAGGATCGGGAAAGCAGAAATATTCCCTTTTTAGAGAGGAAGATTGATGTTCACCTGGGGAGATGAGCAGCTTACTGACAGGAGTCTAGAAAAATGGGATAGATGATCTTATCTGCAATACAGAAATAGAGACACAAACAGAGAAAAAAATGTATGGACACCAAGGAGGGAAAGAGAAGGGTGGGATGAATTGGGAGATTGCAGCTGATTCATATACACTACTATATATAAAATTGGTAACTTATGAGAACCTACTGTACAGCGTAGGTAATTCTACTCGGTGCTCTGTGGTGAGCTACATGGGAAGGAAATCCACAAAAGAGGGGGTGTATGTATAGATGATTCACTTTGCTGTACCATAGAAATTCTTCCAACACTGTAATTATACGCCAATAAAAATTAACTTTAAAAAAGAGGAGATGGCAATATCCTGCTTCCTTGACCTAACCCACACTACCTATGTCTCTCCTGACCCTTCAGTCTGATGACCCTCCAGTACAATCAGGGTAAAATTCATGAGATAGCGCAAAACTGTCCAAAGAAAGTCTAGCAAAATTATCTGTGTGTCCATTTATAATGAAACTTGGGCTCTTTGTGTCTGTTCGTTTGAGCCCAGTAAATGCTCAAAAGTCTTTCCAGACGTGTGTATGGCCTAAGTTGTTCTGTGTCTTAATTCCTGACAATTTACTGGAAGGCATTGTAATTCTGTTGCTGGAAGGAGAATGAAAGTCGTGACCTCAGTGCCTGAGAGAATATGCAATACGTATGTGATATTTAGGCCAGGTAATTATGTAAGGGAGAAAGAAAAGCCAAATGACAGTCTACCCTTTTGCCTCTGTGCCAGCCAGTGCCTCCAAAACAGGAAGGTGGAGATCTGTGAGTCACTGGGGAAGGTGTTGGTGAGAAAGAGGGGAAAAGTCCTTCTGGAACAGTCATGCTCTCAACAGCCATGACTATTTCCGCAGTGTCATCGGCACTGATTACCAGCAGGATGTTGGGGTGGTTTCCTTGGCCCGAATACCTGGTTTGAGCTGGAAGAAGCAGCACTGCCAGTGAGGGGCAGCCCAGAGTCTGCTGTTTTATCCAGGGTGGGGGCGTGGGGCACTTGGTGGAGCAGGGGCTCTGGCCCCATGCCTCCCCTCCCTGACCGGGTGATCTTGGGGGATGATGCAGCCTGTGGCCAGGCTCTCCTCATGCTCATGTCTCCCACATTTGCCAGATTCCAGGAATCACCTAGGATGCTTTATCAGCAACATGAATTCTCAGACTCTACTGGAGATTTTGATTGAGTAGGTCTGGGATGGGGGCTGGAAATTTGTACAATTATCAAGTGACTCGGGTGATTATGATCATACTAACTGGGGAGACTGCTTTATGCCTCTTGAACGGTACCTCTACTAGGAAATGTTCAGAACCAGATGAGTTCAACTGAGCCTTGAACTTGCACTTGAACATCACTATCTACATGGTAAGATGAGAGGGACTTGAAGGTGTACTTACAGACAGCATGGAGCGTGCTGCCCATTTACTTTTTTACCTGTGTCTGTGATTCACAGGGGTGTCTTCATCTTCAAGTCCCCAGGAAAGTTTGTTGTTATAAGTGTTCCTTTGTAGGCAGTGAGGCTTAGTAAATGTTTACTGGTGGTGGCAGCGACAAAGCATTGCCCTGCGGGCTTCACTTTGTCATTTTTGTACAGAGCTCACTGCGGAAAGTGAATCCAGAAACTTTGTGGAAATCAGGGGCTTGAGGACACCTAGGAATTTGGGGAGCCTGGTGGATGGGTGCTTTCTAAATCCAACACCTGCTATTAACCTAGTGACTCATGGGCTCTTAGAAAGCAGGAGATGGGGCATTAGGAATGTGGAGCAGGAAGTGTATACTTATTGGTAAAATAGAATTACATATGCTAATGAGCTTTGGAAATTATCCTAATCATATTTGATGCTGATGCATGTTTTTCTTCCTTATTGAAATTTCAACTCAAGAAACATCAGTGGAGAGTCAGTCATAGCCAAAGAACTGCAAAGATTTGCAAGAATGCAAGAGTAAATCATTCAAGTCCTTACTATCAAGCCTGATAGAGAAAGCAGACATCCCAAAACTTACTAGGAGATGAGCCCAAGCAGATGGAGATAGAAAGGAAGATGTGATTTATTCTCAGAGTGTTTTTGTTCTTACACTTTCTTTTGCTGACAGATTTTCTATTTGGTGGGATAAATAATACTGAAACATGATAAAATGACACCAGACTGCTAGTGTGTTTCTTTGTCCACATGTAGGGAACATACAGGATTTTCCCTTTCCAGCTGTTGAAGGATATTGTCAGACTAGATGAGTTCACGGTGACTTTGCACTCTGTGCTTCTCATTCACTTCATAGGAACTTCGGTATCAGTCCATGAACTGGAGGGAGTGTCCGTCACATGAGTTCTGTTTTAGGCTCCTCATGTGATTATGTGGAGCCTTTTGGCAGACTTAGTGCCCTAACTCTTGTCGGCAATAGGCCTCCATGTGACTGCTAAACCCTTTCCCCAGCTGGACTTTGTTTGCCCAGGAGAAAAATCACTGATTAGATCAACTTTATGACACGTATGCTCCAGGCAGTTTCCCAGGTAGCCATCTGCAGCTAGAACTTAGAGAGACCATTCTCCCAGTATCATGAAGCATGAATACGATTGGTTCCCACTGGAGTTCCATGACTGTTGGAGCTGCCAGATCGTGAAGCCCACATGGGCAGGGACTTTTATCCAGTGTTGAATCTCCAGCATCTAGCAAAGTGCTAGTCTCATAGCCAGTGCTCAGTAAGTGTGAAGAAATGGATGAATGACACCCCCCTCCCCACACACACATCCAAGCAAGGGTCTGATAGACATTTTCTTTTCTCTTACAGTTCATATCAGGTGTTAGTGCTTCCCTTGGCCCTCCAAAGCACATTTGCTTGTGATTCTGAAGAGGCTGCTTCATTCTTTAGCAAAGCTTCTGAGGCCAGTGGATACGTGACTGCAGAACTGCTGGCCAAGGATATTCCTGATGATGCCATGGAGATATCTATTGGAGACAGGCTGTACTATGGGAAATATTATAATGCACCCTTGAAAACAGGGCACGATTACTGCATTATATTACGAATCACAAGTGAATGGAATGAGGTATATTTCTTTAAAAACTCTTGTGAATTTGATATTTTCCTCTTCATGTGAAATTTAAATATTTGAACATTTGTTTTCCCCGTATTTGAGATGAACACTGCATATGAGAACCATAAACATGTATCGAACCCTTTCACTTTATAAAGGAGGGGCAGGTGAAACCTTTCTGGAGGTGGATATTCTGAACTTGCTGCGGGAACCTGTTTGGATCTGTGTTTGGACTGAATTTGTTTTGTTTTTTTTCCTAAGCTTTATGGAATGCCCTCATCCCACTGCACTGGGGAAGCCTGAGCTGGAGTGGAACATCGAGATCTTTCTGCCACTTCCCTGTACTCCTGCCAGGCTGCTGCATTCCCTCATTCTCTGGGAAGCAGCAAGAGGGAGGGGCAGATTATGCTCAGCACTATTTTCTGCTTCCGTTACTTCCTTGGCTATTGCGTAAACCCCACTCTCATCTCTCAATCTTTAGAGAGTCTATGTGTTTCTAGCAGTGGTTCTTTCTTGAGACATGGGAACTCATGAGAAACACGGAAACAGGAGACATGTATACTCTTTACAGAATGAGTGATTATAATGAGCTGGACAAGCAGAACAGCCAGAGCTGGGTCCATCAGTCAGGGGTGGAAGAGCTTCTGGAAGGAGCATTGTCATGGTTGCCCTGGGAAAACTCAAAGTTTGATATCAGTTCATATTGGTTGGCAATGAAAACTAGAAAAATTCTATGAATAGAAGCATCTCTTGACTGATGAGTATGGGGCATCTTGCGTGTAAGGCTCATCACATGTTTAAGGCTGAAACATGCTATTAAATTTTGTATAGAACACAAGTCACATGTGCCATTATCATGTCTGATATAAAACTAAGACTATGTCCAGGTAGCAGAAAGGTCTGGGGGTGTTTTGTGGCAATTATGTAGGGATTAAGAATTGAAAGACTAAAGTCCAGAATATATTGCCCTTAACTTGTTGCAGAGGTCTTTATGACTGAGACAGGGCCTCCTTGCTAGAATATCACCTGGAGATCCTGACTTGGTATCTCTAGCCTTACACAATGCTGGCGGTAGAGTATGTGTGCAATTTAGAGATTGCTCAGAGCTGCTGTCTCAGGCCGGGACTTTGCTCTGGGAGGGTGTATTAGTCAGCTTGGGCTGCCATTTCAAACCTGCCAGTATTGCCCTGACTAGAGCTTTGTAAATTGGGAAGAATGAGTTTTCCAGTCCCCTCTTTTTGTTTTTCCTTTTATGTATCTGTCCCACTAAGTAACATTACCATGTTCCTAGTTGCCAATACAGAAAGTGAAAGTGACGTCGTGTCCGACTCTTTGTGACCCCACGGACTGTAGCCCACCAGGCTTTTCCCGTCCATGGGATTTTCCAGGCAAGAATACTGGGAGTGGGTTGCCATTTCCTTCTCCAGGGGATCTTCACGACCCAGGGGTTGAACCCAGGTCTCGCACATTGTAGGCAGATGCCTTACCATCTGAGCCACCAGGGAAGTCAATACAGAAATCTAGGAATAATTCTTGTCTTTCTTTTTCTTATCTTCTTGTGCAGTCCATTATCAAATTATGTCACTTATGTCACCTTAATGCCATTTAAAACCATCCTTTTCTCTCTTTCATTAGCACTGTTTAGCCTTTGACATCTCTGTCTGAACAGCACTTTTCTAACTCATCGTCTTGCCTCTTCTACCTATGCCCTTGTGCCATACTACTGCCATAGTGAGTTTTATAAAATGTAACATCTGATCAAGCCACTATATTTTAATGAGCTCCCTTCTTTATCTGGCCCTGTCAATGTCTCCCTTTAATACACTCAGTTCCCTAGTAACAGTCTTGCTTTTTGAGGTCCTTTTTCTTTCCCAGTATCTTGAAATATACCCTTCACTTTATTCTTGCATATTATCTTTTATTAAATGCACTGACGCAAGGCTTCCCAGGTGGCACTGTGGTGAAGAATCTGTCTGCCAATGCAGAAGACACAAGAGGGTTCGATCCCTGGGTCGGGAAGATCCCCTGGAAGAGGAAATGGCAAGCCATTCCAGTGTTTCTTGCCTGGAGAATTCCACTGACAGAGGAGCCTGGCGGGCTACAGTCTACAGGGCCACAAGGAGTCAGACATGACTGAACAACTGAGCTCAACAACCATCATCTAGAGAAGTATTCGTATGTCCCAGGCCTTCTCACAGCCTTGCCCATAAGGTGCATCACTGTGTCTTGCTGAACCTGGATGTGACCTTGGAATCCTCTTCAACGTCATTCTCCAGGCAGTCAGTGCCAGTTGCTGAGAGCTGGCAAGGGGAATGGAATTCGCCGGCATGCCTGCTCTTTCCCTGGAGTGTGTACTTGCTGAGAACCATTAGAAAGCTTTAGGGTCATCATTCCTAGGCTCACTTTTGTCTCTGTTGCCCTGCCAGACCCTTTGAATGCTTGGTGATCATAAGGCTAACTTGTAAGATGTTACAGCTGAATGAGACTTTTCGTTTTTGGCCACACTGTGCAGCATGCAGAGTCTTACTTCCCTGACCAGGGTTTGAACCAGCAACCCCTGCAGGGGAAGCACAGAGTCTTAACCACTGATTGTTTTTGCTGTTCAGTCGCTAAGTCATGTCTGACTCTTTGTGGCCCCATAGACTGCAGCATGCCAGGCTCCTCTGTCCCCCACTGTCTCCCAGAGTTTGCTCCAATTCATGTCCATTGAGCTGGTGATGCTATCTTAACCACTGAACCACCAGGTAGGTCCCCAGGGTGAGACATTAAACATCATGTTGTCCAAAATAAGAGATAAAACCCTGCAACTTGGAGGGCAAAGGTGTATTATTTAAACGGACATCACATGCCGCCCAGTTATATATGTTGCTTTACTTTCCTTTACAGGTGAGAAGAAGTGCCTGTGCAGTCTGGGCTCATGTAAAAGGTAAAACCATTTTCTGTCCTCAGGTCTCCTCTGTTCACTTGGCAGCATGAAGTGTCTGTTAATGAGATTTCTTTTTAAACTGTCACAGGTGATGGAAGCACATCTCAGACTAGCCATAGCTGAAAAGGATGGGGGCGGTGGGAGCGCAGGGAATCAGAACCCAAGTGGCATCGCCAGGAACTGGGACGGGGCTCTTAACACCACGAGTAGGACTCTCCCTTTCTCTCTGTCTCTCGTCTCCTCTGTTTCTAAGTGTGAGCTGGCTTCACTTTCTTCTACTGTGAACTATGCGGGGGGGGGTGCAGGATGGGCAGCCGCTGCCCCACGTTAGCCACGTCAGTGGGCACAGACTGCTTTTCAGTTCCAGGAGTCTCTTCTCCTAGGCAGGTGACTATCCATTGGAAGAATCACTGTTAAGAGGAGATGGGGTAGTGTGATCACCCTACCTGGGGTTTGGGGCTTACTGGCATGGCTGGTTGGGGGGGCAGATCAGTGTGATGGGCAATCCCACAAGGGTTGCATTGAGAGGGGCGTATGATCCCCATCAGGAAAATAGGAACAGCAAACCATGTTGACAGACCAAAGCAAAGAGCTACAATCAGTCCACTGCTTTCAACCATTTGGCTACTTCTCATGTACACGCGCACACACACACACACACAAATTTAGAAAAACATCCTCCATTAAGAAAGTGGAATTATCCTCCATGTAACCAAAAATGGAACCCAAGAGGAAGACAGTCCAAAGGTGGATCTGTACTAAATCCAGGTCCAAGACCAAGGGATGATCCATTCCTATTGACTTAGTACTTCTCATGATCTGCTTAGCAATCTGTGATTAAATGGCAAATTAAACTGTTCTCAAATCGCAATATATAATAGGAAAGGGAGAGGTGGATAA
This sequence comes from Oryx dammah, assembly GCF_014754425.2. Taxonomy (NCBI): domain Eukaryota; kingdom Metazoa; phylum Chordata; class Mammalia; order Artiodactyla; family Bovidae; genus Oryx; species Oryx dammah. The sequence continues at coordinate 99,620,617 of NW_024070185.1, read as the reverse complement.
TCACAATAAATACATTCATTTAGAAAGGAGAAAAAGGGCTTCCCTGGTGGTCTAGTGGTTAGGAGTCCGCCTTTCAGTACAGGGGACACTGGTTTGGTACCTGGTCCTGGAGGATCCCACATGCTGTGGGGCAGCTGAGCCTGTGAGCCGCCGTGCTCTGCAACGAGAGACCACTGCAACGAGAAGCCTGTACACTGCAACTAGAGAGTAGCCCCCACATGCTGCCACTAGAGAAAGCCCTCGTGATGCAATGAAGACTCAGCACAGCCAAAAAATAACTAACTAAATAAACAAAATCATTAAAAAGTGGGAAGAAAAGATAAAGAACCAAGCTGTGCAAGACTTCCATGGTGGTCCAGTGGTCAAGAATCTGCCTTCTGGTGCAGGGGACGCAGGTTCGATCTCTGGTTGGGAAACTAAGATCCCACATGCTGCAGGGCAACTATGCCCGTGCTCCGCAACTACTGAGCCTGCCACACTCTAGAGTTCATGCATTGCAACTAGAGAAGCCCAAAATGCAACAACTAAAGAAGCCTGCACACTGCAACTAAGACCCAGCACAGTCCCCTGCCCCCACCCCCCCAGCCCCGGCCTTCTCCTGCAAAAGAACCATGCAGTTGCCCGGGGACCAATACCAGTGACGCCATCCTGCTGGACAGGAAAAGCAAGCCTCTCCTGGGCTGGCAGCAGAATGGGTCACCTGCTCAGTCAGTTTGGCTGCCTCTGGCTCTGCCTGATTGATGGGAGAGCACCTTGTCCCTTTGCTCCAGAGCTCTCTCTAGAGATGCAGTGGGGAGGAGCCTGCTGAGGACCCTACAGCTCAAACCTTCTGCTTCTGGGGGGCAGTGATCTGGGTGGAGGAGTTGCCTTAGGGATTGAGCTACCACAGGTCTTGTTCACCAGGCTGGGATTTCCCTGGCAGGACATTTCTGTAAACCAGAGGGCAGCCAGCCACTGGATTTGACTCATAGGAATTCCATTAATTTGTAGCTAATACCAGAAATCTTGTCAAGTTTATGACCTTTTTGAATCTGGACCTTTTCCTCGTGGTTCATGCATCCTAGCAACTGGCTGAGGAATTCTGCTGTAGCCTGGAGTATCAGTTTAACTCCTTACATCTGTCCCTCACCTCAGAGCAGCATAAAACAATAGGCTGGGTTGGTTAGGAAAAGCCTGCATCACCTGCTTCCAGGAGGGATCCACTAGGTGGTGCTTTACAACTGGGGGCTGTGTTACCCTGTCGGTGGAGGGTACCTAGCAGGAAATGATTGGGGGAAACCTGGAGAACTAAGCTTCCTTTATTTGTCTGAAAGTGAAAGTTGCTCAGTCATGTCCAACTCTTTGCAACCCCATGGACTATATAGTCCGTGGAATTCTCCAGGCCAGACTACTAGAGTGGGTAGACTTACCTTCTCCAGGGGATCTTCCCAACCCAGGGATCAAACCCAGTTCTCCCTCATTGCAGGTGGATTCTTCACCGACTGAGCTATCAGGGAAGTCTGCTTATCCCCTAACCTAATTTCCCATCTTTTTATTTCTCATCACACCAACTTCCAACAAGGGTAGCGCACATGGCTTTTCATCTGAGCATTGAGCATTACCTGACCGTCAGCCGTCTTGGATTGTATATTGCCAGGTAGTGAGGGCCTCTCTCTCTTTCTTCAGTTTTCTTGTGAAAATAATTTACATATAATGTTGTGTGAATTTAAGGTGTTTACCAGGCTTCCCTGGTGGCTCAGAGGTTAAAGCGTCTGCGTGCAATGCAGGAGACCTGGGTTCAATCCCTGGGTCGGGAAGATCTCCTGGAGAAGGAAATGGCAACCCACTCCAGTATTCTTGCCTGGAGAATCCCATGTTCGGAGGAGCCTGGGGAGCTACAGTCCACGGGGTCGCAAAGAGTCGGACACAACTGAGCGATTTCACTCACTAAGGTGTTTAGTGTGATTTGATTCATGTATATACTGCAGAATGATTACCGCCATAAGGTTAGTTACTATCTCCATCACCTCGCATAATCACCTTATAATATGTAATTTATATATATATAAAATCTGTGCATATATGAATATTTAAGATCTACTCTCCTAGCAGCTTCCAAGTGTACAATACAGTACTGTTAACTGTAGCCACCACGCTATACACTAGATCCCCAGACCTTACCCATCTTACGTCTGGAAGTTTATACCCTTTGATCAATATCTCATTTCCCCTACCCCCCAGCCCCTGACAACCACCACGATACTCTGTTTCTGTGACTTCAGCTTTCTAAGATTCCATGTGTCATTGAGATCATACTGCATTTGTCTTTCTCTGTCTGATTTAACTTCACTTAGCATCACAAGTGAGGGCCTCTCTTAACAAAGATGTGCGCCAGTACATTTCTGCTTTCCGGTCAGCTAAGCTCCCGTTCTTGGAGTTAAATGATGGAGAAACAATCACACATTCCAACATTTGGAAATTTTTCTACCAATCCATTCCCAAAAGCTTAAAGGGCGGAAAGGAGTTCCTACAAGGAAAAGAGGTGTTTCTATCCAAAAAATGGAGGCATACAAGCATTGTGGATAGGCCCTTCAGAAACAATAGCTTCCAGAATCTACTACTTTCCACAGCTGTTTGGTGTAAGTAACAAACTCAAACTAGATAGAAGATATGGCCGAAGAGCTGGCCATGGTCATTTTACTGAGATTAACAGGAAAGATTTTGCTTTGGAAATATCTAAGTCATTTTTGGCAGTACCCTTTTCCCCTCATATTGAAAGAGAGTTTGAACCTTTAAATACAAGCTACTAGAAAGCTCTGAGATAATAGAAAACCCACTGTGGTGTTGAAATTCTGAAGGGGACGCTCGCACAGATACATCTATGTACAGGGTTTACTTGGGTGGCCACTCAACTGGCAGTCTCCTTTTGCCGAAGTTTTGGAGACTGCCTTTTCAGAAAGTAATCTGGAGAAAACTAGGATCCAAATTAGTCCTGAGATTGTTTTGGTTCACTCGTGCCAGTCAACAGCCCCATTCTTGCTTTTGCCCGCTGATGAATTGTGCTATTTCACCTTTCATACATTCCCCTAAGAGGGCTTTGTGATGACGACCAGGGAGCCAGCAGTGGGTTTGATGGGAAACCCATCAAGGGAGCCGAGGCCTGAGCTCCCTTGCCTGAGTCCTGCTTGTAATCAGTCGAGTGTCTTGTAAATTGTATTTAACTTGGCTGGTTCTACATTGCCTTCCTCCAAGATCTCTGCGATCCTTTCCAGCCACAAAGGACTTGAGCCTGTGTTTTCTTGAGTCATAGCACAAGATCATCTGATATGTGAGATGATGAGAAAGTGTACATTCTCATCAGGGAACATTCTTTAGTCACAGGCATGAAACCTCTGAGTCATTCATGACCCCTCCTCTTTCTCTTTTAGCCCACATTTTGCACTTGGGCAGGCCTCTCTGTCATTTCTGTGTTCACTCCCTGAGCAGAGGTCCTTGGATGACTGGCCAAGCCTATTTCTTATCTCCCACAAGAGTGTTCAGGGGTTCCCTCTTCCCTCCAGCCTACCCTGCTGCCCGACATGTTAATAAGGTGCAGGACTGCTTTTCTGGTTTCCCCTGGTGGTCCCTCCAGTGTTCTCCACTACTTCTTTTTTTAAAAAATTACTTTGGGGGGAATTTATGTATGTATCTTTTGGCTGCGCTGTGTCCCTGTTGCTGCACACAGCCTTTCTATGGTTGCAGTGAGTAGGGGCTGCTCTTTCTTACGGTGCACAGGCTTCTCACTGCGGTGATTTGTCTTGGGGAGTGCCAGCTCAGTAGCTGTGGTGCACAGTTTAGCTGCTCCGCGGGAGGGGGGATCTTCCTGGACCAGGGATCAAACCCGAGTCTCCCGCACTGGCAGGCAGATTCTTAACCACTGGCCGCCAGGGAAGTCCTGCCAGTACTTCTTAGTCTGGGGTCCAAGGCCTCAGTTGGACATCGATGTACCCTTCTGATTGCATCTCCATTCTTCTCCATTTAAACCAATGTGCCCATACTTCTCTGCCTATGTCCCTTTTTTTCTCTCCTGAATGTCTTTGCTCATATGATTCTGTGCTTACTTTCACCTGGATCACCCTATAATCTTCCTGCAATTTCTATTTATTACAGTCCCTCCTGTTCTTCAAGATTAAAATCAAATGCCATTTTCTCCTTGACACTTTAAAGATTTCCTCAACAGGACAGGATCTCTCTCCTCTCCCTCTCTTTAGCCATTCTACTGTACTTTCAAGCCACTGGTGCACTTATCTTTTCTCACTAGATTTCATACCCTTGAGGGACAGCATTTGAAGAGCGAGAGCAGTGCCTGGTAAGCATAGGTATTTAACCAAACTTTATTGGATTGGGTTGAATGATTACTGGGGAACTAGTAGTACAGTTTGATGAAAAATGAAGCATAGCAGGTGCAATACTATCAAATAAGCCAGAGAAGATTGACATCCAGATATAAGCCTAGTGGGTAGGAATATGTATGAATATGCTGTACCTGTGTATATATACATTCATACACACACACTCATTTTGAACCTTCATAATTGTAGTAGGTAGTATTCTCTTAATAATACAGCCTCACAAATTCCTGGTCCCTGGGGTACACCCACCTGCTCTTACTTATTCGTAGACTATTCTAGTTGTTGCTGTGAAAGTATTTAAAGATGTGACTGGAGTCCCAAATAGGGAGATTATCCAGGTGGCCTTGATCTTATCATGTGAGCCCTTTAAATCTGTGTCTAGAAGTCAGAGGGAGAAGGCAATGGCACCCCACCCCAGTATTCTTGCCTGGAAAATCCCATGGATGGAGGAGCCTGGTGGGCTGCAGTCCATGGGGCTTCGAAGAGTCAGAAACGACTGAGCGACTTCACTTTCACTTTTCACTTTCCTGCATTGGAGAAGGAAATGGCAACCCACTCCAGTGTTCTTGCCTGGAGAATCCCAGGGATGGGGGAGCCTGGTGGGCTGCCGTCTCTGGGGTCACACAGAGTTGGACACGACTGAAGCGACTTAGCAGCAGAAGTCAGAGACAGGGGAATTTGGAGGTTCCAAGGGAGAGATCCATTTGATATAAAGATTTCTCCTACTGGCTTTGAAGATGGGGAGGACCACATGGCAAGGATGCTGGCAGCCTACAGGAGCTGAGCCGCCCTTGGCTGACAGCCAGTAATAAAATGGGGACCTCAGTCCTACAACAGCAGGGAACTGAATTTAGCCCACAAGCTGCATGTGCTTGTAAGTATATTCTTCTCCAGAGACTTCAGAGGGAAATGCAGACCTCCTGCCATCCTTATTTCAGCTCTGTAAGACCCTGAGCTGAGAACCCAGTCAGTGTGCCTGAACTTCTGACCCACGGAACTGTGACCTGATAAATGGGTGCTACTGCTAAGTCTATGGTAATTTGTTAAGCTGCAAGAGAGGATGAATTCAATAATTTTACTGATTCATCAGGTTTTATTTATCTCTAAATTAGTTTTCTACTTTGATCTCCTTTGCCATCTTCTACTTCTCAGGAGTGACTTCCCAGATAGCACTAGTGGTAAAGAACCCGTCTGTCAATGCAGGAGACAGGACATCCAGGTTCAATCCCTGGGTCAGGAAAATCCCCCGGAGGAGGGCATGGCAGTCCACTCCGGTATTCTTGCCTGGAGAATCCCACGGACTGAGGAGTCTAGTGGGCTACAGTCCATGGGGTTGCACGGAGTCGGATGCCACTGAAGCGTCTTAGCATGCACACATGCACTCCTCAGGGGATCCAAGCAAGGGAACCCTGGAATAGCAGAGAGAAATTTAACACACTAAATAGAATTCACAGTACCATTATTTGCACCTTTTGGAGAACAGAATTGTTGCTTTCAGAAAATGACCCTGCTGGTGTAAATTCATGAAAAAAGTCTGTAACCATAGGAAGTCCTCAAGCTGTCACAAAATCTAAGAGTAGGAATGGGGCCTTTTAAACGGATTCTTCAGCACCTGTGATATTTCCATTAGTGAAGAGGTTAAAGATAAGGCCAGGGAAGCCCTGTCACTCCTTCTGAGCCCTATACCTCTTCAGGGAGCCACCCTACAGAGACTGGTTTAAGCCTAATGGATTAACTGGTTAAAGAACAAGTCACTGAGAATCTAGGATATACACATGATTCACTCGGGTTTCTAAAAGAATATTCTACAAGTGACTGAGAAGAAAAATGACATGAGATCATGGAAGGGAGGGTTAGCCAGATGGCAGAGCTTTGAAAAATGTAATACCCATTGGCTGGTTGTAAATTTTCTCAGTAAAAAATTAATGTGGGAAGTCCCTAAAGAAGCATGTGGCTATACTGTGATTGGATTGACTCAAGTTCGCAGAGTACATGTACAATGTAGAAAAAAAGACATAAAACCAGGAGCTGTTCTACCAGCAAGAATCGTGCCAATATTAGCAACAGTAACATTTGCAATTGCTTATGGTGTGCCAGGCACAGTTCTAACCTGTCTGAACTCAATTATTTCTCACAATAATCTCATAAGGTGGATACTGTGGCTATGATTCCCATATTATTGGAGCATCCCTCAATGGGGAAACTGAGGCCCAGAATGGCTGAATAACTTGCCCAAAGTCACACAGTTGGGAAGTGGTAGTGCCCAATACAGACTTGGTCAAGCTGACTGCAGTACTCAAGCTTTGAAATTCTTTTATATATTTGTGTCTATTTCTGAGCTTTTTTTAAATTTTATTTATTTTTGACTGCACTGTGTCTTTGCTGTGGTACATGGGCTTCTCATTGTGGTGGCTTCTCTTGTCGCAGAGCCCGGGCTCTAGAGCTCAGGCTCAGTAGTTGCGGCCAACAGGCTTAGTTGCCCCAAGGCGTGTGGAATCTTCCCAGACCAAGGATCAAACCTGTGACCTCTGCACTGGCAGGCGGATTCCTAACCACTGGACCACCACGAAAGACCCTGGGCTTTCTATTTTGTTCCGATGTATTCTTTCCTGTACTGATACTGTACTGTTTTAATATCTAGTCATTCAAGTCACTCCTGATTTTTTCTTTCTTAATTTCCAATTTAATCAGAGCGCCTCCTCCCGTTTTATAATATGGCTTCTTAAAAATGTGAAGGCCTTTTTCTTCTGAATACCAAAAGTAGCCAGGCAACATGCATCATGCTTTTCTAGAAAGTCTCTTGAAAACACTTTCTGAGGGAATCGTTTGCCTGGCTCTTTAGGAAAAGGTGTGTCTACTCTGCTTTTGCTGTGCTGGCTCCTCTGGAGAGTCTCCAGTAGAATGACACGGCTCTCAGCCTGGTTGTAGAGATCTGAGCCACGCCAGGCTGTAGATTTCTGCAGTGACGGAAAGGTTTTAAAAGTGTGTTGTCCAGCGTGGTTGCCATGCGTCACAAGTGACTGCCAGGCACTTGAAATGTGCACTTAAAAGAGTGTGACTGAGAAACTGAATTTTTGTTTCAAATTTTTAAAATTGAAGTATAGCGGACTTTCAATGTTGTGCCAATCTGCTGTTCAGCAAAGTGACTCGGTTAAGCGCATATAGACATTCTTTTTTATATTCTATTCCATTCTGGTTTACCATAGGAGAGTGAATGTAGTTCCCTGTGCTGTACAATCGGACCTTGTTGTTTGTCCATTCTGAATGTGTGGTTTGCATCTCCCAACCCCAGACTCCCAGTCCATCCTTCTCCCTCCCCTTGGCAGCCATAGGTCCATTCTCCATGTCTCTGAAACTGTTTCTGTTTTGTAGATGAGTTCATTTGTGCCGTATTTTAGATTCCACATTGTAAGAGATATCCTGTGATGTTTGTCTTTCTCTTTCTGACTCCCTTCGCTTAGTGTGATAATCTCCAGTTATGTCCGTGCTGCTGTGCATGGCATTGTGTCGTTCTTTTTTATGGCTGCGTAGTATTCCATTGTATATATGTGCCACATCTGTATCTGTTCATCTGTCCGTTGACATTTAGGTGGTCTCCATGTTTGGGCTATTGTGAATAGTGCTGCTCTGAACACAGGGGTGCATGCATTTTTTTGAATTGTAGTTTTATGTGGGTATATTCCCAGGAGTGGGATTGTTGGATCATGTGGTGATTCTAATTTTAGTTTTCTGGGAAGCCTCCATATCGTTTTCCACAGTGGCTATACCAACTTATAGCATAGAACTATTTCAATTCCCACCAACAGTATAGAAGGGTGCCTTTTCTCTATACCCTCTCCAACATTTGTTATTTGTAGGCTCTTTTTTTTTTTACAGTATGATATATTGGTATAATTGGTAAATTAGAATTTCCTCTTTATTTTTTAAATCAAATTTATTTATTTATTTTTAAATGAAACAAAGATGAATTTTTTAATGATAAAAAGTACAATTCACAAAGAAGATAGACATCATAAACCCTTAGACCCCTGACAACAAGGAAACAAAGATACATAAAGCAAAAATCAGAAGAATTATAAGAGAAAAGAAATAATATATACTCATAGTGAGACATATTAACATTGATCTGAGAATATTTTATCAAGTGCAGAAAAAATAAGAATAGGAACATCTTGAATGATGTCATTAATAATTTAAATATAATAGATTTCTATTAATCTTATATCCTGTGCCTAGTTGTGCTTAGTTGCTGTGCTTAGTTGCCCAGTTGTGCCTGACTCTTTGCTACCCTGTGGACTGTAGCCTGCCAGGCTCCTCTGTCCATGGGAATTCTCCAGGCAAGAATACTGGAGTGGGTTGCCATCCCCTCCTCCAGGGGATCTTCCCAATCCAGGGATCGAACCCAGGTCTCCCGCATTGCAGGCAGATTCTTTACCATCTGAGCCACCAGAGAAGCCCAAGAATATTGGAGTGGGTAGCCTATCCCTTCTCCAGGGAAACTTCTCAACCCAGAAATCAAACTGAGGTTTAACAGGTGAGCTACCAGGGAAGACCCAATCTTATATCCCACAAAATTTTAAATGTATTTTGTATCTCATATGCTGTTATTAGATGTCCATAGGACATTTAGACGGAGAAGGCAACGGCACCCCACTCCAGTACTCTTGCCTGGAAAATCCCATGGACGGAGGAGCCTGATAGGCTGCAGTCCATGGGGTTGCTAGGAGTCGGGCATGACTGAGCGACTTCACTTTCACTTTTCACTTTCATGCATTGGAGGAGGAAATGGCAACCCACTCCAGTGTTCTTGCCTGGAGAATCCCAGGGACAGGGGAGCCTGGTGGGCTGCCGTCTCTGGGGTCGCACAGAGTCAGACACGACTGAAGTGACTTAGCAGCAGCAGCAGCAGGACATTTAGAGAAAAATTGGCTATTTGTAGATTTTTTAATGATGGCCATTCTGACTGGTGTGAAGTGGTACCTCATTGTAGAAACTGAATTTCAAATCTAATTTAATTTAAATTAATTTAGATTTAGATAGCCACATGGGGCTAGTGGCTACTGTGTTAGACAGCACAGAATTGATGTTGAAGTGGTTAAGAGTTCTCAAACATACTACATTCACTGCCAGGGAATTAAGTCATCTCTGTTTTGAGGGTCTCAAGCTCAAGGGCTATTTTTCCTCTTAAGCTTCTCTCCCCTTACCGTAGCAGATATTTGCTTTTGCTGTTTTCAGCTCTTCCAAGGCAGTGCTGGGTTACCTAGGGGGTGGACTAAGCATATGCCTGGGGCACCAGTAAAAGGAGGGTACAGAAAAATGAAATACGGTTGGCCCTCCGTGTCTGCAGTCTCCACGTTCATGGATTCAATGAACTGTGGATTGAAAATATTCAGAAAAAGTAATTCCAGAAAGTTCCAAAAAGCAAAAATTGAATATGCTGCACACTGGCAACTGTTTACCTAGCATTTACTTTGTTTTTACAGCTATTTACATAGCATTTGTATTGTATTAGGTATTATAGTTAGTCACTCAGTCGTGTCCAGTTCTTTGTGATTCCATGGACTGTAGCCCACCAAGCTTCTTTGTCCATGGAATTTTCCAGGCAAGAGTAAAGTAAAAATAATAATGATAATAATAAATTAAAAAAAAAAAAGAATACTTGAGTGGGTAGCCATTCCCTTCTTCAGGGGAACTTCCTGACCCAGGGATCAAACCCTGGTCTCCTGCATGGCAGGCAGATTCTTTACCGTCTGAGCTACCAAGGAAGCCCATAATCTGGAGATGAATTAAAACGTACAGCAGGTTATAAGCAAGTGCTGTACCATTTTACATAAGGGACTTGAGCATCTAAAGATTTCGGTATCTGAGAGGGGCCCCAGAAGATCCCCCATGGTATTCCAACAATGACAGCTGTAACAAATCATCTGGAAGTTTTTGGAAATGGATGCCCATCCTTAAACTTATTCCATGGCTTGCTGGCATTATTTTTTAAATTCTATGTATGTAGTCAGCCTCCCGAGATCTTAAAGTCTGGTGGCTCCATTGTACAGATTTTTGTTCTTCCAAAGAGGAATTTGAACTACCACAGCCCGAGGCCCCAGCATCATCAGCCTGTGGAGGAAAGATCTGGTCTGAGCCCCCTGACTTTGGGGAAAGAATATGGACCACTTTGCTGCAGATAAAGCTGGATTGAGATCTGCACTGGGAGAGCATGGTGCTGTGGTCAAGCAAAGACCCCAGGGTCAGGCAGCTTGGGTTTGAGTGCCGGCTCTATCATTTAGTAGCTGGGTGACCTTGGGGGAGTTTCTTAACCATTCCATGTCTAGGTTCTTCTTCTATAAAATGGGAATAATAATAGTGCCCAGTGTAATAATACTTGGTGCTATTATCGTGGTACCCAGCGGGTGGTTAGGAGAGGTTTTTCGATCAGTGTCTGGCACATAATAAGTGGTAAGTAAGTGCTTGCAAATTAAAATGAGGCCTTTAGTTTGGAACATGATCCTCTGATTTAGTCATTTGGCCCAAATGTGCGACTCAAATGTGGGTGTTTTCCCGTTAACAATCAGGGATCTCCCTGGAGTTGGCATGCGAGGCACCCCCAAATAGAACATATGAATGCCTTTCAAAGAGTTTTTACATCAATTTTCTTATTTTATCCTCATGGCAACCTGCTGAACAGAGCAGGGAGGTAGCACCCTTATTGATGTGTGGGAAAAGTGACAGATGACTCTACTCAACAATTTGTTTGCTGTATTTGACTACCAAGCTAAACTACCATATTTGGAGCAAAACTCCAAATGATGTCAGAATGACATCCTCCTCAAGGGAAAGGAAATCTGCCCATAAAAGCTGATCAAGTGGAATTGACTTGAAGGAGGATGGGCACACGAAGAAGTATGCATTTGTGTGCCCCGAAAAGATCAGCTTTTATCCCTTGAAGTTACATTCAAGTTAGAATGTGGCCTAGTTTTTATGCTCCCTTTTCAAAAGTGCCATGGGACAGTGTTTCCCTGATGCCCTGTTCTCAGGGCCAGCTCAAGGGGCCCAGAGGCGCTCTGGGCCTTCTGGGGATGGCTTATTAAACAGGGTCAAGCTCTGGTTAATGCAGAGTGAGCGCAGGTAGTCCAGCTCCTGGGAGCGCCGTGATTCCGGACGCTGTGGGCTCACGGTGTGGTTGTCGTCTCACAGGTTCATCGCTCACACTCTTGCTGCCTCAGATGCTGGGCGTTGGGCTGGGCTCCGTGGCTGTCGTGATTGTCCTCGCATCCCTCTCCTTCTCAGCAGTGTGGTATGTGAGACCGTCATTTTTGAGAAATGAGTGGAATGGAGGGAGGAGGGGGTTGGAACAGTGAGGAACAGCTGGGATCGAGGAGGGTCAAAGAGGGTGTGGGGGGCAGTTGTCCTGCGCTCCACAGATACTCAGCAGGTGAAAGGCATGAGTGACTCTGCACCTTGGGTGGGGGCAGGGTCGGATGGGGAATGCCCTCCAGTCCCAGGAAAAGAGCAAGGTCAGTGATGGCTCCCTGGCCGCCCACACACGTGGCAGGTCTCCCGGGCTGCTTCCTGTGCACATGGGGATCGCCATGGGAAAACCAGCGTGTGTCAGTGAACTCTCTTTTCCTCCTCTGTGTCTAGATCGCCGGCAGGCACTGTCTGAAGGGGACGCTCTGCTGCTGGAGCAGATGGCGTGACAGCTTCTCAGGGGTCTGCGCAGACGCCCCGTGTGTGCGTGGACCTGCAGTCCCATTCCTAGATTCAAGACAGTCACTATCTCTTTGGCATCCCCCCAAGGAGGACACTCAGGAATTGCTGCTGTCTTCCCTGTATCTCTGAACCTGAGAACCTTGATGTACTGTGTGATATTGACCCCAGGCTGCAGGTCACTTGGGCTGGGCCTGTGTTCTCCTCCAAGTGATGCCTGAGGGTCTCTGCCTCTTCCTTCAGAGCATCTCTGTTATGAATTCAGAATCTGTTCTTTTACAATAAGTAATGACATAGCCAGGCTTCCCTTATAGCTCAATTGGTAAAGAATCTGCCTGCAGTGCAGGAGACCCAAGTTTGATTCCTAGGTTGGGAAGATCCCCTGGAGAAGGAAATGGCAACCTACTCCAGTATTCTTGCCTGGAGAATCCCATGGACGGAGAAGCCTGTCAGGCCATAGTCCATGGGGTTGCAAGAGTAAGACATGACTTAGTGACGACACCGCCACCAGTGAGATACATGGAGATGTGGGCTAGAGTTTGACTCTAGGAGGGACATCAGTGCGAAGGATAGAGATCATGGCTGAGGCAAACATGTCAGACACTTTAGAAGCACCCCTTTTCCTGCAGTTAGTGACCCACTAACTAGAAAGCATGCTAGCCTGGGACTTCCCTGGTGGTCTAGTGGTTAAGACTCCATGCTTCCACTGCAAGGGACATGGGTTCCTTCCTGGTGGGGGAACTAAGATGTTGTGTGGTGTGGCCAAAATGAATAAATAAAGTGTTTTAAAATACTGAAAAAAGGGAAGAAAGAAAAAGAAAGTATACTATCTTGGCCATTCCGGTAAGTTCCTTGCAGTGTCTGGTAGGCAGCCATTACTTTGATACAGTTCCCTTTGTCTTATATGTATTCAAAAGCCATGAGTCTTCTTCCAGTTAAAAAATATTCTGTTAACTTAGTTCTCTTCCACATGAACGTTTATAGCAGCCTTGATTAAATTTTTTATCACTGCTTCCTAAAAATGTGCTTTAGATTGAGGGTTCGTGTGATAACAATAGGTCGCGATAGTATGAAGCCCGTGGCCAGAGCCTCTGTGTTTACAGGAGAGGGGAACAATGTGGTTGACATGATCCTGCGTTTTATCTACAACATCAGTGACTATGAGTGTTACTTTATCACTAACCATGACACATTAGGTGTTAAACAATCTTGGGCCCGTTGTCAATATGCTGAATTGACGGATGGAGTGGATTCGATTTGACTTTTGAAGCCCGAATCAGTGTTCCTGAACTTTCCTCCCTAAACTACAGGGTAACTCCAAGGCTCAGCAAGTCAGGAATGGAGAAGGACAGAGCCTTGTGGCTTCTCTAAGGGACAGTGGTGTCCTCTTCCACCTTCTCCCTTTCTCTCCAGGCCTGGAGAATAGAGAACTTGGGAAGAAGGTGGGGGGCAGCTTATTGCCCAGCTCGGGGTGTAACATAGATGAATGTGGTTCTAGAATTGGGCAACACTGGGGTCCTAAAGAAAAGGGACAGCCTTTCTAATGTGGTGGGCTGGCATATGCTCCACTGGCTCCCTGGGCATCAGTGAGGGGCACATCTAAGCAGCCTGGGCTTTTGGGCTGATGAGGAGACACGGGCAGAAATAGAACAGGTGAAAGCTCTCTATGAAGCTGCTCCCAGCCCAAGGCGTATCTTCTCAACAGCAAAGAGTCAGAGAGAGTGAAGTGGTACCGAGACGCTTGGGTTTTCAAGGTCAGCTGTCGGCCATGCCCCTGACCAGCACTGGACAGTGTTAGGAATAGTTGTCCTTTGTCCTGAGGTACCAGCTCAGGCTGCAACTTAGGATCAACATGAGAACCACGCCTGCCCTCATCTCAGGTGAACTATAGAGTAGAACTCTCAACAGACTAATACAAAAAGCTTCCTACTTTTAATTTTTATGTGCAGCAATTCACATTTAGACTGTTTTCACAGCTCTTGGGTTAATTTCGGGAATCATTACAAATTCTTGCAGTTAGTATTGAGTAAGGTCCCTGATGAGTAAGGATTTCCCTCCAAAGCCCCCTCTGTTCAAAGAATCTGAGCCTCCTCCCCTCATTATTATCTATTGCCAGTTCTGTGAATACCGTATGTTTCTGTAGGTCCCCCTAATATCCAGTCTCAAATTAACTGCCAAAGAAGCTACAGTTGTCCATATGGGAACTTAGCATAACTGTTGTTGAAAGGAAGAAATCCCATTTGCTTGGTGTCAAAAGTGTCTACCTAAAACAACTAACAAAATACGAAGTAAAATGTACTTCTGGGTACGTGCAGAAACGTAAAAGCAGTTCATGAAAGAGTACTGAAATAGCAAAAACATAGACTTTGCTGCTTCTTCTGAGTGTTCCAGATTATAACACAGAACTGCTTGGTGTTAATACTTAACAGAAGCAGGCGCTGAACATTTGCAAAAAAGATGCACCATTTTCCTGCAGTTCTTTCCTGACCATTTTCTCATACACATGAAGGCAGCTTTAAGTTCTCTGAATTTACCTGGTTAGCTTTACCACAGCACCATCCTTTTTTTCCCAAGTGGATTCCTGGCTAAGGCAGGAGAGCATCACAGGAGACCAATGGTGAGTCTTCCTGTAAGCATTCAGCATCCTTCTGTCGAAAGAGTTGAGGGCCACTAAATAAAGCTTGGTCCTCAAGTAGAGATGGAGAAAGGCTCTTTTCTTAACAGTCTTGGTGACAGTGTATAGAGGTGAGTGCTAAGATTTAGTCTTGAGTGCCCTAATAAATTAAAAATAAAAATTGGAGGGTTACCTGGCTGACTTTTTGTTTTTGTTTTTGGTGCCCATAGTTTTTATTTATCTCCACCATAGTTTTTGTTTATACATGTTTTTTCATTCCATCCTCACAGCAGTTTTCTGTGATGGGAAGCTCGTGGGTTATCATTTCTCCATTTCAAAATGTAGAGATAGGTTCTTACAGATACGTAACTTCAGTTGTGGGGCCAAATATTCTGGCAGGAAGTCCACTTCTCATTTGGGATTTGACAGGACCATTTGATTCTTGGGGGAGTCAGGTTTTTATATTTCCAAACCATGTATATATATATAACAATATATATACTGTTACTGCCTTTAGTATTGTAGCACCTGCGCCTTTTTATACTTATTTTTTCACTGTAGATACCTTCCCTCACCACTTCTAGAGGGAGCCATAAAAAAAACAAAATAGATGGAGGTTAATTAGGGGAAATAGGTAATTGTCCACCCATAACTCCAGACCTGTAATTGCATCTGGGCCCTTTAAGATGAAGACCAGAGCAGAACTGATTATCTTTGACATTCCGCAGTAGCTTGGAAAAAAGTTAATATTTAAATTGATTTTAAAGGAAGTAAAAATAGAATTCTCAAGGCTCCCTTCATATTGCCAACTCATATTTTGATTTCCTACACCTTTAATTTTTCCATTTGATTCACCAAAGAGAAAGCCAGTAGTAGTAGAAGTCAATCAAATGGTATTTTTAAGGACTGTTTGCCTCCTACAGCCTTTGTTGGTTAAACTCAAGTGCTCAGTTTTGGAGAGGAAAGAGGGTGTGCCTTTTTGTGTGTCTGTGGGTAAGTGATTCAGTGAGGCAAATCAGTTTTAAGAAGAGTGCATGCCCATTGTCTCAGAGAGAATGGATGAGTCATTTTGGTGATATATGTGTGTGTGTGTGGATATGGCTATGTTTCCATATCCATACTTTGTGGGCACAATTAAGGGTTACCAAAACGGCGTCAAGCAAGGCATATGGTTTCTAACATGCTTCTTCTCCATCAACATATCCTGGCCACATTTTTTTCAGGTCAAGAGTAACAGCATTAAAAGTTGGTACCATAATTTATTTAACCAATACTCTGTTGTGTGTTGTGTATTTAGAGTGTTTTCAGATGTTTACTATCTTTATATGTCTCTATACAGTTGCATACAATGATCATTCAGGCTAAATTCCTAGACACGAAGTTGTCAGAATGAAAACTGTATACATTTTAGATTTACTACGTATTATCAGAGGAATCTCAAAGAAGGTTTATGCCAGTTTATGCTCTCACCGGCGGGAAGCCTCAACACAAGTGGCATCACTGATATCCTTAATCTTGATTAATCTGGTAGGTGGAAAATGACCGTCCAATGCTTTGTTCTCATTTCTCTATTTTGCATGTTGATGGTCCTTTGTAATTCTGTTGGGGTGCCTTTTTTTTTCCTCAGTAGTTGGCTTGAATCTTATATTGATTTGAAAAAGCTCTTTGTACTATGGCAATTTTCACTCTTAACTGTCACCTATGTTGTAAACACATTTTCTACTTTATCACTTCCCTTTGACCTTGTTTGTGTCATACATTGCCACAAAAAAACTTTAAATCTGTGTAGTCAAGGGTATCAGTCTTTTTTCTTATGTATTTTGCCCTTGGAACCATGCTTAGAAGGACCTTCCAATCTCAAGATAATAACTGTAATTCAGCAATTAAAAAAAATTGAAGTCTTTAAATGTTCTGAAACTTATTTTAGTATAAGGAGTGAGGTTGGGAGGGGTCTTTTTTATTTTTATTGTTGCTAAATGGTTTAGCCAGTTGTTCTACATATATTCCTTGACGGCTGTTTTTTTCTCTGGTGATTTGACTCATATACTGAATCAAATACTAGAGTCTATTTCCGAACTTTCTCTTTTGTTGTACTAATTTATCTCTATGGGGATACCACCTGCTTTGAGTTTAAAATAGGTTTTTGTTTTTTTAATATCAAGTGAAAATGAGTTACCACCCTTTTTCTGTTAATTCTCAAAGTATCTTCAGGTTTTATTATATATTTATTCATGTATACATATTTATTGTATGTAAACTAAAGAATTATTTGGTTAAATTCCTCCCCCCCCCCAGATCTTCATATTTTTCTTGGGGATGTATTAAATAAAGAGTACTTCTATCCCAGAACATGATATGTGTCTCCATTTAGTGTTTGTGTGTGTTCCTGTCTAGCATATTCTAATTTTTGACTTGGGCTTCCTGGGTGGTTCACTGGTAAAGAGTCCATCTGCCAATGCAGGAGACATGGGCTCGATCCCTGGGTCTAGAGGATCTGTTGGAGAAGGAAATGGCAACCCACTCACATTCTGCCTGGGAAATCCCATGGACAGAGGAACCTGACATGCTACTGCCCTTGGGGTCACAAAGAGTTGGACATGACTGAGCAATTGAGCACAGCGCAGCACAGTTTTCAACTTACAAGCTGCTGCTGCTAAGTTGCTTCAGTCGTGTCCGACTCTGTGCGACCCCATAGATGGCAGCCCACCAGGCTCCTCTGTCCCTGGGATTCTCCAGGCAAGAACCCTGGAGTGGGTTGCCATTTCCTTCTCCAATGCATGAAAATGAAAAGTGAAAGTGAAATTGCTCAGTCATGTCCGACTCCTAGCAACCCTATGGACTGCAGCCTACCAGGCTCCTCCATCCATGGGGTTTACCAGGCAAGAGTACTGGAGTGGGGTGCCATCACCTTCTCCGAACTTACAAGCTAACTAATGCTTATTTTTGGTTGTGTGTATCTAGATATTTTATATCTTATTATCCTGAACTCTTGAGTCATTACCTCTGATCCTGCCCTTGAAAGTGCAGCATCCCACAGCCTCTTACTCCAGGCATTGTTGGAATTCTCTTCCCCTGGAGTTCTGCCATTTTGGGAAGAAGTCACATCAAGATGGGACTCCAGCTCGGCTGTCTACTTGACCCACAAAAACTCACAGACCCTTGTCAGGCCAAACAAGGGATTGCCCCACCATCACAGACCATTTCAACCACAGACTTCAGTTTTTGACCTATTTGACCCTTTGCCCTCTAGTAGTGGAGTGCAGCTTCTACTGCGTTCCAGCGTAGTTCCCACTTTTCTTTCCTGCTCTTGGCCTGATAGGCTCAGCTTTCAACCCTTGGGTTTCTTATGCCTGGAATCAGATACCAGGCACTGTGTCCTCTGACACAAAGTCTCTGAGTGGAGGTTCCCCTTGAAGCTCCTCTTTCCCGACTTGCCCTAAGGAAAGTCTGCTTACCTCCTGCCATCTTTCCCCAAAGAACTTTCTTTTAGCCTTTTCCACTTTAAACCACTTTACAACCTGGGTATTGGGCTAACGGTCACAAGACCACTCGAAAAATCCTTATTTTAGAATATGGGAGTGCATGCAACCTATTCTTTTCAATTTTTCTGAAATTTGATCACAGTGAAAAGAGTCCAAGTTGAGGCCAAATGATAGAAAAATACAATTCACAGAAAAATCAAAATGGCTCCTAAACACAAGAAAAGATGTTTAATCTTACTTTTAAGAGAAATGGAGACTTTCCTGGAAGTCCGGTGGTTAAGATTTCATCTTCTAATTCAGGGCATGAGGGTTCAATCCCTGGTTGGGAAGCTAGGATCCTGCATGTCTCATGGGCAAAAAACCAAAACATAAAACAGAAGCAATATTGTAACAGATTCATTAGGGACTTTTAAAATGGTCCGCATCACTCAATGGCTAATGTGATGTTTTCCTACATAATGAGAAGACAAAGTGAAGGAAGGGAAGCAAAATTCCTCAAGGTACCACTGCGGTGCAGTTCCGGTTAGAACTGTTGAGGACTGAGTGGATGATTGATTTGGTGTTCAGGAAATAAGGTTTGCGGCAGGACTGGAATGCAAATAGATTTTTGTTGTTTTAGGTAATTTATATCATATGCTATCTTTTAGGTAAGAAAGCGGAGGAATGAGAATATGTATTCAATTTTATATAAAGAAACACTGGAATGATGGCAATGAATTGATGAAAATGATGAAAATGGTTATAAATGGATAGACTGGGGAAATAAATGGTCCACATTAAAAAAAAAAAAAACCAACCTTAAGGAAAAAGAAAAGTGCAAGTTAGTGAGATATCATTTCTCACCTATCAGTTTGGGGAAATTCAGAGATTTAACAACACACTGTCTTCTGAGGCTGTGGGGAAATAGGTACTCAAACGTTGTTAATGGGAGTATAGAATAGTTCAGCCTTTATGGAAGGGAATCTGGCAATAGTTACTTTTGTCCAGCTTCTATTGTTCTTAGCTCAGCAGTCGCACCTCTGGGACCTATTCTATGGTTTCACTTGCACATGTTGCAAATGACGCATGAACAGGATTATTTATCATGACATGGCTTATAATAACAAAAGCTTAGAAACTACCCAAATGCCTCCCAAGAGGAAACTAGTTGCATGAACTATGATACTTCTTTGTACACAATAAAGTACGCTGAGTTATAACAAAGGAATGAGGAAGGACTCTATGCACTTGTATGAAGAGATCTTTAAGCTGTACTGTTTTAATGAGGAAAAATGATGGAGAATAATGTATATCATATGCTACCTTTTATGTAAGAAAGGAAGGATGAGACCATCTCTTCAATTTTACATAAAGAAACACTGGAATGATAGCAATGAATTGATGTAAATGGATACAAATGGAGCAAGGGAGAATGGGGTGGACCCCTTCACAGGATGACAGTGAGTCTTTTAAGTGTTTATTTTCTTATTTTGTTTTGAATTTAAACATGTAGTCAGTTCAATCACTCAGTCGTGTTCAACTCTTTGTGAGCCCATGGACTGCAGCACACGAGGCTGTCCTGTCCATCACCAACTCCTGGAGCTTACTCAAACTCATGTCCGTCGAGTTGGTGATGCCATCAACCATCTCATCCTCTGTTGTCCTCTTCTCCTCATGCCCTCAATCTTTCCCAGCATCAGGGTCTTTTCCAATGAGTCAGTTCTTCCCATCAGGTGGCCAAAATATTGGAGTTTCAGCATCAGTCCTTCCAATGAGTATTCAGGACTGATCTCCTTTAGGATGGACTGGCTGGATCTCCTTGCAGTCCAAGGGACTCTCAAGAGTCTTCTCCAACACCACAGTTCAAAAGCATCAATTCTTCAGAGCTCAGCTTTCTTTATAGTCCAACTCTCACATCCATACATGACCACTGGAAAAACCATAACCTTGACTAGACGGACCTTTGTCAGTAAAGTAATGTCAGCAAAGTAATATTACTATTCAAAAACATAAAAATAAAATTGTATAAGAGAAAGTGTTCCATTGAATATCCTATTACACATGTCAAATAAAAATCTGATGGGTACTGCTTGGTCTCCTTCTCAATGTAAACCCAAGACACTTAGATTTAGATCAGATTGGTTTAATTCCTCATCACAAAATTGGTGGGGCATCCAGTACTGTTTTAAGATTTCTGAAAATTCCATGAGGTAGTAAATGTGGATGTGTTAGGTCAACTCCACAGCCGAGTTTCTGCTTCCTATGAATTAGGTTAGTTAATAGGTTATCTCGCCCTCCTGCGTGGGGTCCCTGTTCCCCGGCACTGACCCACCTGTAGAACTCAGCTCCTTTTCATGATTTCCACCCGAAGTCTCACTAAGGACTTAGGGCATTTAGGTGATATGAAAGGAGAGTGTGTTAGTTTCCTACTGATGCAGTAAAGAAATTGCCACCCTTTCAATCACACAGATTTATTATTTTATAGTTCTGAAAGTCAGAAGTCTGCCTTGAGCCTCATTGGGCCAAGGTCAAAGTATTGGCTGAGCTGTGTTCCTTCTGGAAGCTCGAGGGGGAATCCATTTGTCTGCTTTTTCTAGATTTTAGAGGTTGCCTATGTTCCTTGACTGTGACCTTTTCTCCATCTTCAAAGCCAACAGTGTGGCATTTTCAAATCTTTCTTTCTGACCCTCCTGTTCCCTTTCCCAGTCCCACTTCACTTATAAAGATTGTTGTGATTTCAGGGGGCCTCCCTGGATGATTCAGAGAAATCTCAATATTCTTAATTTAATCACATCTACAAAGTTCCTTTTGCCATGGAAGATAACTTACCCACTGACTCTGGCATTAATATGCAGGCATCTTTGGTGGCCATTATTCTCCCTATAACAAGAGAATATTATATTTTAGATATGCAAATAATTAAAAGCAGATGTTAGTTATCTCTGTTCTTCAATGTTCTCTTCCCTTCCCAATCCTTCTCATCTTCATTATCAAATCCCCTAAATTCCTGAAATGCAGAACCATTTAGCTGTCTTTTTCTTTCCTTCTTTTTTTCCCCACTGATCTATGACCTAGGGGTTTCCCTCATAGCTCAGTCAGTAAAGAATCTGCCTGCAATGCAGGAGACCCTGGTTTGATTCCTGGGTCAGGAAGATCCTCTGGAGAAGGAAATGGCAACCCATTCCAGTATTCTTACCTGGAGAATCCCATGGACAGAGGAGCCTGGCAGGCTACAGTCCATGGGGTCACAAGAGTTGGACATGATTTAGCAACTAAACCACTACCACTAATCTATGACCTAAGCATCAACCTTAATCCAAATAATTTACCAAAATAATTTTTAAAACAAGAATAGCTTCCTCCTTAAGAATTCTGTTTCTAGGTGTTAACTTACTTTATGTTTTTGACCTTCTGAAAATTTCCCAGAGTTTCTGATTGTTGAACGTATCCTTCTTTGCTGCACAATGCTGATTCAGATTTCTTAAACATTTTTTTCTGAATCTTTGGTAAGCATGATTTTGGGAGGACAACTAGAAACCAGAAGATGAAATATTTGAGAGGGAATTATAGCAAAGACTGTATATGCTTTTTAATTTTTTACTGTGGGGTAGCAAATTACTACAGATGTAATGGCTTAAAACAGTACATATTTATTATCTTCAATCTTTTATGGATCAGGAATCCAGGTTTGGTTTATTTGGTTTCTCTGCGCAGGGTATCGCAAGTCTGTACTCAACATGTAGATTGGGTTGCATCTTCATCAAGAGGCTCAACTGGGGAAGATCCGTCTTCTATACTTATGTTGTTGGCAGAATTCATTTCCTTGTGGTGGTATGGTTGAAGGTCCAAGCTTTTTGCTGGTTGTCAGCTGGAAGCTGTCCTCAAGTTTTAGATGTCAATCATAGTTCCTAGAAGGCCATTTTAAAATGTTTGCCATCTGGGGTTCCTAAACAGACTGCCCAATTCATCAAGTCAGCAAGGATAATCTCCGAATACAAGGAGAGACCAGTTCCTCTTTTAAAGGGCTTTCATCTAAGTCATGCCCACCTAGGATAATCTACTCTTAACTAACTGAAAATCAACTAATTTGGAGCCTTAATTATACCTGCAAAAGCCCATCACTTTTCCTCCCATATTCTGTTGGTTAAAAGTAAGTCACAGTCAAGGGGAAGAGATTATTCAGGCTGTGGACACCAAGTGGTACAGATTATGAGGGCTATCTTAGAATTTTGCCTACCATAAGTCACTAAAAATAATCAATTATAGATTTTAAATTCTACCACAGTATTTCCTAGGTTCTTATAAGGGGCTGTAGCAAAAGCCGAGAAATACTTCTATTTTCCCTTAGAAATGTGCCAAGGCTGCCGGTGGTGGAAGTGACCAACGGCCAGAGGTTTTAGGAAAGTAACTGGGTCTGGAAGTCTGCCTTCTCCCCTTGAAGAAGATACATTCCTTTGAGTGATGTACAGAGATTTTGGGGAAGGGAAAGGACATAATTTCTCAGGGTCCATAGGCATATATATTAAAAAACAGAGATGTCACTTTGCTGACAAAGGTCCATACAGTCAGTGCTATGGTTTTTCCAGTAGTCATGTTGGACTATAAAGATGGCTGAGTGCTGAAGAATTGATGCTTTTGAATTGTAATGCTGGAAAAGACTCTTGAGAATCCCTTGGACTGTAGGAGACCAAACCAGTCAATCCTAAAGGAATTCAGTCCTGAATATTCATTGGAAGGACTGAGGGTGAAGCCGAAGCTCCAATGTTTTGGCCACATGATGTGAAGAGCCAACTGGTTGAAAAAGACCTTGGTGCTGGGAAAGATTGAGGGCAGGAAGAGAAGGGGGCAACAGAGGATAAGATGGTTGGATGACATCACTGACTCGATGGACATGAGTTTGAGCAAGCTCCAAGTGTTGGTGATGGACACGGAAGCCTGGAGTACTGTGGTCCATGGGGTTGCAAAGAATCAGACATGACTGAGCGACTGAAATGAACTGAACTGAACTGAGTACAGCCAAGAATGGATGAGACAGGGCAAAGCATGTATAGCTCTTACCACAAGCCATGATTCCTTCTGTCTAAGATGACTTCCAGTGAAGAGTGGACCTTAGAACCTGAAAGAGGGCTCAGCTCCAAGAACCAGAGGGACCTCGGCTTGTCTTGGGATGGTTTCTATTCATTGCGATCTCACAGAGATGAGCACCAGATGATGTGGACACCCGTGCT
Source organism: Oryx dammah (assembly GCF_014754425.2). Lineage (NCBI taxonomy): Eukaryota > Metazoa > Chordata > Mammalia > Artiodactyla > Bovidae > Oryx > Oryx dammah. The sequence goes on along the minus strand of NW_024070185.1, from coordinate 99,597,243 downwards.
AGGCTGGGATGGTCAGGGACAGCCCTGAGGCTCTCCACCAAAGCTGCCTTCTGGCCAAAAAGGGGCGGAGCCCAGGAAAGGGAATTGTTGTTGCAGGGCCTTTAAAGGGGCAGCCACTGGGCAGAGCATCTCTTGCACTGAACAAGGAAGACAGTGTCTTGGTCTGGGTCAGAGAGTCTAAGTGTTCACATTGCATGAATCCCTGTCAAGGAGATGTTGCACAAGGCTGCCAGACTTGAAGACTCCAGCCAGTCTGCAGCTTGCTGCCAAAGGCATGAAACAACGGAGTCTGACTTGGCTGCCTGGGAACAACATTCATGAGCATTCTTACCAGATTTCTTGGAGAAAATTAACACGTAGCTACCTGGTCTGAATACCAGTCTGAGTTTGGTGAATCTGGAAGAGCTTGCAGGATTAGATGGAGGCTGAGGAAACTCCACCAAGGTGACTGACCTTGTGAGACTACATCTCTCAATCTCCATCTGTAACATACCTCTGGTGTCCTCCACTTCCCTTCATCTCTGCGGTCATTCCTCCCACCTCGCTCAACAAGCACAGGCTGCTGCTGCGGAGCCCTGTTATTGTTGTTTAGTTCCTAAGTAGTGTCCACCTCTTTGTGACTCCATGGACTACAGCACACCAGGGATTCAGTCCATGGGATTTTCCAAGCAAGAATACTGGAGTAGGTTGCCATTTCCTTCTCCAGGGGGATCTTTCAGACCCAGGGATTGAACTCGTGTCTCCTGCATTGGCAGGTGGATTCTTTAGTGCTGACTCACCAGGGAAGCCCATAGACCCCTGTAGGAGTGAAAGTTGCTCAGTTGTATCCGACTCTTTGTGACTCCATGGACTCCATGGAATTCTCCAGGCCAGAATACTGGAGTGGGTAGCCTTTCCCTTCTTCAGGGGATCTTCCCAACCCAGGGATCGAATCCAGGTCTCTTGCATTGCAGGCAGATTCTTTACCAGCTCAGCCACAAGGGAAGCCCAAGAATACTGGAGTGGGTAGCCTATCCCTTCTCCAGCAGATCTTCCTGACCCAGGAATCGAACTGGATTCTCCTGCATGCAGGCAGATTCTTTATCAACTGAGCTATAAGGGAAGCCCTGATAGACCTTGTAGACCAGCCTAGACCCCTGTAGACCTCTGTAAAGAGATCACTCAGATGGGGGTGGAGCTAGAACAGAGCTGGAACCCCCACAGGAGATACAGATGGGGAGGCATGTGAAGCTGACTGAGGGCCAGGCATGGAAAGGCCAAGGCTTGTCCCTGGATGAGACAGCAGAGCAGAGACCTACAAGAGGGACATACGGCACTGAACAGACTTGGGGAGTTGCCTGTGTGCCTTGGAGGGCTGCCTATGTGGCCCGGAACTGTGGTCTGTATTGATCGTATTGCACACTTAGCTTTCTAAGGGTGACAAGCCAGGTCATCGTCCTCAACCTCTGCCTGCAAGTGAGCTGCCAACTGGCCCTTTATCACCCACCCAGCTTTCGTCAGCTTTGTCACCCAGGTCATTGCCCTAAATCCCTGGAACTTCACCAGTTTCCCGAGAACAAATGCTTTGGACTGCTTCTAGTTTATGGATAATTCTAGGGCATTAGCCTGCACTTTTGGAAACGCGAGTTTCCAAATTGACTTATCTTTTAATGCCTTATGATTTCTGCTTTGCATAATTATTTGCTTGGTCAACCACCATGCTGTGCTCCGGGAAACTGAAACAAAGTGTTGTAGCTGAGCAGCAAGAAAAACAACCTATTCTGAGCAGATGCTTTCTGAGTGGAATGAGAGTCTGAGGCTTGAGCCTGTTGAAGAGGATGCTCAGCTGTACTGAACTTTTCAGCATTTCCATTGAGAAGCTCCAAAATTCTCTGATCTGAGTGAATGCCTATCTAATTCTGAAGAGATTCCTCAGGAACCCCACTCTGAGGGTGGTGGTGGTGATAAGCCATTAGAGTTATTTATATTTGTAAGATTTATAAAGAATACTTACAGTGAAAGGAAAGCTTTTCTTAAAAAACAAACAGAAAGACAAAAACCAACATTCATAGAACACTGGGATGGAATTTGACTCCCTGTGAAAGAAATCATAGACCGAGTTATATTGTGATTTGGAAATGTTCTGACCTCAACACTTATGCTAAGACCAAAGCATGTAGACATTTCCCTCCCCGCCCCTTCCCGCCTCAGGAATAAGCTTGCTGAATCACCACAGGTTTGTTTCTAACTACTGGTTTGCTGAATGTCATTGTCTAGTTGGCTTGGAGTTGCTCTGAGTCCACCCTTGAGCCCACTCTTTGAGCCTGTCTGTCATTTGGGAAAATGCATTACTGGTGGTCCTTCCTGCTAAGTATAGAGCCTTGGTAGCCATGTCAAATTAGTGGTTAATAGTAAGACTTAACCCTTTGTTAAACATATTTGCCACAAATAAAGTGTTCCCTATATGGTTAGGCATTGTTGATTCCCACACTTCCTTAATAATCTATCATTCCCTACATAAAATCTTACACACCAATAACAAAACCCATAAAATCCTCATGCAAGGGCAAAAAATGATTAGATAATTCAAAGCTAGTTCTGCTGATTTTTTTTTTCCAGAAGTTACACCCAAATATACTTTCTCTGGCACCAGCAAAAATGAAGCAAGAAATGAACATGGAAGTAGGGAGCCAGGTGAACATCAGACAACTGACCAAAATGCTCCCTGTCCAAAGGCTAGGTGTGATTTCCAACCTCACTTGCACAGCCTGTGTCTTCAACCTTTCTATTCCCAGACAATAATGTTGTCTTTTTTTGCCTAACACTACTCTTCTCTAACTGATGGCTTCCAATGGATCACATCTGTCTGAGGCGCGTTTCTTAAACTCTAAGGAGGACTTGTCGTGTGTCCTGTCTGGAATGTAGCCAGGCAACTTCCCAGTATACTTTCAAAGGAATGAGAACAGAAGTGTGAAATACAGTCCCATCTGTTAGTTTAGCATTCATCGTGAGCAGACTGGACTCTTGCCCGACTGAAACAAACTGATGTCATCTGCTTTCATTTGACCCTGAATGTTCCCTATGATTGAGACATCAGTCCAGGTTTCATTTCACAACACCCAGCAAACTTTGCTGAGTGCCTTCAGTGACCGAGTTTCTACCCTACAAGCAGAAGGACAAGAGGCAAGTGTTAGTGTTTAGTCGTGTCCAATTCTGTGACCCCATGAACTATAGCTGGCCAGGCTCCTCTGTCCACGGAATGCTCCAGGCAAGAATACTAGAGTGGTTAGCCATTCCCTTCTCCAGGGGATCTTCCTGACCCAGGAATTGAGCCTCAGTCTCCTGCATTGCAGGCAGATTCTATACCGTCTGAGCCACTAGGGAAGCTTGAATCACAAGAGAGAAGGGGTGCAAAAAAGAAGGAAGCGGGTAGCAACAGCTACTCAGGTGGAGTTTGAGCTGGACCTTGAAGGATTAGGAGGGTTTTGTCAGATGGAGGAATCTAAGAGGGAAATTCCAGTAATAGAAGTGGGGAGGGGTAGAAGAATATGAACAAAGGCAGGACATTTCATGAAGAGACATTAAAAATCACAATAGAGGAAGACATTTCCAGAGTGAAAATGGAAGAGCCGATGGTTCATCAGATTGGCTGGTTGCTGGAGGGAGGTGGTGAGGTTCATATAGGAAAGGAAGGTATGCTGATGAAGCCTTTGCAAAGAACATTTAGAAAGAAGAGGACATTTGCTAGACCGCTTGTGACTCTAATGAGACTTTTCCCTCCAAAACATGCTAGATTTCCATCTAAACTGTACTCCTTCCAAGTAGATACTTGGAAAAACTAAATACTTATTCTACTGATGCTATTAGTGTTTTTAAAAAGTCTTCAGAAATCCCCTTTGGGAATTGCCTTCAAAATGTGTTTATGAGTTACCAAAGAACACTGCATATGTTTATTACCTCGTGGGTTTCTGTCTCTGTTTCTCTACATATGGTGAAAACATTATACACGCACACAAAATATGTATTATTAAAACTTAGCCTGTTAGGCACTTTTAACTTAATTTTTTCTTGAGGTATTGTTGATTTATAATGTTGTGTTCATTTCTACCGTACAGCGAAGTGATTCGGTCATATATACATTCTTTTTTCATATTCTTTTCTATTAAGGGTCATTACAGGGTATTGAATAGAGTTCCCTGTGCTATACAGTAGGACCTCATTGTTTATCCATTCGACATATAATAGCTTGCATCTGCTAACCCTACCACCCACTCCCTTCCCCCTCCACCCCCTTGGCAACCACAATTCTATTCTCTATGGACATTTCTTTTATAAACTAGAACATGCTGAGAACCTCCCAGGTGGTCCAGTGATTAAGATTTCGTGCTTCCCCTGCAAGGGGTGGGGGTTTGATCTCTGGTCGGGGAACTAAGATCCCATAGGCCACGAGGCTCAGCCCCAAACACAAAAACAAAAGCACTAGAACATATGGCAAATGGTTTTACCTATTTCCAGAAATTGAATACAGTCTGGAAAAGATTTCACTTATGGACTCAGAATACCGCTCCCAAAATGTGCTGCGGGCTGTGGCGGCAGTCTTCAGAGAGGGCTTCAGCAGTAGTCTGAGCCACCGCAGCGCTGAAGTCATGTGACCTCCGCAGGTGGCCTCCGCAGGTGGCCTCCGCAGGTGACCTCCGCAGGTGGCCTCCGCAGGTG